>NC_081555.1:157768065-158108065 GCF_963082655.1 Stomoxys calcitrans | reverse complement strand
CAAGAATCTCCCTCGTTTTTAATGAAATCACGAGTAACCCGTTCCTCGCCTCAAATACTGTCCACTCCCAAGCCGGTGGATGATTTGCAAATAGTGCCCAATAAGAGTATAGAGAAGACCGTTAAGGAGAATACCGATGCATTGGCCATTGGAGAGATAACTTCGCAGTTGGAGTCCATACGCAAAGAATTGGAGTCTTTGGAAGCCTTACGTTTGGCCGATTTGAAACACCGCACCTGCAAAGCCTAGATTTAAGAATAGTCTTTAGTGTTTTTTTTTTTTTTTAAATAATTGTAGATTAATACCCAGCACTGGCAAAGAAAAACAAACAGCAGTTAATATTGTATTATAAATTTTTCCTAATTGTAATTATACCTTGAAACAAATTTTATTAAGTCGCCTCTTTAGGTAAAATGAAGTTAGATTTTTAATTCATTTTTGTAGGAGCATCCCATATTAAATTTCTTTTTACATATATATACCAATTGTTAAATGCTAAACTCTATCAAGCAAACAGATTAATTTTTGGGATTTTTCTTCCAACTCGTCTCGCTTTAAAATTTTCAACAAAGTTCAATTTTTGAAGTTGACGAAAGAGATCCATAAATTTTAAGTTTCAATTCATTTGCCTGTCCTTTACACAGATTAGTACTAAAAATTTTAACATATTGTTATATAGATTTTAGACCATAATGGAGTTATATTAAGAAAATGTTCAAACTAAATAAATGTGAAATGAAACAACAACAGAAACTATCTAAGTTGATAAAAATGTGTGTAAAATGTGCCCAGTGTGCTTCTTAAATGACTTTCCGATAATCGATATCCAAAGTATCAAGCCTTCGAGGGCCATCGGTCCTTCTCGAGTCTAGATTATTTAATTTTCCGGTTTGGTGGTTTTGGCGCAAGACTGATTTTTGGAGGAAGGACGACCTCTGAAGGTTGTAGGCTTAAATTAAATACCATATTCGTGTTGGACCTATAATAACCTTTCATTTGAGTCCCATATCTCCCCTGTATGTCTACATGTCCTTTCGGAGGCGGTTTTGTGGGGGCCGCCCCCTTCGGACTTGACCCCAAATATTTATATAAGTTTCGTATTCTACTCCCAAACACCTTTCATTGCAGTTCTATATTGTCCCGATAGGTCCACTTTTCAGTTTGGTTGGTGTTTTTGGGGTAAGGGGGAGAAGTCCGCTCCACTTCTAATATAAACCAGTAAGGAAAAGCAAAGTCGTCCGGTGCCGACTTTATAATAACCTACACCTACCCTATAAGTACAAAGTAGGAGCTATATCTATATTCGAGAGAATCGGTTAATAAATGAGCACTTTATTGCAATATTTCTCAAAATCGGACGAACATATATATGGGAGCCAATTCTAAATCTGAACCGATTTCGATTTAGCTTTATAGATATTGTGGAAGTCGTCGAAGATTGGTCAATAAATGCGCTTGCAGTGGCTCTAGAAGTAAAAATCGGGCGATATACACATATGGCAGCTATATCTATATGTGAAACGATTTCTATGATATTCACCAGTAATCGGACGAACATATATATGGAAGCCAATTCTAAATCTGAACCGATTTCGTCCAAACCTTATAGGTATTGTGAAAGTTGTCGAAGAAAGCGTAGTACAAAATTTTGGGAAGATTGGTCAATAAATGCACTTGCAGTGGCTCTAGAAGTGAAAATCGTTTGATATACATATATGGCAGCTATATTTAAATCTGAACCGATTTTTAGAAATTCACCAGCGATGTCGAAAGTCATAACAAACACCTTTCTGCTCAATTCCGAGAGAATCGGTTAACAAACAAGCACTTTATTGCAATATTTCTTAAAATCGGACGAATATGTATGTGGGAGATTTATCTAAATCTGAACCGATTTTGACCAAACTTTATAGATATTGTGAAAGTCGTCCAGGAAAGCGTTGTAAACAATTTTTGGCTCTGGGAGTGAAAGTCTGGCGATATATATAAGTGAGACCTATATCTAGATCTGATCCACCTTCCTACGAAATTTCGAGATTATCGGTTAACAAAAAGGACCATTTTATTGCATTTATAATGCAAATCAGACGAACATATATATGGGAGCTATATCCAAATTTGAACCCATTTTTTCCAATTTCAATAGGCTTCGTCTCTAGACCGAATAACATGCCTGTACCAAAATTGAAGACGATCGGATGAGAATTAGGACCTGTAGTTTGTACACAAATTAACATGGACGGACGGATAGACAGACAGACAGGCGGACAAAGCTAAATCGAATCAGAAAGTGATTCTGAGTCGATCGGTATACTTATCAATGAGTCTATCTCTCTTCCTTCTGGGTGTTACAAACAAATGTAATAAGTTATAATACCCTGTACCACAGTAGAGGTGTAGGGAATAAAAAAGTGTAATAGCCTATTAATCCTTCCAGGCCATCCTTTACAATCTGTGAAAATTTCAATAAAATCTGTTATTTTTGAATCTATAAGTAACAAAATAACACACTTTGAATTTTGCATAAGACTAGGCGAACAGGGCTCGCTCCGCTGCGCCTTCTCTTATAGTATAAGGAACAAAAGTAGGTCCACTTAGCAGTGCACAACACACTGCTACAACAACAACAACAAGAACCAAAAGATATCAGGTTCATACTTCCTTCCCTCCCAAATATTTGTACTCTACGCTTGAATACCTTTTATTGGAGTCCCATATTGTCCCGATTGATTCACTTTTGATTTTAGGCAGTACTTTTGATGTGATTTTGGGTTTGGGGCGGCGACTTAGTTTTCCAAGGTGAAATTTTAGTTTTATTACTCTTTTTCAAGGAATATGGTAGTTTAATGCCCCTTTTCCAAGGATTTCCCATTTCCAAACTCTACGCACAGGTAGCTCACAATCCAACTCTTTATCCAGTTTGGAAGATCAGACTCGATGCCGATAATGCTAGGGCCACGAGAACAGTCCGTTCACAGGGTTTATTCCTTATTCGAGCAAGTTTGCTGCTGATTGAAACTTCATTTTACCATTAAGTGTGGTTTCTATTGTACGTAGCTTCTCGTAACCACACTCGCCATTGAGGTTCAACCGGGACCTCGGGTATTTTTAGTGTGATGGATAGTTTGAGTATTGAAATCCTTCAGGTATTCTACTCCTATATCTTCTATACGTTTGAGCATAAGTTTCGATTTATCCGTCAGGGCCAATAAATTTTGATGATTTGACTTTCCTTATGACTTGAATAACATCTTCCACTTTGAATAGTTGAGGTCTGAGACTGGGCGTTTCTTTGCCTTCCTTAGGATGCCCCTTGTCACTAAAATGTCCTGCACTTTGTTTCGAATCGGTAGCTGTTGTCCATTGAAGGCTCTTGTGACTCGACTGTGTTCCTCGACGGCTTGGTGAGAGACATAACCGTCGACCACAGTATACTGGCAACTGAGCGAGAATTTTCGAGATGTTCCAACCATTTATTCCGCTTGTGATGACCGATCAACTTTCCAATCTACCATTTCAATGCAGTTATACTCGGGCTGCTTGCGTTGGTTCGCCAAAGCTCATTGCGCTTCACTGGCAAACTCACGCCTTTGGCTGGGAAACTCCGTCTCATGACATGTATTCAACCGACAGGTATTTATCCAAAGAACTAGAACTAGAAAATGGTGGAGGGTATATAAGATTCGTTTCCGCCTTTTCTCCTACTTGTCCGTGCAATAACCGCCTGTGAATCTGAACACTGTATCTGGGTTCGAATCCTGGCTAGAACATCAGAACAAATTTCCAGCTGTGATTATCCCCTCCTGATGTTGAAGACATTTGTGAGGTATTATGGCATGTAAAAACTTCTTCCCAAAGAGGACTCGGCTATAAAAAGGAGACCCCTTATAATTGAGCTGAAAAATTGTTGTACAGCACTCATTGCTATGTGAGAAGTTCCCCCCTTGCTCCTTAATAGAATATTCATGGGCAAGCTTTACTAATTGATTTGGGGATTTTTTTCCAACTTTTTTATTGGCTTAGTTTTCGGTTTTTGCCATTCCGGCCAAACAATTAACAATATGTTGATATCTAAAATTGATGTTTGTTATGGGACTTTATCGTAATCCCTTTGATTTGTAGGTACACCCCATTGGAAATATCGAAAATTAGATACGTTATCATTAATGTATTCTTCCCTTATCATATGATACTCTTGGACTACTGTCTGCTACCCCCGCAGCATTACGCATTCCAAGAACATTGAGAACATTGAAATTAATGTTCTGCATTTTGGCCTACTTGAAACTCAGTTTTCCCGGGGCACGTTAAAAGATATGAAATTCGAAATTGACAACGGTCGGTTCGTTGGAGGAATAAATCAAGAAAAACTAACTTTGAATTTTGGCTAAAGGCAAAATTAAATAATCAAAATTTTATTAAATATTAAATAGCAAAAATAAAACTTATAAAACAATGCATACTAAAGTGATCATTTCGGTGTTAGTTTTACTCAATTTGTGTGTAAATATAATGGCAACATGTAAGACATGATATTTATTAAAAAAAAAAAGACAAACAAATTTATTAAAAAAAAATATTATAAATAACCAACATCTATAATAAGTCTAAGGAATGATCGCAAGGAAATTGGTTTTTGATTTGTAATTAATTCAAACAATGTCTTCTGAGTTACATTCAAACATAAAGTACGTTTACATTGGCCACTAAATCCGAGTTTATGGCATTTTCGAGATTTAAGTTCTAAATCCTGTGTTTTTCTGCAGGTTTTCCCATACAAAAATAAATCCCGTTTTTGCAGGATTTATATTTAAAACACAAATAAAACAAAATTCTTCAGCCATGAAGAATAATCGATAAGAGTACCAAAATGTGCAACTGTTTTCAAGAATTGTGTAAGAATGTGTGTGATATCCACATTCATTTATACGCCTGTGCGCTTGTGTAAACGGAGCTATATCAGGTTATAGACCGTACTTGGCACAGTTGTTGGAAGTCATAACAGAACACCACATGCAAAATTTCAGCCAAGTCGGACAAAAAATGAGGCTTCCGGGGGCTCAAGAAGTCAAATCGTGGGATAGGTTTGTACGAGAGCTATATCTAAATCTGAACCGATATGACCCATTGGCACCTACATCAATGTTGTTGTTGTTGTAGCAGTTTATTGTGTTCTATCTTTCGTTTGCTTGATTCTGTTGAGTGTCAAGACCCAGGAACTCTGCAACTAAGATGGGGTGCATCCACAGGGATCTGGGTCTGAGTCGAGTGGGTCTGGCCGGGGAGTTAAACAGGTGACGTGTATCGTGCGGTCCCTGGTTACAATCGGGACATACATCTTGCACGTCGGCATCAATCCTAGCTCTGTGGGAATTGAGGCGGCTGCATCTGCCGGAACGTAATTGAGCCAGAGCCACTCTGGTTTGCCGGGGGAGGTCGATTTCTTCGGGTGCAATGGGTGGCGGTCGTTCTCCAAGGACTACATTCACCCGGTAGCCATTTACCGCATCTGCTACCGTGTCTGCATGAATGTTGTTCAGAACCGCTTGATATGCCGCTTGATCTAGAGGTTCTCTCTTGTAGCGCTGAACCTCATGCTCTAAATCGTATAGATCTACCTTAAGGCTTCTGGGCGGTGGGCTTCTATCCACAAGAAGATGATTTGGATGGTTTCTGCGATAACAGCCCAAAAGGTATTGCTTAGACAGCATGTAGTTAGGTCTTCGCACTGGTAGGATCTTTGTCTCCTGATGGAGGTGGTCCACATGAGAACTGAGGAGACAGCCCGTCGCAGTTCGGAGGACGGCATTCTGAAAGATCTGAATATTGTTCCACTGCGTGTCACAAAGTTGAAGAGACCACACTGGCGCTGCATAACTTACCACAGACCGGCCAATTGCTTTGTACGTGGTCAACAAGGTTTCTTTGTCTGCACCCCAAGTGCTGCCAGCAAGTGACTTGAGGACCTTGTTTCTACTTTTGACTTTATTGCAGATTGCTGTGGCATGTGAGGAGAATGTGTAAGAGCTGTCAAATGTGACGCCAAGTTTTTTGGGACACTTGATGGTCGGAATCATTTCTCCATCGACCATCACAGTCAGCTCAGTATTCACCTCACGCGTATTTGTAGTGAACAGTGTGGCTCAAGATTTGGTGGGGGATATCTTCAGATTTCTTGCAGCGAAATATGAGGCAAGCTCGTTGAGGTAGACGTGGTGGGTATCCAAAGTTCGGCCCGGCCGAACTTGGCGCCTTTTTACTTGTTATCTTTAACAAGTTAACCCAGTGTGCTTCGCTGTACACTTACTGAGATTTTGTTTCGTATTTCAAAATCGATGACTAGGGATGTGCGCCCATGACGCAGAACGCCTGGAATCAAATCCTGGCGAGTACCTCAGAAGCATTTTTCAGCGGTGGTTATCTCCATCTAATGCAGGTACTATGCCATGCAAAAACTTCGTGCCAAAGAGATATCGAATTGCGGCACACCATTCGGACTCGTCTTTAAAAACGAAATTCCATTAAACTTCAATCGGTTTTTAGAAATTGAGATATTCTGTTGAAATTTGGCACAGATTTGCATTTCTTTCATACACAGGTACGGTATGGGCTAAATCGGACTATATTTGGATGTAGCTGCCATATAGACAATCGGCGGATTTAGGGTCTCAATCCCATAAAAGCAGCATTTGTTTTTCCATTTCACTGAAATTTGAGACAGCGAGTTTTACCAAGACCCCTAATATTCGAAACAAATATGGTTCATATGGGACCATATTAACATGTAGCTGCCATATAGATCGATCCGATGATTTAGGGCCTTGAGCCCATACAAGTCGCATTTATAACCCGATTGAGCTGAAATTTGAAACAGTGAGTTTTATTAAGCCCGTCGGCATTCGAACTGAATATGGCCCAGATCGGACTCTACTTTGATTTAGCTGCCCTATACAATGACTTGTCTTTGTTCCCTTTGAATTGTCATTGTTCCACTACAATATCCAAAATCTCTGTTAAAGATTTCATAGGGAAAATATCTTTGCGTTTGGTTTTTAAAAACTCCCAATTGTTTTATTAGAACACTTTATGCGCAAAACTCTTTTAGAATAATGAATCAATAAATTTGTAAATATGAATCAGCTATTATTTTAACAAATTTACACAATAGCACACACACACACTCAGATTTCACCACATAATGGATCTCTCAAACGAAAAAAAAAATGTCAATAGAGATAAGAATGCAATGCATTGATAAAAATTAAGCCCACTTTAATGGGTAGAGTGATGAATCATGTTTGTTGGCATTGTTGAAAATATACAAAAATCTAATTTTCTTTTTCAGCTCCCACCACTGCAAAAAAGGAAAAGGAAGTGGAAAAAGATCCCCGCATTATTGGCGGCCAAGCGATCTCCATACAAATGGCCCCTTGGCAGGTGTCGGTACGCCTAAAGGTCTACGAAGCGGAGATGTATGGCTATGGCCACATATGCGGGGGATCGGTGATATCGCAACGTGTTGTAGTGACGGCAGCTCATTGTATACTCAAGTAAGTTTTTGATTTATGAACGACATAGAGCCAGGAAGATGGCTTTTGATGGTCTTGTGGTAAGGGGTGGCGTATGAATTATTTACACATTTCTCAAGAACATTCATACGCATGGTGGCCAAAGACATTAAGCAAAAGTGGAGTAAAGAAGAAGACACCTTCGTAAGACTGTCACACGCCATAAAGGAGAAATGTTTTGCAAATAAAGAAACGCATACCCTCATTTGTTTTCCTTTTGGTCTCTATAAGGGAAATACGAAATATTATGGGGACGGAAAGGGTAACCATAACACGTGCCGACACGAAGCAAAGTGGGAGAAAATCGAACAAGTAAAAAGGCGTTAAGTTCGGCCGGGCCGAACTTTGGATTCCCACCACCTCGGGTATATATGTAAACCACCTTCCATCAAAATCCGGTTAAAATTGCATACCTTATGTCCCATATCAGTTATATCGAAATATGTTCCGATTTGGACTAAATAGTAAAAAGTACAAGTCATTGTTCAATTGTGTATAACAAAATATTGGTCTTTTTAGTAGCTATATCTAAAAATAAACCGATCTGAACCATATACGACACAGATGTCGAAAAGCCTAATATAAGTCACTGTGTCAAATTTCAGTGAAATCGGATAATAAATGCGCCTTTTATGGGGTCAACATCGGTCTACATGGCAGCTATATCCAAATCTGCACCGATTTGACTTAAGTTGCAGAAACATGTCGAAGAGTCTAAAACAACGCACTGTCCTAAATATCAGCGAAATCGGACAATAAATGCGCCTTTTATGGCACCAAAACCTAAAACCGAGAGATCGTTCTATATAGCAGCTATATCCAAATCTGGACTGATCTGTACCATATTGCAGAAGTATGTCAAAGGGCATAACATAACTCACTGTCCCAAATTTCGACGACATCGGGCAATAAATGCGCCTTTCATGGGCCCAAAACCTTAAATCGAGAGTTCGGTCTATATGGCAGCTATATCCAAATCTGAACCGATCAAGGTCAAATTGAAGAAAAACGTCGAAGGGCCTAACGCAACTCACTGTCCCAAATTGGCTTCTATGGGCCTAAGACCCTAAATCGGAGGATCGGTCTATATGGCAGCTATATCCAAATCTAGACCGATCTGGGCCAAATTGAAGAAAGATGTCGAAGGGCCTAACATAACTCACTGTCCCAAATTTCAGCAAAATCGCATAATAAATGTGGCTTTTATGGGCCTAAGACCCTAAATCGGAGAAATCGGTCTATAAGGCAGCTATATCCAAATCTGGACCGATCTGAGCCAAATTGACGGAGGATGTCGAAGGGCCTAACATAACTCACTGTCGCAAATTTCAGCAAAATCGGATAATGAATGTGGCTTTTATGGGTCTAAGACCCTAATTCGGCCGATCGCTCTATATGGGGGCTATATCAAGATATAGTCCGATATAGCCCATCTTCGAACTTAACCTGCTTATGGACAAAAAAAGAACCTGTGCAAAATTTCAGCTCAATATCTCTATTTTTAAAGACTGTAGCGTGATTTCAACAGACAGACGGACGGACATGTCTAGATTGTCTTAGATTTTTACGCTGATCAAGAATATATATACTTTATAGGGTCGGAAATGGATATTTCGATGTGTTGCAAACGGAATGACAAAATGAATATACCCCCATCCTTCGGTGGTGGGTGTAAAAAAACTAATAAAAAATATGCCGTGTGAGAACGGGAAGAGATATCTCTTTGACATTTGGAATGATAGTTAAAGCTGAGGTGTTAGCGAGATTGTGTGTAACATTTTTAGGCCCCTAGAATTGCTCACCCCAGTATTTCGAAAATTTGTTGGGGCTGCCAAATCTTCGTTTGCCGTCCGATTTCCAAATTCTTTTATGCTGGATAGTGCTCAAAAATCCCTACAAAAAAGTGCGCTTAAGGTCTATAATATCTCTAGTGATTTCGGGGATATTCGCCTATATTTTTTTTTTCAAATTTGACCGAGACCTGATTTTTATTTTGCAATTTATTAAGACGTTTGTGGTTCGAATTTCATTTTTATGCATGGTTTGGTGATAAAGTTTACAACCACTTTTCCACAAAAGTGTCCACATATATACACAGTGTCCACAGTTATAGATTAGTCTTTACTGAAAAAACTTGTTTAAATAACTAAATTTTTCCTTTTTTTTGTCAAATGGACATATTTACGATGCGTTTTAAGTAAAATTTTAACAAGACATGAGAACTTAGACGAGTGCTATATGTACTTCAAAATAGGCAATTTTTTATTAAAAATTTGGAAACACCCCTCGAGTTCTCAAACTCTAAAGCCTAGATTCCCTAATTTGGATTCATAGTATATTCCATTTGCAACACATCGAAATATCCAATTCCGACCCTATAAAGTATATACATATTCTTGATCAGCGGAAAAATCTAAGACGATCTAGCCCTGTCCGTCCGCCTGTCCGTCCGTCTATCTGTTGAAATCACGCTACAGTCTTTAAAAAAAGAGATATTGCGCTGATACTTTACACAAATTCCTTTTTTGTCCATAAGCAGGTTAAGTTCGAAGATGAGCTATATCGGACTATATCTTGATATAGCCCCCATATAGACCGATCCGCCGATTTAGGGTCTTAGGCCCATAAAAGCCACATTTGTTATCCGATTTTGTTGAAATTTAGGACTGTGAGTTGTGTTAGGCCACTCGATATTCCCCTTCAATTTGGCTTAGATCGGTCTAGATTTGGATAAAGCTGTCATATAGATCGATCCGCCGATTTAGGGTCTTAGGTCCACAAAAGCCACATTTATTATCCGATTTTGTTGAAATTTGAAACGGTTTTGCCAAAATTTTGAGACAGTGAGTTGTATTTGGCCCTTCGACATCCTTCTTCAATTTGGTCCAGATTTGGACATAGCTGGCATATAGACCGATCTCTCGATTTAAAGGTTTGAGCCCATAAAAGGTGCATTTATTGTCCGATGTCGCCGAAATTTGGGACAGTGACTTAAGTTAAGTCCCTCAACATATTCCTGCAATATGGCTCAGATCGGTCCAGATTTGGATATAGCTACCATATAGACCGATCTCTTGATTTAAGATTTTGAGCCCATAAAAGGCGCATTTATTGTCCGATGTCGCCGAAATTTGGGACAGTGAGTTGTGTTAGGCTCTTCGACATTTTCTGCATCTTGGGCCAAATCGGTCCAAACTTGGATATAGCTGCCATATAGACCGATATCTCGATTTAGAGTCGCGGCCCCAAAAAAGGCGCATTTATAATCCGATTTCACTGAAATTCGACGCAGTGACTTATGTTAGAGGCCAACGTAGCGCAGAGATTAGCATGTCCACCTATGACGCTGAACGCATGGGTTCGAATCCTGGCGAGACCATCAGAAAAAGTTTTCAGCGGTGGGTTTTCCCTCCTAATGCTGGCAACATTTGTGAGGTACTATGCCAAGTAAAACTTCTCTCCAAAAAGAGTTGTCGCACTGCGACACGCCGTTTAGACTCGGCTATAAAAAGAAGATCCCTTATCATTAAGCTTAAACTTGAATCGGACTGCCCTCATTGATATGTGCAAAGTTTGCCTCTGTTCCCTAGTGGAATGTTCATGGGCAAAATTTGTATTATTGACTTGTGTTAAGCTTTTCGACATCCGTTTCGTATATGGTTCAGATTGGTTTATTTTTAGATATAGCTACTAAAAAGTCCAATATATTGTTATACACAATTGAACAATTACTTGTACTTATTAGTATTTGGTCCAAATCGGAACATATTTCGATATAGCTGCTATGGGGAAGGAGGTATGCATTTTTCACCGGAATTTGACGAAAGGTGGTTTACATATACACCCGAGGTGGTGGGTATCCAAAGTTCAGCCCGGCCGAACTTAACGCCTTTTTACTTATTTAACTCCATGTGTCCCTTAACCCATGGAAAAGAATTTTTTGCACCTAACAATATTTGTAGCCTCCACAGCAAATTTTCTGAAAAATGCCAATTTGGAAACCATCTTTGCCCGAAAGGGGGTATTTTGGGACTTTTTGTACAAATTTGGGCAGAATTTATTTTCGTTTTTTATGGATAAGGATACTTCTAAGGGGTAAGCATCCGAACCAGCTTTGCAGAAGGGCCACAAGTCATATGCTTGCATATGGCATATGACTGGGCTAGACCCAGCGCTCTTAATGTTAACCCAGAGAAGACTGAAATATGCCTGTCTACGAGGAAGATGAAGGTGGGCCAATTTAACGTACCACGTTTCCTCTAAAGGACAATTTCGATATCTGACAAGGTCAAATACTTAGGTGTGATCTTAGACAGGAAACTGAATTAGAAGTGTCACATTCATGAGCGTACTGAGAAGGCTCACAGATGCTGGGCACAATGTAGACGGGCCGTAGGCTCGAAATGGGGCCTGAATCCGAGGATAGTCCACTGGCTGTACAGGAGCGTGATAAGACCAATACTTACTTACGACCCAGTAGTGACCCATAGACATACAGATTAAATGTGAGGCAGCCATTGCGGCTATGAGACATAAGGCGAAGGGAGAATGGATAGAGGATGGGAGCAGGTCATATCTTCGCAGAATAATCGAGGCGACAATAGGAAACATGGAAGAAATGGAAGAGGTTTCCGAGCGGCTACACTTGAGGTTGAGTGGGGGTCTACATTGAAAACCCAGGGACTGAGATCTGAGACTGCCTGGCAATAATATGGTCCTGCAGGAGGAAAAAAGAACTTTTAGTTTTTTGCAATACGCCAATCTATATATTGGGTTGCCCAAAAAGGTAATTGCGTATTTTTCATATAGTCGGCGTTGACAAATTTTTTCACAGCTTGTGACTCTGTAATTGCATTCTTTCTTCTGTCAGTTATCAGCTGTTACTTTTAGCTTGCTTTAGAAAAAAAGTGTAAAAAAAGTATATTTGATTAAAGTTCATACTAAGTTTTATTAAAAATGCATTTACTTTCTTTTAAAAAATTCGCAATTACTTTTTGGGCAACCCAATATATTTAAATGGCAATTTGTTGTTGTTGTTGTAGCAGTGTGGTATACTGAGGCGGCAAGCCTTGCCGATGAAGGACTTCATCGGGTCAATCCGGTTCGTACAACCGTCTGCCATGGGATATGATTAAAATCACATTTTGGTAAAAACTTCTTAAAAAATTAAAATTTTAAAAGTAAAAAAAAAACAAGTAAGAGAGTGCAATGTTCGGCCAGGCCTAATCTTATATACCCTCCATCATGGATCTTTTTAGGCAATCAAAGAATAATGAATATTAACTGTTATGCTATTGGAGCTACATCAAGTTGTAGTCCGATTCGGACCATAAATGAATAGAATGCCGAACATTGTAGACGTCATTGTGTAATACGTCAGTCCATTCGGATAAGAACTGCGCCTTGTAGGGGCTTAAGAAGCAAAATCGGGAGATCGATTTATATGGGAGCCGTATCAAGCCATAGATCGATTCAGACCATATTGGGCACGTATATTTAAGGTCATGGGAAAAGGTACAAAATTTCTGCCAAATCGGATGAGAATTGCGCCCTTAGAGACTCAAGAAGTCAAGATACCAGATCGGTTTATATGGCAGCTATATCAGGTTATGCAAAACTACGTGGCTATGCAAAACTACGTGCAAAATTACAGCCAAATCGGATAAGATTTGCGCCCTCTAGCAGCTTAAGAAGTCAAGACCCAAGATCGGTTTATATGACAGCTTTATCAGGTTATGAACCGATTTGAACCACACTTTACACAGTTGTTGGAAATGAAACCAAAACACCAAATTTCAGTCAAATCGGACGAATATTGCGCCCTCTAGAGGCTTCAGATGTCAAGATCCAAGATCGGTATATATGGCAGCTATATCATAACATTCACCGATGTGGCCCATTTACAATTCCAACTGACCTACACTAATAAAAAGTATTTGTGCAAAATTTCTAGCGCCTATCTTTACTCCTTCGACAGACAAACGGACGGACGGACAGATAGACGGACATGGCTAGTTCGACTTAAAAAGTCATGATGATCGAGAATATGTATACTTTATGGGGTCTTAGACGCATATTTGAAAGTGTTACAAACAGAATGACGATATTAGTATACCCCCATCCTATGGTGGAGGGTATAACAATTTTGCAAAAAGCTAAATTGTTTCTTTATTTTGCTAATATGTTGCCAATATTTTTTAAATTTTAAAGTATAGTACAGCGGATTTCGAAAATAAATTTATGATTTTGAAATTTTGTAATCTTCTTTTTTGTATCTCTTCATACTTTCAGTCAAAATGTTAATCCCATGGCTTACCGCAGTCCCAATGAATTTACTTTGGTAATGGGCTCTGCTTATCTATATCAAATTCCCCCTTACACTCTGCAATATGATGTGCTGCAAATTGCCGTTCATCTAGGATTCAATTTGAACACCATGCAAAATGATGTGGCCATGTTTGTGATAAATGGCTATATACCGTGGTCATGGCCCACAGTGCAAGCGATACCCTTGAATACCGTTGCCGAACCGAATGGTACATATTGCACAGTCTCCGGCTGGGGTAAAACCAGTTTGAACACCGTAAGCATGATTTGATTTCCAAACGGAAGGGGATATTAACAGATTTTCGTTTTACAGGACATAGTTTCGAGCATACTTATGGAGGCCACTGTACCCATTGTGGGCTATGCCACATGTGATATCAACTATGGCAACATTAGCACGGGCATGTTGTGTGCTGGCTACATGACCACAGGCGGTGTGGATGCCTGTCAAGGTGATTCTGGTGGACCCTTGGTATGCAATGGTTACTTGGCTGGCATAGTTTCCTGGGGTTATAGCTGCGCTCAGCCTGGATATCCTGGCATTTATACAAATGTCTCCTTCTATGACAATTGGATTGTAACCAATAATCAATCGTTCAACTATAGTTTATATTACAACAATGGAAATGCTGTAAAGGTGACTTACGGGCTAAGTGCCCTATTGAGCCTGAGTGTTTTTCTTATCTTGGCAAAATATTTACAAATATAATATTTCCTTATAAGATGAGTGTTTTAATAGAAATATTTTTGAATTGCCATAGTTTCCATTTGTGATAATAATACATAATAAATATATTAGACTTTATAAATTTTCTTTTGGCTAATAAAAAATTATTTGCAAATTTTGTCCATGAACATTTCATTAAGTAACAGGCGCAAAATTCCCACACATCAATGATTGCTGTCCGATTTCAGTTAAAGCCCAATAATAGGGAACCTCCGAGTCCGAATGGCGTGCTGCAGTGCGACATCTCTTTGGGGAAAAGTTTTTACAAGACGTAAGGTAAGTGTGGTAGTCCCCTACAGACTCTCTTAGACAATTTTAAGTCCATTAAGTCCAGACCGAGCCCTCTGTTGGGAATGGAACCCATGACCCTAAGCTGGTAATCCGATCACGCTACTAACTCGACTACCAGGACGCCCTAAAATGCTTGGCATAATACCTGACAAACGTAGCTACCAACTCGGCTACCAGTACGCCCTAAAATACTTGGCATAGTACCTGCCAAATGTCGACAACATTAAAAGGGGATACCCACTGCTGGAACATTTTTCTGGTGTTCCCGCCATTATTATGGTACCCAGGCTTTCAGCGTCATAGGCGGAAATTGCTAACCTCTGTGCTATGGTGGCCTCCAACGGAATTATTTCTATTCCTGAAACGGAAGATTTGTTGATATTTTTTTTCGATTCTATCCCACTGTGCGTTGGCGATATGCATTGTCATCGAGGTGGCTTTTAACAATGTGAGGACCGACGCTCTGATTCAATCCTTAAACTAGAACCGTGTGCATCGTGTCGTTAGAGACGGATATACTATGTGCTAAGGAACTTGTGTATAAATTGTGAGTCCCATGATATAAAGATGATTGGCATAGGTTAAATTTAAGTTAAATTTTTTGCAAAACTAAACAAAAATAAGCAATCCGACACTGGATGTATTCTTTAAGATACATTGCGCATATAGAGGGCGCAATTTTCATCCGATTAGACTAACATTTTGTACAATGATCTCACTCACTGACTTTATTAAAAATGTGCCCTCTAGTGGCTCAAGAAGTCAAGATCCAAAATCGGTTCATATGGCAGCTATATCAAAACATGGACCGATTTGGCCCTTTTACAATCTCAACCGACCTAGACTAATAAGAAGTAGTTGTGCAAAATTTCACGTGGCTAGCTTTACTCCTTCGAAAGTTAGCGTGCTTTCGACAGACAGACGGATGGACATGGCTAGATCGACTTAAAATGTCATAACGATCAAGAATATATATATATACTTTATGGGGTCTTAGACGAATATTTCGAGGAGTTACAAACACACTGACGAAATCAGTATACCCCCAACCTATGGCGGAGGGTATAAAAAGTGCAATATAAGTACAGCACAACAATTTTAGAGAACATGTTATCGGAGCAATGAAAACCATGCTCACTGAGGCACTAAGCCAATTCTAGATGTCGAACCCATAGACAAACATACTAGGTATGAGGCAGTTACTGCAGTTATGAGATTTAAGGCGATGGGGTAGTGGGTAGAAGATAGAAGCGGGTCATATCATCGCGGGAATCACGGAATCGGAAGAAGTTTCAGTTCGGTTACCTGAGATGACACTTCGAATGCGAGACACTGCTGCTAACGAAACGGTCTTGGATTGACGGAACTCTGGAATTGTCATCTGGTAGTTCATGCTTCATGGACGGATCGGAGTGGGTCTTGGAATCGACATTGCGGATCCAGGGAATGAGATCTGTTTCTGATGGTCTGACAAAAACATGGTACTGCAGTCACGCCATATAAGTGAACTACTGCCATATATGTGCAAATCCGGCGATAAAAATGTATTGGTGATACATCCGATTTTGATGAAATCTCGTAGATATGTTAAGATCTGTAACAAATCAATCCTTTCCAAATTTTGTGCAGATCGGTTAAAAATACATGTACTCACAGACGGACGGACGGACATGGCTAAATCGAATCAGAATGTGATTCTGAGTCGATCGGTATACTTATCAATGGGTCTAGCTCTTTTCCTTCCTAGCGTTGCAAACAAATGCACAAACTTATAATACCTTGTACCACAGTGGTGTTGTAGGGTATTAAAACCAAAAACTGTGCGACCACCTTCGTGTAGGGTATTAAAACCAAAAACTGTGCGACCACCTTCGTCGGTCATTGTCTGTTTTGACACACCTATAAGTTAGTGTTGCAGATCGGATCATATTTGGCAATATCTTCTATATAAATCGATCTACCAATTTAGGGTCTTGAACCCATTGGAGACTTCTTTATTACTTATTTTTGCTGAAATTTTGAAAAATTAATTGTGGAGAGTTTGGTTCGATGTAAATGCTATAGGTTCAGAATCGTTTTCCTCGGAATTTAACGCAGTGTTGTTATACCCACCACGGGTTGTTAAACCCACCAGGGGTTGATATACCCACCAACACATGTCTGTCAGAGGGAATAATCCCAGATGTATAAAAACAACAAAGGCTGGTTTTGTTCAACAAGGAGAAAGGTGATCCAGAATCGTCACCGTCTTGCAGGCCACTGTGTATGTTGGACACAGCGGGAAAGCTGTTGGAGGTTTGATAAGGCCTAGACTCGCGGAGACATCGGCGCAGGAGGAGGATTTGGAGCTGGCAACATGGCTTCCGCCTAGGAAAGTCTAGACTAGGGGCCCTTAAGGGCTTAGTTGAGGACGTATCATACCTGTCATCCTGTTGGCAACGCTGGACGTCAAGAACGCCTTTAACAGCCTCAGTTAGATGGACGTTTTGCGGACCATGAAGATGGACTTTAAGGTGCCGGAGTATCCGATGAGGATCATGAGAAGTTTTCTGAGAGTATCCGATGAGGATCATCAAAAGCTTTCTGAGAGTATCCGATGAGGTTCATGAGAGATCGGGTACTCTTCTATACCTCCACCGAGGTTATGGCAAGGTATGAAGTAACGTCGGACGCTGCACAAGGTTCCATACTTGGGTCCGACCTCTGAAACGACGGAATACTAAGGATGGAGACACCGTTGTAATCATAGCAAGAAATACGACATTGGTTAGAATTCCACGGGCTACAGCTGGCAATGAAAAAGACTGAGCTACTCCTGCTCACGAGATAGATATGCGGATCGAGAACGTCGTCTTACTCACTAGAAGGCACGTGATATACCTACGGGTACGACTTGAAACCAAACTGACGTTTACAGCCCAGACGCAATACACGGCAACAAAAGGGGCGAAGATAATGGCCCAAATAGGGCGATTAATGGCGAATATCGGAGGACCTCCAGAAGGCTGTCGCAAGCTAATGATGTGGGCCTGCAATAGTATTCTGTATATGGAAGCGAGATCTGGGGTAAATCCCTAAACACCAGATGCAGAGCTAAGGCGCTGCTTTCGGTACAGAGGACGGTCGCTCTAACAGTTAGTCATCTTACTGAATAGTGTCTAAACCCGCAGTTCTCCTCATTGCCGGTATGGTGCTGATAGCCCTACAGGCCTTAGAGCGAACGAAAATATATGACGCCAAACTGAACTCCCAACAGCAGTCCATATTGGAAGATATTCGACACGCTGAGCAATTGGCAGTCAAGATGGTATAATGACACGCAAGGTAGATCGACCTTTAAGCTCATCCCCGATATACAACAATGGATGGGTAAAAAGAAAGGTAACGTAAACTTCTATTTGACACAATCAATATGAGCTGCGAAAAAGCATCTACGAAGAAGAAGAGGTGGTGGATGACTCGGAGCATACAGTCCTCCGCTGTCAACACTGGCGGGGCTAGAAGAGCAGATCGGTGAAATAAGAGCGGAAAATCTAACAACAAGGGTGTATGACAGAGAGGATACCTGTGACAACTTTTGCAGAAGTGATACTCAGGTTAAGAAAAGAGAACTTGACGCAACATGAATGATATAGCGTCTGCTATATAAAGTGGGCATCTGGATGCAGGAAGACTAAGACGTATGACGTAAGTGTGACGGAGGATCCACCTCAAAGTAGTGCGAGATCTTGTTATTGAAATCAATGCCGATTCTGAAACCATTTTTGCTCGAAAGGGGTATTTTGGGAACTTTTGTAAAATAATTTGGGCAGAATTTATTTTTATTTATTTTTTTTTTTTTGGAAAATTCAGTCATATCGAAATATGTTCCGATTTGGACCAAAGTACAAGTTATTGTTCAATTGTGTATAACAAAATATTGGAATTTTTAGTAGCTATATCTAAAAATAAACCGATCTGAACCATATACGAATGGATGTCGAAAAGCCTAATATAAGTCACTGTGTCAAATTTCAGTGAAATCGGATTATAAATGCGCTTTAATGGGGCCAAGACTTTAAATCGAGATATCGGTCTACATGGCAGCTTTATCCAAATCTGGACCGATTTTGGTCTAGTTCCAGAAAAATGTCGAAGAGCCTAACACAACGCACTGTCCCAAATTTCGACGAAATCGGACGATAAATGCGCCTTTTATGGGTCCAAAACCTTAGATCGGTCTATATGGCAGCTATATTCAAATCTGGACCAATCTGGGACAAATTGAAAAAGGACTTCGAAGAGCCTAACACATCTCGCTGTCCCAAAGTTCAGCGATTTCGGACAATAAATGCGCCTTTTATGGCCCCAAAATCTAAAACCGTGAGATCGGTCTATATGGCAGCTATATCCAAATCTGAACCGATCAGGGACAAATTGAAAAAAGAAGTCGAAGGGCCTACGACAACTCACTGTCTCAAATTTCAGCGATATCGGATAATAAATGCGCCTTTTATGGGCCCAAAATGTAAAACCAAGATATCGGTCTATATGGCAGCTGTATCCAAATCTCGGCCGATCTAGGCCAAATTGACGAAGGATGTTGAAAGGCCTAACATAACTCACTTTCCCAAATTTCAGCAAAATCGGATAATAAATGTGGCTTTTATGGGCCTAAGACCCCAAAACGGCGGATCGGTCTATATGGGGGCTATATCAAGATATAGTCCGATATGGCCCATCTTCGAACTTAACCTGCTTATGGACAAAAAAAAATCTGTGCAAAGTTTTAGCTCAATGTCTCTATTTTGGAAGACTGTAGCGTGATTTCAACATACAGACGGACGGACAGGGCAAGATTGCTTAGATTTTTACGCTGATCAAGAATATATATACTTTATAGGATCGGAAATGGATATTTCGATGTGTTGCAAACGGAATGACAAAATGAATATACCCCCATCCTTCGGTGGTGGGTATAAAAAGAATTTTGACCATCGGACCACAAATGATGATTTGGCAGCCCGAACAATTATTCGAAATTGAGAGGTGACCAACTTTAGGGGCCTGTCAAGAGGCGCCTGGTCCATCTGGAGCACATGTTCTCAATAACATCTCAGCCTTAGCCATATCAAATTTAAAAGGGTTATCTCTATCCGTTCTCAAACGGCGTATTTTTTTCTTGTTTTTTCCCCATTTTCTCCCACTGTGCGACGGCCATCGTAAGATGTGCAATGCCACAAGGACTTTGGTTCTGACTTCTAAAATCCTTGCAGAGTATACTGATATAGGCTCCATAAATACTACTTAAGTCCATAGCAGCCGCAACCAATTTCCGATTTGATTATTGTAAAATAATTCAAATACAGACTTAGAAAAATTTTTAAATATAAATTATTAGCGGAATCCATGGTGGTACCCATTTTTTATGCATTTTAATATTTGCTATAATTTGTTCTAAATATGTACATATGTTTGTCATAAGTTATGTGCTATTTATAAGGCTTGTATAAAAAATTAATATTTTTGTCATTATTTCTATCATTCTCGATTGTTTTTACATGGAATTCACGGATAGCTGCTGCAGTTGCGATAACGATATTTGTGTAAATACGGTGTGTACGATGTAACAATTGAGTCGTTGTTTGTTTTTATACCCTTCACTATATAATGATAGGGGTGTACCAACTTCATCGTGCCGTTTGCACCAACTCGAAATATTGGTGGTAAAATATACATAAATTGGTGATCACCATGATATATCCAATGGTTGTAGCTATGTCCGTCCGTCTGTCTGTCGGAATAACACCAACATTTGAAAGAGCCTGTCCACTATACACAGTTAGCTGCAATCGAGACCATGTTTAACATTTTATGGCCCTAGGTTGTCCGCGCGCCTCTTGGATAGCTCCTAAAGTGTGTTACCGTGCTAAGTTCGGTCGTGCCGAACTTTGGATACCCACCAACATGGAAAAATTAACCATTATTTTTTATAACAACTCCACTGCTATATCCATAGTAATATACAAATGTGGATTGGTCTGGATCGCAATTGGTTCAGGTCTCGAAAACTCCTATACATATAAACCGATCTCCCGATTTGACTTCTTGAGCCCCTGGAAGCCTCAATTTTCATCTGATTTAGCTGAAATTTTGCTCATGGTGTTATGGTATGGCTTCCAACAACTGTGCAAAGTACCGTTCAAATCGGTCAGGAACCTGATATAGCTTCCATAAAAACCGATCTTCCGATTTGATTTCTTGAGCCACGGGAAGCCGCAATTTTTGTCCGATTTGCGTGAAATTTTGCACACAATTTGGTTATGAATTGCAACAATTGTGGCAAGTACGGTTAAAATCGGCCAAGAACTTGATGCCGCTCCCATATAAACCGATCTATCGATTTGACTTCTTGAGCCCCTGGAAGCCTCAATTTTTATCCGATTTGGCGGAAATTTTGCGCATAGTGTTCTGTTATAACTCTCAACAACTGTGCTAAGTACAGTCCGAATTGGTCTATAACCATATATAGCTCCCATATTTTAGCAGAATCCGTGGTGGTGGGTTCCCAAGATTCGGCCCGGTCGAACTAAGCATGCTTTTACTTGTTTTTGTATTGATATTTAAACACTATTTACCCAAAAAAATGGAAATTGGGACACAAACAAAGATTGGGCTGCCCGAACAATTTTTCGAAACGCCGAAGTGACCAATTTTTTGGTATTACAACTCAGCTCCAACCATCTATCCGTTCTCAAGAGATATTTTTACTTTGCGTCGATGGTTTCTATATACAACGATCTCTCGATTAAACATCTTTTGCTCCTAAAGGGTCCAATTCTTACTCAACTTGATTGCAATTTGGAAAATCTGTGTTATGACTTCATTTGCCATAATAGGGCGTAATTCTTATACGATTTGGTTGAAATTTTGCACAATAAGTTCTCCAATAGCTTCCAACCACTTTCCCAAGTATGGTCCAATATCTATTTTAATTATAATTCGAATCGGTCATTAACCTGATATAGCTGCTATATAAATTGCTCGATTTGGCTACTTTAGTACCTACAGGAAGCATTTCTTATCGAAATATGTAAAAAACCTCATGAGGATTTCTTGTTATGACATCCCCTTCTTAAGTTTCTGTCTATAAAGAGAAACAACGCAAAACACTTGACAAATGCCATTCATGGTGGAGGGTATATATGATTCAGCTCAGCCGAACTTAACACGCTTTTACTTGTTTGTTTCTCTGGCACTTTAAAACCATGAACAGGGCTGTGGAGTCGGAAAATGTTTTCAGAATCGGAGTCCAAATGAGTCTGAGTGAGGCAATTGTAGTCGACTCAGCATAGGGATGAAATTAAAAATTTTTTAAAAAATTTATTTTTGTGACTTTTCGAACATTTTCCAGCTTGAGTTCATTGAAATTCAATGCTTTCTATTCAAAGAATAGTATAGCAAAGAACTTATTAAAGTTGCAAGAGGGTGCTGTCAACGACATCGTGCAATTAATGCGTCTTTTATGGGCCCAAAACCTTAAATCGAGAGATCGGTCTATATGGCAGCTATATCCAAATCTGAACCGATCTGGGCCAAATTGAAGAGGGATGTCGAAGGGCCTAACACAACTCTCTGTCCCAAATTTCGGCTAAATCGGACAATAAATGCGCCCTTTATGGGTCCAAAAACTTAAATCGAGAGATCGGTCTAAATGGCAGCTATTTATATCTCAATCTAGACCGATCTGGGCCAAATTGCAGAATGTTGTTTAAACCTAACACAACTCACTGTCCCAAATTTCGCCGAAATCGGACAATAAATGCACCTTTTATGGGTCTAAAACCTTAAATTGAAAGATCGGTCTATATGGCAGCTATATCCAAATCTGAACCGATCTGGGCCAAATTGAAGAGGGGTGTCAAAGAGCTTAACACAACTCGCTTTTCTAAATTTCGCCGAAATCGGACAATAAATGTACCTTTTATGGGCCCAAAACCTTAAATCGGGAGATCGATCTATATGGCAGCTATATCCAAATCTGAACCGATCTGGGCCAAATTAAGGAAGGATGTCGACTGGCCTAACAAAACTCACTGTCCTCAATTTCAGCAAAATCGGATAATAAATGTGGTTTTTATGGGCCTAAATCGGCAGATTGGTCTATATGGGGATATATCAAGATATAGTCCGATACAGCCCATCTTCGAACTTAACCTACTTATCTATAAAAAAAGAATCTGTGCAAAGTTTCACCTCAATTTCTCTATTTTTAAAGACTGTAGCGAAATTTCAACAGACAGATAGAAGGATAGACGGACGGACATGGCAAGATCGTCTTAGATTTTTACGCTGATCAAGAATATATATACTTTATAGGGTCGGAAATGGACATTTTGATGTGTTGCAAACGGAATGACAAAATGAATATACCCCCACCCTTCGGTGGTGGGTACAAAAATGAGAATTATTTGGGATCTATTAGTGCAGTTTTCGTCTTAGAATTTAATTTGAGCACAAAGTAAACATATATATGGCACTTTTTGTTAACTGAGCATAAGTTACGCCTAGAACCACTACTTTGGTAGTCAATAGTGTATCGATCGTCTCAGAATTAGTTCTTAGTTCGATTTAGCCATGTCCGTCTGGTCGCGAATCCGCCTATCTGTCTTTCCGCTTTGAAGTCACACTACAGTCTTCAAAAATAGAGATATTGAGCTGAAACTTTCGAAGATGGACTAATTCGGACTATATCTTGATATAGCTCTCATATAGACCGATCCGCCGATTTAAGGTCTTAGGCCCATAAAAGCCACATTTATCATCCGATTTCGCTGAAATTTTGGAACAGTGAGTTGTGTTAGACTCTTCGACATCTTTCCTCAATTTGGCTGCGATCGGTCCAGATTTGGATATAGCTGTCATATAGGCCGATCCGTCGATTTAGGGTCTTAGGCCCATAAAAGCCACATTTATCATCCGATTTCGCTGAAATTTAGAACAGTGAGTTGTGTTAGACCTTTCAACATCCTTCTTCAATTTGCGATCGGTCCAGATTTGAATATAGCTGCCATATAGACCGATCTATCGATTTAAGGTTTTGGTCTCATAACTGGTGCATTTATTGTCCGATATCGCCGAAATTTGCTAAGTCAGTTTTGTTGGGCCCTCCGACATCCTCCTTCAATTTGACCCAGATGGTTCCAGATTTGGATATAGCTGCCATATAGACCGATCTCTCGATTTAAGATTTTGGGCCCTTAAAAGGCTCATTTATTGTCCGATGTCGCCGAAATGTGGGATAGTGAGTTAAGTTAAGCCCCCCCCCGACATACTTCTGCAATATGGCACCGATCGGTCCAGATTTGATGTAGACCGATCTCTCGATTTAAGGCTTTGGGCCCATAAAAAACGCATTTATTGCCCGATGTTGCCAAAATTTGGGACAGTGAGTTACGTTGGGCCTTTTGACATCCTTCTTCAATTTGGCCCAGATCCGTCCACATTTGGATATAGCTGCCACATAGACCGATCTCTCGATTTAAGGCTTTGGGCCCATAAAAAAACGCATTTATTGTCCGATATTGCTTAAATTTGCGACAGTGAGTTGTGTTAGGCCCTTCAACATCGTCCTTCAATTTGGCCCAGATCGGTCCAGATTTGGATATAGCTGCCATATAGACCGATCTTTCGATTTTAGGTTATGAGCCCATAAAAGGCGCATTTATTGTCCGATGAAGCGGAAATTAGAGACGGTGAGCTGTGTTGGGCCCTTCGACATCTTCTTCAATTTGGCTGAGATCGGTTCAGATTTGGATATAGCTGCCATATCCGATCTTTCGATTTAAGGTTTTGAGGCCATAAAAGGCGCATTTATAATCCGATTTCACGAAAATTTGACACAATTACTTATGTTAGGCTTTTCGACATCCTTATCGTATACGGTTCAGACCGGTTTATTTTTAGATATAGGTAGTAAAAAGATCAATACTTATTAGTATTTGGTCCAAATCAGAACATATTTCGATATAGCTGCTATGGGGCATAAGGTATGCATTTTTCACCGGATTTTGACGAAGGGTGGTTCACATATATAGCCGAGGTGGTGGTTATCTAAAGTTCGGTCCGGCCGAACTTAACGCCTTTTTACTTGTTCGGTCTCAGAAAAATCATTCAGTTCTCAGGAACTGAATGATTAGATTAGTATACCCCCATCATATGGTGATGATTATAAAAACGACTATCAAGTTGTAGTAGATTCCTAAAAACTCCGGAGTCGGAGTCGAAATAAAAATTACTCTGTTGCGACATCCCTGATTACGGTATCTATTCTCAAGAGATTTCCATTGAATTATTGATTGTGCCATATTGCGAATTATACGCATTTGTGCACTATTTAGTTTCCTCCCTATCAGAAAGTGACCTCAGACTTAGTTTTTATATATGTCAGCAGCGTTCAAGACATCCATCGCAACTCGCAAAAAATGGTTAAAAATTTAAAAACTATTTTGTTAGGTGTTTTAATAATTTTGTCTACAATTGCGAAAAATGAAGGCAGTAAGTGAAAAAATAATAAAAAAAGGATTAGGGAGTATTTAAAATTTACAAAAAAAATTTAAAAAATATTGGTTTTCAAAAGTCAAATATACGCATTATGGAATTTCAGTTTTAAAATATTCATTGTGAAAAATCGATACATGGCTATCTGTGCTTGCACTGTTACCGTGAGATTATGGCATAGTTGGTTTTTATTATGACTATTATCATATTGCTGTGTTCATATGCCCATTTCAATTGTCTATTCCTTTCATTTACAGAAGATCAAATTGAAAATAAGGAACATGAACATCACCAAATAACAGAGATTACCATCGATGATGCCAAATACCAGGCATCTTTGCGCTTGGTTTCATTGGAAACGACCAAAGGCTATGGCCATGGACACATATGCGCAGGATCCATTATAACTCAGAGAGTGATTCTAACCGCTGCCCACTGTGTGATGGAGTAAGAGTTACCTCATTCAATTTTCCATAACAGCTGTTAAAATTGAGTCATTATTTTCTTATTATAGTACCACCAAAAAACCTCCCGCCGACCGAAAGCCTCAGGAGTTTGTAGTTGTAGTGGGCTCAGCCAATTTGTATGACGAGAAAAATAACAAAACTCTGCAATATAATGTGGAGAAAATTTCCAAACACAAGTCTTTCGATTGGAAAACTTATAAAAACGACATTGCCATGATATATCTGAATGACTCTATTCCATGGACTTGGCCCACGGCAAAGGCTATTAGTCTAAATACAAAACTATTGCCAGAAGCCAAAATGTGCAAAACGACTGGATGGGAAAGAACTGAAGAGGTAAGACTTTTTTTTTAATATTTGTTGCATTAGCTCATTGTTTTTTTTTTTTTTAATTCCATGTTGCCTTAGAATTGTACTCCCACCAAACTTGTAGCTGACACCCTGCCAATCATTTCCTATGAATCCTGTAAGGCACTTAATGCAAATGCGACACAAAGCGTGATTTGTGGCGGTTGCGGCCGTGATGATGTTGATGAAGAATATTGTCGCGAAGATGCTGGTGCTTCCTTGGTCTGCGATGACCAACTGGCTGGTGTAGGTTTTAGAGTTGATAAATGTGGCACATTCTCCAATCCAGGTGTATTTATGAATGTTTCAGTTTACCATGATTGGATCGTTAAGACTAATAACACTTTTTATAATAAGAATAGTGCCAAAGGCCTAGGTGCTTCTTATGTGCATATGTTGATTTTGCTATGCAGTGTTTTCAGCTATAAATTGTTTTAGATAAGTGAAAGTATAAAATTATTGTGTATTTGAATAAAAGAGTTCTTATAGTTATAAAAATAAATTGATTTTAATGAAGATTAAAAGAAACAAGTAGGAGCGTGCTAACTTCGGCCGGGCCGAATCTTATATACCCTCCACCATGGATCGTATTTGTCGAGTTCTTTGCGCAGTATCTCTTTTTAGGCAAACAAAGAAAAATGAATAAGGGCTGTTATGCTATTCGAGCTATATCAAGTTATAGTCCGATTCGGACTATAAATGAATTGAATGCTGAACATTGAACAAGTCATTGTGCAATATTTCAGTCCATTTGGTTAAAAATTGCGAATTGTAGGGGCTGAAGAAGCAAAATCGGGAGATCAGTTTTTATGGAAGCTGTATCAAGCTATTAATCGATTCAGACCATATTGCTCGCGTATGTTGAAGGCCATGGGAGAAGCCGTTGTACAAAATTTGTGCTAAATCGTATGAAAATTGCTTTCGCTAGAGGCTCTAGAAGTCAAGATCCCAGATCGGTTTATATGGCAGCTATATCAGGTTATGTATCGATTTGCGCCATACTCATCACAGTTTTTGAAAGTCATATCAAAACACCTCATGCAAAATTTTAGCTAAATCGGATGAGAATTGCGCTCTTTAGCGGCTCAAGAAGTCAAGATCCAAGATTGATATGGCAGCTATACTAGGTTATGAACCGATTTGAACCATACTTCGCACAAATATTGTGCAAATATTTGTGCAAAACTACAGCCAAATCGGATAAGAATTGCTCCTTTTAAAAGCTCAAGAAGTCAAGACTCCAGATCGGTTTACATGGCAGCTATATCAGGTTATCAAAATACGCAAAAATCAAACGTGCAAAGTCAAATCGGACGAGAATTGCGCTCTCTAGAGGCTCAAGAATTCAAGACCCAAGATAGGTTAATATGGCAGCTATATCCAAACATGGACCGATTTGGCCCATTTACTATCCCAACCGATCTACACTAATAAAAAGTATTTTTGCAAAATTTCAAACGCCTAGGTTTACCCCTTCGAAATTTAGCTTGCTTTCGACAGACAGACGGACGGACGGACATGGCTAGATCGATCGATGACATGACGATCAAGTATATATATATACTTTATGAGGTCTTAGACGCATATTTCGACATTTTACAACTGGAATCACGAAATTAGTATACCCCCATCCTATGGTGGAGGGTATATATAACTTCCTCCATGGATCGCACTTGTGAGTTTTTTGGACGTTTTCTCTTTAAAGGCAGAAACTAAAACACGATTCAGGGAGGTCAAGCAATAAATCTCAAGAATTTTTGTACCTAACACCAAAGGATGGAGGGTAAGTTAACCTAATCTAGGCATTCCGTTACATAAAAATGAAATTGGTGAGCTTTCTTTGTTTGTCTGCTCCGTATAGACTCGAAAACGGCCGAACTGATTTTCATGAGATTTTCACAGATGGTAGAGTTTGGGCCTCCGCTGAAAATAGGGTACTAAGTTTTTTTATATCCGAATGGGGAGAGGGGGGGGGGGCGTACCCTCCCCCATATCCCAATTTTCAAAAATGCCTGATCTCGGAAATAAGTGCACCGAATTTGGGGTCAAATAACCCGGGGGGACGCCCCATCCCTAAACCCACCCGAACGGACAATTGTACCGATTGGGACAGTATGGGTATCAAATGGAAGGCATTTAAGAGTAGAGTACGAATTTGATATACAAATTTCACTCTTAAGTTTCGGGGGTGGTCCCCCACCCTGAAAAAAGCCGCAAGAGGACACTTTCGCCGCTTTGGGCAATACGCGTATCAAATGAAAGGTATTTAGGAGTCGAGTACGAACTTGGCATTAAAATGTTACCCTAAGTGTCGGGGGCCCCCACCCCCCAAAAACACCACCCAACAGGACACTTTAACCGCTTTGAGCAATATGGGTATCAAATGAAAGGTATTTAAAAGTACAATACAAATCTGACACAAAAATTTATTTTTTGGTGTCTGAGGGCACCCCAGGACACCCCAGCAGGAAAAATTTACCGATTGGGAAAATATGGATATCAAATGGAATCTATTTAAGGTGGAGTAAAAAAAAATTAAAAATGTATTCCTTGGTGTCTGAGGCGCCTCCCCACCCCCCAAAAACACCACCCAACAGGACACTTTAACCACTTTGAGCAATATGGGTATCAAATGAAAGGTATTTAAAAGTACAATACAAATCTGGCACAAAAATTTATTTTTTGGTGTCTGAGGGCACCCCAACAGGAAAAATTTCTCGATTGGGAAAATATGGATATCAAATGGAAGCTATTTAAAGTGGAGTCCAATGCTGATATAAAAATGTATTCCTTGGTGTCTGAGGCGCCTCCCCACCCCCAAAAACCCCTCAACAGGACATGTTTAACGATTGGAATAATATGGGTATTAAACAAGAGATATTTGGAAGCTGAGTACACATCTGTTATAAGAATTTGGTCCAAGGTGTCTACTGGGCCTTCCCAATCCCAAAAAATCCCCAAAACTGACATAATGTCCAACGTCACAAAATAGGAAGCGAGTGAAAGGTCTTTAGGAGTTTACAACAAATCTGGCAGTCACAATTAGTATAGAGTCTGGGACCGGCCCACCCACTAAATACCCTTAAATAGGACGCGTAGTTCGATCGGGATAATATGCCAATTAAAAGAAAGGGCTATGACAGTATATTTCGAATCTATTGTAGGTATAAGGATTCAAGTATCTGGGTCATGTCCTACCGTTCCGCAGAACAGTAGATCGCGACAATTGAAGACTCAAATAAATTGTAGTTTTATTCTTAGCGTCGGCTTATAATTTTTGATATTGGAAGGGGGCGGACCCTCCCCCTTATCCCAAAAGTACTTCCGATAAATAAAAGTGTACCGATCGGGACAATATCGGACTCAGATGAAAGGTATTCAGGAGTAGAGTACGAATTTCATATTAGAAATAGGGTCAAATTAACTTGGGGTCGCCCAAACCCCAAAAACCTCTAAAATAGCTTTATTGGACGAGCATGACAATATGGGACTCAAATGAAAGGTATTCGTGAGTAGATTGCGGATATGGGCAGGAGGGAGAAACAGGTTTCATAATTTGTTGATAACGTCGGCCCCCTACCCCGTTACCCCAAAAACAAAGGGGACCGATATAATAATATGGGTATCAAATGAAAGCTATTGAAGGGTAGAATGCGAATATGGTATTCAAAATTAGGTCCAAGTACTCAGGAAGTCACCCTAACCCCAAACTCCTTCAAGCAGACAAATTGAAAGTTCATATCAATATGGGCTCAAATGAAAGGTATTCGGGAGTAGATTACGAATCTGGCATACAAAATCAGATTGAAGTATGGGAGTACACACCAACCCCCCGAAAACGCCCCAAATGGGCATATTAACCAATTATGAGTATATGGGACTCGGTTTGTTCCGTGGCATAAAAAACGGCTGGCCGATTTTCTTAAAATCTTAACAACGTAATGGCGAGTCACTATTCGTGGTTAAGGGCATAATGGACGAAGAGGAAGATAGTCTGGCTGGTGAATTTGTTTGAACCCTAATATTTAACGGGAACGGATGGCATACTGCCTGTTATGCTGAAAAAGATAGTACGGATTGTCATATGACTCCTTGAGGAGAATTTTAAAAGCAGAGTTTGCTGGACTATTTACCTACTGGGTGACGAGGTGAGAACGCAAATGTTGAAATAGAGCATTATTTATGAAAACTTCGACATAAAAATTTATATGCAAGTGGTATAACACCCATTATATCCGACATGAAATTTCATTTCATACGAAAGCGCACTCGATCACGCATGCGGTAATGCGGCCCCAGGCCATTAAGCCTCCCATCCTTCATATTAAAGACTTTGGAGAGACTAATTGACATATGTGTTATAAGAATCGTCTCAACCGTTCACTGGTATGCATTTATCAGCATGCGCACGCTAAAGGTCGGTCTGTTGATATTCAAATTTGGGTGTGGGCGACTTGACGTCATGGAAATAGAAGGGGCATTTAATAACTTAAAGTTGAAGCCCATACATGACGCTCTGGCGACATGGAGGTTCCCCGTATGGGCGAGGGCCAACCGGTTTGGCATAAATTCCAGAAAGACTGTACTGGCCCTGGGGGTTTTTATGCTATCAGACCTGGAGGGGGTGGGGCTAGAGCTCTCTTCGGAGGCCAAGTACTTGGGCGTGATTCTTGACCAAAAACTAAGTTGGAGAAGAAATATCGAAGTAAGGAGTGAAAGGGGACTTAGTGCGCTTTACTCCTCTCGCATCTCGATAGGAAGGAGTTGGCAAAACCTGGGGTTTTTATAGTGTCAGATCTGGATGGGGTGGAGCTAGCGCTCCTTCAGAGGCCAAGTACTTGGACGTGATTCTTGACCAAAAACTAAGTTGGAGAAGAAATGTCAAAGAAAGGATTAAAATGCGCTTTACTCCTGTCGCATTTTGTTAGAAAGGAGTTGGGAATTGGAATTAGGGAATTTTATAGATATTTGGAGCGTCTTTTAGGCGGAGGTCTTCGCAATGCTGAAGGCACTGGAGACGCTGTTGATGTAGGAACGGCAGCTCGATCAGACTGTCAAGATATACGTGCACAGTCAGGAGGCGCTGAAGACTCTGGCTTTGAGCCTCGTGTGGTCAAAACTGATAAGAAGATGCAAAAAGCTTCTTCGAACCATGAGAAAAGCTGGTATGCTCTGCTGAGTCCCAGACCATCAAGGGGTGACGGGGAACGAAACGGCAACGAGCTGATTGCAGCAGATCTTGCTATGGAATTAGTGAGACCTCCACTCTGCTTGCTCCTTGCTAAGGTGGAAGTCTTTTACAATGACTGCGCGAGTGAATGACTAGGGTGTCAAAGGCGTTGTGGCCTAGTATTTAGCGAAACCGGACTTCGCTTATCCAGGGGCTGAGAAAGCTTGACTTAGGATTGATAATAGGAGTGCTGACCGGTCATTGCAGCATATGGTCATTGCACATTGGGCTGGGTGCAGGGAGAGGCAGACTTCTGTATGATGTGCGATGACGAGGGAGCGGTGGAGACGGAAGAGTATCTATTGTGTCACTGACACTCAATTGCGAGTAGAAGACACAGCATAATGGGTGAACACCTCTTTCCGAACCTGAATTCCTTACAGACTCTTAGTACTGTTGTCATTCTTGTATTCTGTAGAGGCGTGAATTGGCTGACTGGACCAACACAGTGGACGCACAGTGGGATGGCATAAAAATAAACGAAAATAAGTCTGCCATTTTAAAACGGATAAAGATATTTTCTTGAAATGAAATATATGGTTATAGCTGAGGTGTCAACGGCACCTCAGCTATTAAGTTCGGCCGGGCCGAACTTTGGATACCCACCACCTCGAGTATATATGTAAACCCCATTTCGTCACAACCCGGTGAAAATTGGATAACTTAAGGAACTCACTGTTTCAAATTTCAGCGAAATCGGGTAATAAATAAAGCTTTTATGGCCTTCAGGCCCTTTATCGGGAGATCGGTCTATATCACAGCTATATCTAAATATAGTCCGATCTGAATCATATTTAGGTCGGTTATCAGGAGGCTAAAAATAACTCACTGTTTCAAATTTCAGCGAAATCAGTTAAAAAATAAAGCCTTTATGGGCTTCAGACCCTTTATCGGGTGATCGGTCTATATGGTAGCTATATCTAAATATAGTCCGATCTGAACCATATTTGGGTTAGTTGTCAAATTTCAGCAAAATCGGATGAAAAATAAAATTATATCGGAAAATCGGTTATAGCAGCTATATCCAAATATGGTCCGATTTGGCCAGTTCAAGAACTTAGCCAGCGTGCATCAAAAAGACGTATCCGTGCCAAATTTCAGCTCAATATCTCAATTTTTGAAGGCTCTAGAGTGATTACAACAGACGGACGTCTTAGATATTTCCGACGATCCGAAATATATATACTTTGTAGGGTCGGAAATTGATATTTCGATGTGTTGCAAACGGAATGACTAAATAAATATTCCCCCCATCCTACGGTGGTGGGTATAAAAATGAGGGCAATAGAGTTCCCAAGGCCTTTAAAGTTGTTCACCATCTTTTTCTCTTCTACTTTTTTCTAGGGTGAACACAATGGACCTGGTTGCTAGTCGCGTACCCTCCAACCCAACCTAACCCCAATTGTTGTCCGATGCGGCTGAAATTTTGCACATAGTGTTTTGATATGACTTCCGACCCTTCCCGAGATTCGAGAGATTATATTTTAATATTTGCTATATATATATATGTCGCAAATTTTTGTAATATTGATGAGTTGTAAATAATTTTGCACATGTCCTTATCAAATATCGATGAGTTTTACATGGACTTCACTCGAAAAAGGTGACTGAGTTGCGATAACAATATTTGTGTAAATACCCTCTGTGTGATATTACAAATGAATTGATTGTTTATACTTCTGAGGCACTTCAAAATCAATGGCTATGATACCTATCCTCAAGGGTTTTCCAAATGATAATTTATTGTGCTAAATTGCGAAATACGTATTCACATATTTTGCACTATATATCATTAACCCTTTCAAAAATGTAACTCAGTTAAGAAGGAGATTTTGTAACTGTCAGACGCGTTCAATTCACCAATCGTTAACCGCGAAAAATGGTCAATCATTTAAAAATTGGCTTGTTAGGAGTTTTAGTAATATTTTGTATTATTGCAGGAAATGAAGGCAGTAAGTTGATGTGTTAAAAAAAGGATTAATAAATATTGAAAATTAATAAAAAAAAACATACAAAGTGATATGTGACAAGCCTTCTGAAAGCAAAACAAGTAAAAACGTACAAAGTTCGGCCGGGCAGAATCTTGAAAACCTACCACCATGGATTCTGCTAAAAATGTTCAAACAATAAATTTAGTTAAAGGGCATAATTTTACTCTACGTATCAAATTCTGACAAACCTGCAAAAACTAAAGCCATAGGAACCGAACAAGGAAGTTCGAGAGACCGTTGCCCAAAAAGTAATTGCGGATTTTTCATATAGTCGGCGTTGACAAATTTTTTCACAGCTTGTGACTCTGTATTCTTTTTCTTTCAGTTATCAACTGTTACTTTTAGCTTGCTTTAGAAAAAAAGTGTATATATATATATTTGATTAAAGTTCATTCTAAGTTTTATTAAAAATGCATTTACTTTCTTTTAAAAAATCCGCAATTACTTTTTGGGCAACCCAATACATTAGGTTATAGACTGATTTGCACCGTATTTGACACAGTTGTTTGAAGTCGTAACAGAACACCGCAAAATTTTAGAAAAATCATGCAAAAATTGTGGCTTTCAAGGGCTTAAGATATCAAATCGGGAGATCGTCTTTTATGGGAGCTAAAATCAATCTGAAACGATGTGGCCCACTTGCAATTCCTAATGATCTACTGTGTTTTCCACAGACAGACGGAAAAGGAGCTGAACAATGATGTGATGGTTATGCCCCAAGATGATCTAACAGTAGAGAAGCACGATCTAGGCTGCTAATAGAACGGTCACAAACTCGTCTCTCAAAAAGTTCATTGTTACGCATGCTGTGTGGCATGTGGCACCTTCTTGTTGAAACCACATGTTATGCAAGCCAAGCTCTTCCATTTTAGGTAAAAAAAAGTTGGATGTGATCATACGATAGCGCTTACCATTCACAGTTACGTTACAATTCGCATCATCTTATAAGAAGTACGGTCCAATGATGCCACTAGCCCATAAACCAAACTGTGAATTTTTCTGGATGCATTGATAGCTCTTGCAATGTTTCTGGCTGATCTTCACCCCAAAATCGACAAGTCTGCTTATTTACGTACCCATTGAGCCAAAAATGAGCTTCGTTCATAAAATGGAAGAAGCGCGCGATGAACTTTCCTAATAGAACACGCATTTTGATAATGAAATTCAATAATTTGCAAGCGTTGTTCGTTTGTGAGGCGATTCATGGTTAAATTATAGACCAAACTGAAGATGTTTGACAGTGAATGAAAGCATGAAACGTGCGTGAGCTGTCTAAACCAGTGTTGCCAAAAGGATAATTGCTAAAAAATCACCCTTTAAATTCTTGTTCCTCGCTAAAATCAAAGACGATCTAGCCACATCCGCCCTTCCGTCTGTCTGTCTATTGAAATCACGGTACAGGCTTTACAAATGAAGATAATTAGCCATAGGCAAGTTAGCGACGATGAATTATATAGGACTATATCTTGATATAGTCCCCATTTAGAAGGATCTTCCGATTTAAGATTTTAGTTTCATTAAAAACACATTTATTATCCGATTTCACTGAAGTTTGGCACAATGTTTTGCGTGAGGCTCCTCGATATTTGTAAGGAGTATGGTCAAGTTCGGGCTATATTGGCTATATTTGGATATATTGGGTTGCCCAAAAAGTAATTGCGGATTTTTCATATAGTCGGCGTTGACAAATTTTTTCACAGCTTGTGACTCCGTAATTGCATTCTTTCTTCTGTCAGTTATCAGCTATTACTTTTAGCTTGTTTTAGAAAAAAAGTGTAAAAAAGTATATTTGATTAAAGTTCATTCTGAGTTTTATTAAAAATGCATTTACTTTCTTTTAAAAAATCCGCAATTACTTTTTGGGCAACCCAATAGCTGCCATGTAGACTGATCTCCCGATTTAGGATCTTGGGGCTATAAAAGGCGCATTTATTACCCGATGTCGCTGAATTTTGGCACAAGGATCTATGTAAGGCTTTCCGATATCCATTTTCTATATGGTTCAGATCGGTCTATATTTGGATATAGCTGCCATATATACCGATATCACGATTTATGTTCTTGGGCCCTTAAAGGAGGATTTATTACCACATTTAGCTGAAATTGTGCACAGTAGGCTGTGTTCGACCCTTCAACATCCGTGCTCAATATGGCATCCATCGGCCTATTTTTCGACATAGCTGCCATATAGACCGATCTCCCGATCTAAGGTCTTTAGATCATAAAAGACGAATTTATTATCCGATTTCGCTGAAATTTAGTGACCTATGCTAGGCTTTTCGACACCCGTGAGCTATATGTACCGCACCCAATCCTTTCAGTAATAGACTAGTCTTCTCACAATCTAGATCTGCCCATAGGATTTTCACCTTCGAACCGAACGTTTCGCTGTTCCACAGGGTTGTATGCGCCTTCGTTGCCCACGCCCTTAACACGGACTGCGTCGACTCGAAAGGCTTCGGGTTAACCGTAAAGTTTAATGACGGCCTTCACTGTCAAATCATCTGCTTTCTCATTCCTAGTTACTCCGCAAAGGACCGTCACCCAAACGATGCGGATCGTGCCATCCTCAGAGAAGGCGTTAATCTCCTTCTTACATTCCAACACTGTTCGTGTTGGAACGTAAAGCTGTTCATACTCGACGTCCTTGTGTTAACACCACTCAACCTCCCGCGTTCCTCGATCATCCGGATCTCCGCCTGCAGGACCGTATTATGATCAGCCTGTCTAAAACAAATCTCAGTCCCTGGGTTCTCAATGTAGGTCCCCAGGCCCACTATGTCTTCTAGCTTCGATCTATCCGTGTAACATTCTTCTAGATGGCAATACGAATGACGTAAGCCTAGCCGTCAATTAATGACTGTGCAACCGGCAGCAGTGCTTCGCACTCGACCTCAAGTGTAGTCTCAGGTATCCCATCGGAAACCTCTTCCATTCCTTCCAGTTTCCCATCGTCACCTCGATTATAACGCGATGGTATGACTTGCTTCTATCCTCTATCCATTCTCTCATAGCCGCAATGGCTACCTCACACTAAATCTGTATGTCTATGGATCGGAAATCTAGAATGGTCTCCATTACCATAGTAGGAGTGGTTCTCATCGCTCCGCCTATGCCAAGACAACACGTTCTCTGAACCTGTTGTATAATCCTTACGTTGCACTTTTTCTCCATCGCAGACCACCAAACTATTGTACTTAGGCATAAATAAGTATTGGTCTAATCACGTTCCTGTAGAGCCTGTGAACTATCCTCGGATCCAGGCCCCATTTCAAGCCTACGGCCCGTCTATATAGTGCCCAACATCTGTGAGTCTTCTGAGTACGCTCCTGAATGTGACACTTACAATTCAGTTTCCTGTCCAAAATCACACCTAAGTATTTGACCTAGTCAGATATCGAAATCGTTTTCTTGAGGAAACGTGGTGCCTTAAATTGGCCCACCTTCGTCTTCCTAGTGAACAGGCATATTTCATTCTTCTCTGGGTTAACATTGAGACCTCTGGGTCCCTGTCATATGCCATATGCAAGACCCATTCGGCCCTTATGCATAGCTGGTTGGGATCCTTATCCCTTAGAAGTATAACAACATCGTCTGCTTAGTAGACGGGTTCAAATTCGTCCTCAGCTACCATCTGTAATGGGTTATTTATGGTGGTCACCCATAGCAGTGGCGATAAAATGTCCACTGTGGCATGCCTTGTGCCACTTTCTCCCTTATATTTATGTCATGGGACACACAATTTATCCATCTGCTCCTTAGCATATGGTTTATCCAGTCTCTAAGGACCGGTTCCACCAGGTACTGGTCTAAGGATTGGATAAGTGTGTCGGTCTGTACATTGCTAAAAGCCCCCTCGATGTACGTTTTGGCATCGAAGGATTGATTCTTCTATTTTATGCACAACCTCGTGCAGGGCAGCCTCCACGTACCTTCCCTTGACATAGACATGCTGTTTGTATTTGAGCTGTCCGCTGGATGTCCTACTCTTTATCGTGGTATCCACAATACGTTCCACGGTTTCGGGTAGAAAGGACGTTAGGCTTATAGGTCTGTAGGCCTTTGTTGTCGTATATCTTGCCTTGCAGGTCTTAGGTATAAATACCCCCCTTGCCTCCTGCCAAGCTTTCGAAGTATATGCAAGTCCCAGGCACGCTGTGAATATATTGGCTAGGTGGGGCGCCAGATAGTCTGTAGTCAATCGTGTTAAAAATGATCGATATTGACAAAAAAAATTAACTATTGATAGTGCCATCCGATAGTTTGCCCGCTCTTGTTGGAATCGGCTTTACCACAAGAAGAAGAGCTTAGCACATTACGTAGAGTCCCTTATGGAGTAGTTCCAGTTAAATTTTTTTTCCAAGGTCCAAGTATTTTACTGTATCCGATATTGAGAACGTTCTATTCCCGATAGAATATTTGTTCATTATACCCTCCACCATAGGATGGGGGTATACTAAATTCGTCATTCTGCTTGTAACACCTCGAAATATGCGTCTGAGAACCCATAAAGTATATATATTTTTGATCGTCATGTCACTTTAAGGCGATCTAGCCATGTCCGTCCGTCAGTCCGTCTCTCTGTCGAAAACACGCTAACTTTCGAAGGAGTAAAGCTAGGAGTTTGAAATTTTACACAAATACTTTTTATTAGTGTAGGTCGGTTAGGATTGTAAATGGGCCAAATCGGTCCATGTTTTGATATGGCTGCCATATAAACCGATCTTGGGTCTTGAATTCTTGAGCCTCTAGAGGGCGAAATTCTCGTCCGATTTGACTGATATTTTGCACGTAATGTTCTGGTATTACTTCCAACAGCTGTGCTAAGTATGGTTGAAATCGGTTCATGTTTTGGTATGGCTGCCATATAAACCGATCTTGGGTCTTGACTTCTTGAGCCTCTAGAGGGCGCAATTCTCGACCGATTTGACTGAAATTTTGCACGTGATGTTCTGGTATTATTTCCAACAACTGTGTTAAGTACGATTCAAATCGTTTCATAATCTGGTATAGCTGTCATATAAACCGATCTTGGGTCTTGACTTCTTGAGCCTCTAGAGAGCGCAATTCGCGTCCGATTTGACTATAATTTTGTATGAGGTAATTTGTGATTACTTTTAATGACTGTGCTAAGTATGGTGCAAATCGGTGCATAATCTGATATAGCTGCCATATAAACCGATCTTGGGTCTTGACTTTTTGAGCCTCTAGAGAGCGCAATTCTCGTCCGATTTTACTATAATTTTGCACGTGGTGTTTTGGTATCACTGCCAACAACTTTGCTTAGTATGGCGCTAATCGGTTCATAATCTGGTATAGCTGTCATATAAACCGATCTTGGATCTTGACCTCTTGAGCCAATAGAGTGCGCAATTCTCATCCGATTTGGCTGAAATTTTGCATGAGGTGTTTTGTGACGACTTTAAATGACTGTGCTAAGTATGGTGCAAATCGGTCCATAACCTGATATAACTGCCATATAGTTCGATCCGGGGTCTTGACTTCTTGAGCCTCTAGAGGGCGCAATTCTCGTCCGATTTGGCAGAAATTTTGTACAACTACTTCTCTCATGACTTTCAACATATGTGTCTAATATGGTCTGAATCGATCAATAGCTTCATACAGCTCCCATATAAACCCATCTCTCGATTTTGCTTCTTGAGCCCTACACGGCGCAATTCTTATCCGAATGAAGTGAAATATTACACAATGACTTCTACAATGTTCAGCATTCATTTATGAATCGAATCGGACTATAACTTGATATAGCTCCAATAGCATAACAGTTCTTATTCAATATTCTTTGATTGCCTCAAAAGAGATACCGCGCATAGAACTCGACAAATGCGATCCACGGTGGAGGGTATATACGATTCGGCCCGGCCGAACTTAGCACGCTCTTACTTGTGTTTTTTTAAGGTCTTTGTGGTCGGATGTTTGCCTAAAATTTTAATTTGGCTAATAATCCCCTTTTGATGATTTCCTCTTTAGCAATAAACCTAAAAATTAAAAATGATTTCTTCACTTACAGAAGATCAAACTCATGATGAGGAGGAACATGATCCAGATCCAGAGATTTCCATCAATGATGCCAAATATCAAGCATCTTTGCGCTTGGTTTCATTGGAAAAGACCAAAGGCTATGGCCATGGACACCTATGCTCAGGATCGATTATTACTCAAAGAGTGATTCTAACCGCTGCCCATTGTGTGGTCAAGTAGGAGCTACCTAATTCAATTGCACATAATAAATGGTATAGTTGAATGTTTAATTTTGTTTTACAGTGCCAGCAAAACTCCTCCAAGCGACCATAATGCCGATGAGTTTGTAGTAGTAGTGGGCTCAGGCAATTTGTATGACAAGGCTGACACTCTGCAATACAATGTGAAGAAAATTGTCAAACACAATTCGTTTGATTCGAAAACCTATTACAATGACATTGCCTTGTTATACCTCAATGACTCTATTCCATGGACTTGGCCCACGGCAAAGGCTATCAGTCTAAATAGCAAGCTGGTGCCGGAACAAACGATGTGCAATGCCACTAGTTGGCTCAGAGAAGAGGTTAATATAAAAAAACAATCAACCTAATATATTTTACTCTGGTATTCATATTTGTTTTCTATGTCGCCTTAGGATTGTAAACCCACCAAACTGTTGAGTATTACTGTACCCATCATATCCCATGAAACCTGCGCCTACCGCCATGAAAATGTCAGCGAAAGTGTAATTTGCGGAGGTCACGAACTTCCCCCTGGAGAGGAGGAGGAATCTTGTCAAGGAGATGCCGGTGGTTCCCTAGTTTGCAATGGCAAACTAGCTGGCGTCGTTTTCCGGGGTGATGGCATGGGCAGACCCAACAATCCGGGAATATTTACAAATGTCTCATATTTCTATGATTGGATTGTAAAAACCAATGGAACATTTGATTACAAAAATAGCGCCAACGGCCTGAGTGTTTCTTCTGCTCAAATTTTAATCTTGCTCTTTAGTGTATTGGGCTATAATTTGTTTTAGATAAGAATTAGAAAATAATTGTATTTCAATATAAGAGTCAACGCCTTTGGCTAAATAAATATACACTTAGAATAATAAGATTTTGCCAATGACCGTTTTCTCATTCTCCACTTATAATTTGTCGTATCGATTATCCCGATAAATACAGCTGTGTAATATTAGGAGTTTTGGCGAACTTATTCAGTAATAATTTGCCAGTAAAAATGTCCAGGAAAGTAGGAATCTTCTGTTGGGGAAAAACCTCCAGAAGAAACTAGCAACCTCTCATTTACAAAACTCTTCAAATGTTTTTATAACCATCACCGAAGGATGGGGGTATATTCATTTTGTCATTCCGTTTGCAACACATCGAAATATCCGTGTCCGACCCTATAAAGCATATATATTCTTGATCAGCGTAAAAATCTAAGACGATCTAGCCATGTCCGTCCGTCTGTCTGCCTGTCTGTTGAAATACTACAGTCTTTAAAAATTGAGATATTGAGCTGAAACTTTGCACAGATTCTTTTTTTTTGTCCATAAGCAGGTTAAGTTTGAAGATGGGCTATAGCGGACTATATCTTGATATAGCCCCCATATAGACCGATCCGTCGATTCAGGGTCTTAGGTCCATAAAGGCCACATTTATTATCCGATTTTGTTAAAATTTGGCACAGTGAGTTGCGTTAGGTCACTCGACATCCACTTTCAATTTGGCACCGATGGGTTCAGATTTGGATACTGTTGACATATAGACCGATCTCTCGATTTAATGTTTTGCGCCCATAAAAGGCGCATATATTGTCCGATTTTGCTGAAATTTTGGACAGTGAGTTGTGTTAGGCCCTTCGACATCATTCTTGTATTTGGCCTAGATCGGTCCAGATTTAGATATAGCTGCCATATAGACCGATCTCTCGATTTAAGGTCTTGCGTCCATAAAGTAGCATTTATTGTCTGATATCGCCGAAATTTGGGACAGTAAGTTGTGTTAGGCCCCTCGACATCTTTATGCAATATGACACAGATCGGTCCAGATTTGGATATAGCTGCCATATAGACAGATCTCTCGATTTAAGGTCTTGGGCCCATAAAAGTAGTATTTATTGTCCGGAAGGCTTAAAACTACTCACGGTTTCAAATTTCAGCGAAATCGGATTAAAAATAAAGCAGTTATAGGCATTAGACCCTTTATCGGCAGATCGGTCTATATAGCAGCAATATCCAAATATGGTCAAATTTGGCCCGTTCAAGAACCTTACAAGCGTTCATCAAAAATACGTATCTGTGACAAATTTCGGCTCAATATCTCAATTTTTGTAGGCTGTAGAGTTATTACAACAGACGGACGGACATCGTTAAATCGCCTTAGAATTTTACGAAGATCCGTAATATATATACTTTGTAGGATCGGAAATTGATATTTCGATGTGTGGCAAACGGAATGACTAAATGAATATACCACCTATCTTATGGCGGTGGGTATAAAAAAGAATCTGTGCAAAGTTTCAGCTCAATATTAAAGACTGATGCGTAATTTCAACAGACGGAAGGACGGACGGACATGGATAGATCATCTTAGATTTTTACGACGATCAAGAAAATATCGGAAATGGATATTTCGATGTGTTGCAAACGGAATGATAAAATGAATATACCTCTATCCTTCGGTGGTGGATATAAAAAAGGATTCTATAGTAGTAGATCGAGTACCAAGTATGTAGTCGATGTAAAGCTCGGCCTGAACTATATTAGTCGTTTTTACGTATTTTATAATATGTTTAACAAATTTGTCGATACTTTCAATAGTTTAGAAGAAAAATATCGAAACTATCAAATGGAGCGAATATCCATTGTTTGCCAGCTCTTTAACGGACGCATGCTCGGATTCACTTGTTCGAATAGTTCAAGGGCGATCTGCAGACTCCAAAGTTCGAATGATTTAGAGATGAAACTGCAGCTACATGTTCAGTTGTTGAACCCCGAACTACGATTTAAGGATGTATGCAACTGGAATATTCATTTTATTATTAGTTTTGTCATTCCGATTGAATGATGACACCGTGTGTTGTTATAAACAGGGATAATAGTCAAGCCGCTTACTAAGCATTTTTCTTCGAACAAACTAAGCGAGAAAATGCGCTTAATGGGTAAATAAAACACCTCTAATATCTGCTGATAACAATTTTTGAAGACAATCAAAGTTTTTTGCTTATGATAAAAGATGAGATACTTAGCAATACAACTATAGAATAGATATGATGACCAAACCACTATCACTAACTAACAAATACCTCAATATTCTCAGATCATTTAATAGAGGGAAGTGTATGTTGTAGCACGTCCAAAGTTATCTTGAATCAAAAGATTCGTTGAAGATTGTTTTATAAATTGCTCTAAAGCGTATATTTGTGTTAATACTGTTGGTGTAATATAAGAAATGATTAGGTTGTTTATTCTTCTCTCAAAATCGATGGCCCTGATATCTATCCTCAAGGGATTTCCAATTGATAACTTATTGAAAATATTCACCTTATTGCACTTTATGCATAGGTTCTAGCTCGACTGAAATGCAACCCAGTATTGACTGAGATTTTGTTATTGTCAAACGCCTTCACTTTATTATCACAAATAGAGGAAAATGTTCAATAATTTACCAATAAGTCTACTACGAGTTTTGATAATATGGTGTTTAATTGCGGGAAATGAAGGCAGTAAGTTGAAGTGCTAAAAAAGATTAATCTGGATTAAACAAATAAAATAAAAACAAGTAAAAGCGTGCTTATATACCCTCCACCATGGAGCGCATTTGTCGAGTTCTTTTCCCGGCATCTCTTCTTAGCCAAAAAATGATATAAGAAAAGATTTGCTCTGCTATTAGAGCGATATCAAGATATGATCCGGTTTAGACCACAATTACATTATATATTGGAGGCCTGTGTAAAATGTCAGCCAATTCGAATAAGAATTGCGCCCTTTGGGGGCTCAAAAAGTAAAATAGAGAGATCGATTTATATGGGAGCTGTATCGGGCTATAGACCGATTCTGACAATAATAAACACGTATGTTGATGGTCATGAGAGGATCCGTCGTGCAAAATTTCAGGCAAATCGGATAAGAATTGCGCTCTCTAGAAGCTCAAGAAGTCAAACCTAAGATCGGTTTATATGGCAGCTACATCAGGTTATGGACCGAATTGAACCATACTTGACACAGTTATTGGATATCATATCAAAACACGTCGTGCAAAATTTCATTCCAATCGGATAAGAATTGCGCACTCTAGAGGCTCAAGAAGTCAAGACCCAAGATCGGTTTATATGACAGCTTTATCAGGTTATGGACCGATTAGAACCATACTTGGCACAGATATTGGATATCATAGCAAAACATGTCGTGCAAAATTTCATTCCAATCGGATAAGAATTGCGCACTTTAGAGGCTCAAGAAGTCAAGACCCAAGATCGGTTTATATGGCAGCTATATCAAAACATGGACCGACATGGCCAACCGACCTACACTAATAAGAAGTATTTATGCAAAATTTCAAGCGGCTAGCTTTACTCCTTCGGAAGTTAGCGTGCTTTCGACAGACGGACGGACGGACAGACGGACGGACGGACATGGCTAGATCGACATAAAATGTCGCGACGATCAAGAATATATATACTTTATGGGGTCTCAGACGAATATTTCGCCTTGTAAGTGCTCAGGAAGTCAAATCGGGAGATCGGTTTATATGGGAGCTATATCAGGTTATAAACCGATTCAGACCGTACTTGACACAGTTGTTGGAAGTCATAGCGGAACACCGCATGCAAAATTTCAGCCAAATCAGACAAAATATGAGCCTCGTAAGGGCTCAAAAAGTCAAATCGGGAGATCGGTTTATAAGGGAGCTAAATCAGGTTATAGACCGTTTTGAACCGTACTCGGCACAGTTGTTGAAGGTCGTAGTAGAACACTGCATGGCAAATAGGACAAAGATTGCGGCTTGTAAGGGCTCAAGAAGTCAAATCGGGAGATCGGTTTATATGGGAGCTATATCAGGTTATAAACCAATTCAGACCGTACTTGACACAGTTGTTGGAAGTCATAGCGGAACACCATGCATGCAAAATTTCAGCCAAATCGGACAAAATATGGACCTTGTAATGGGCTCAAGAAGTCAAATCGAGAGATCGGTTTATATGGAAGCTACATCAGGTTACAGACCGATTTGTACTGTAATTGGCACGATTGTTGAAAATCAAAACAAAACACGACGTGCAAAATTTCAGCCAAATCAGACAAAAATTGCGTCAAATCGGGATATCGGTTTATATGGGAGCTATATGCAAATCTGAATCGATATGACCCATTTGCAATTTCCCAACGACCTACATCAATTTTAAGTATCTGTGCGAAATTTCAAGCGGCTGGCTGTACACGTTCCACAGCTATCGTGATTTCGACAGATGGATGGACGGACATGGCTTGATCGCTTCAGAACGTCGAGACGGTCAAGAATATATTTGAGGTGTTACAAACGGAATGACTAAATTTGAATACCCCCATCTTATGGTGGTGGGTATAAAAATGAGAAATAAAATCCGGAGTTCTGTTTATATGGGAGCTATATCAATTTATGGACCGATGGACAGATCATATTTAACATGTATGTTAAAGGTCATACCAGAAGTCATTGTGCAAAATTTCAACCAAATCGGATAAGAATTTCTCCTTCTAGAGGCTCAAGAAGACAACATCCGAGATCGGTTTATGTCTGAGCTATATCAGGTTGTGAACCAATTTGTACCATACATGGCACAGTTCTTGACGGCCAAACCTAAACACTTCGTGCCAAATTTCTGGCAATTCGTATAATAATTGCGCCCTCTAGCGGCTCTAGAAGTCAAGACCCGAGATCAGTTTATATGTGAGCTATATCAGAGGTTATGAACTGGTTTAACCCAACCGTGACGCAGTTGTTGGAAGTCAAAATAAAACACTTGGTGCAAAATTAAAGCCAAATCGGATAAGAATTGCGCCCTCTAGAAGATCAAGAAGTCATGACTCAGGATCGGTTTAGCGTGCTTTCGACAGACGAACGGACGAACAGGGCTAAATCGACTTAGAATGTCAAGACGATCAAGAATGTATACACACTTTGTTGGGTCTCAGATCAATATTTCGATGCGTTCGATCAGTTTATACACCGATTCGGATTATATTGGACAAGGATATTGGAAGTCATAGCACAATTCCTTGTAACAAATTTCAGGTAAATCGGAAAAAATTGGGGATTGTAGGGGCTCTAGAAGTCAAAAACGGGGATCGGTTTATATGGGGGCTATATTCAAATCTAAACCGATATGGCCCATTTGCAATGTCCAACGATCTACATCAATAAAAAGTATCCGTGGAAAATTTGGTTAAATCGACTCAGAATGTCGAGACGATTAAGAATATAAAGGATGGCATATCGTCACTTGCTTTATGCAAGTGTTTTTCTGCGCTCGCTCGTTCTTTACGCAATCTTTTCAATCTTGCTAACCTTGTATGGTCAATTACCATCTTGGGAGTTATCTCGAGTCCAATGATCTTCTTAGCGAAATCGCTCCACGGGTGATCTGATGGCATTCTCGTCTCAATGCTGGAGTCGCCCAATTCATCAGTTCGTTGACAGTATCATGGTTTCTATAGTATAATGCATCACATTTTGGTGGTGGCGTGATGCCTCTCCCAAAGCATCGTACTTCCAATAAGTCGGTGATGTCATCCTTATACTTTTCTAGTACATCCGCTAGTGCGTATGCATCACCTTCTATGAATAGAGTTGGGATATTCCACGAGCAGTTAAGCAATACATGGTCATTCAAGTCGGGGAGAATTTTCTAAAACCTCCCACCATAGAATGGAGTTATACTTTTTTCGTCATTCCCTTGGCAACTCATCAAAATGTTGAGTTGGGACCCAACAAAGTATTGGGTTGCCCAAAAAGTAATTGCGGATTTTTTACAAGAAAGTAAATGCAATTTTAATAAAACTTAGAATGAACTTCAAATATACTTTTTTTACACTTTTTTTCTAAAGCAAGCTAAAAGTAACAGCTGATAACTGACAGAAGAAAGAATGCAATTACAGAGTCACAAGCTGTGCAAAAATTTGTCAACGCCGACTATATGAAAAATCCGCAATTACTTTTTGGGCAACCCAATATATACCATATACCTTGAACGTCTTTACATTCTAAGTCGATTTAGCCATGTCCGTCTGTGGCTAAACTATTTTTTGAAGGAGTAAAGATAGACGTTTGAAATATTGCACAAATACTTCATATTACGAGTATGCTTGTTTTTCGTGACTAAACCGAATATTTTTTCGCTATTAATTTTTTCAGATAAGAAATTTTGAAGCAAACAAATATGCTGATTTCATTCAGTACATTCTCTCATTACTTATGGTAAAATTTTAATAAAAATATTGTGTTATCTTTGAGATTTTTGTAGTGTTTAAAAAATTGTATAACGCTAAAAAAACATGGGTATTCCACAAACATAGTACCAGCTTTAAATAATAATTCTTAAAAATAATTGAATTAAAAAGTTTCCTTCAATTACCGAAGATCAAACTTATGATGAGGAACCAGATCCAGAGATTTCCATCAATGATGCCAAATATCAACCATCTTTGCGTTTAGTTTCATTGGAAAAGACCAACGGCTATGGACATGGACACATTTGCGCAGGAACGATTATCTCACAGAGAGTGATTCTAACTGCGGCCCACTGTGTGATCAAGTAAGAGCCATTCAATCCTAATTCAATAACATCTACTAAAGTTGAATTTTTGATATTTTTTCTAGTGTCAACCATACTTCTCCTAGTGATCGAAAACCAGAAGAGTTCGTAGTTGTAGTGGGCTCAGCCAATTTGTATGACAAAGCTAATACTCTGCAATACAAAGTACAGAATGTTACCAAACACAAATCGTTCGATTGGGAAACCTATTACAATGATATTGCCTTGTTATACCTAAATGATTCAATTCCATGGACTTGGCCTACGGCCGAAGCTGTCAGTCTTAATAGCGAACTGGTAGCAGAACAAACAATGTGCAATGTGACTGGTTGGTTCAGAGATGAGGTTGGTTCAGAGATTTATTGTCACCTTAGACTTGTACTCCCGCCGAACTTGCAGCTGATACCGTTCCCTTCATGTCCTATGAAACCTGCTTACGCCGTCATGAAAATGTTACCCTAAGTGTGATATGCGGAGATTACGTGGTTCCACCTGGTGAAGAGGAAGGATCTTGTCAAGGAGATGCTGGTGGTTCCATGGTTTGCAATGGCAAACTAGCTGGTGTTGTTTTTAGGGGTGACGGAATGGGCAAACCCAACAATCCAGGGATATATACCAATGTTTCATTTTTTTATGATTGGATTGTAAAAGCCAATGACACTTTTTATAATAAGAAAAATAATAAAAATAGTGCCAAAGGCCTGAGTGTCTCTACTGCTCAAATTTTTATCTTGCTCTGCAGTGTTTTTGGCTATAATATATTTTAGATAAGAATAAGAAAAATATTGAAATTACAGTTGAACCTCGATTATCCGGCTCGCTCCGGTTATTAATTATGTATTTATACTGATTTCTCTCAATACCATATAGAGTTCTTTGATGTTCTATACATACATCGGTATATAGATAGCGTTTTAAAATAAATATACTATTTGTTGAATTTAAAGTACTTATGAAGTGTTGTTTATTTTTGAGCGTGTATTTTTTGTTTGAGTAGATTTGATTGTATGCGATGTACCTGCATTACACCTGGCTCTGAAATTTCTGGAATTCTATTGTTTTCAAATAATTCCAAAAGAACACTGCATCCCTCTATTGCTTGAGCCAATGTGGGTATTACTGGATCTTCTGAGTTTCCTTCGTCTTACACTTCGGCATTCCCATCAGTCTCGTAATCTTCGCTTTGATTTGCCATACGTACTATGTCGGTATTAGATAGAATAGCACAGGATGTGACATCATCATCGCACTCGATCCACTTTGAGAGGTCATCAATAGAACATCCATGTGGTATTCCAATGTCTGATTGTACAACTGAGGTATAGTTCGCATTGGGTATTTCTGGGTCTTTTGAGTTTCCTTAGTCTGACACTTCGGAATCCCCATTAGTCTTGTAATCTTCGCTTTGATTTGTCATACGTACTATGTCGGTATTACAATAGATAGAATAGCACAGTATATGACTTCATCATCGCACTCGACCCACTTTGAGAGGTCATCAATAGAACATTCAGGCGATATTATAATGTCTGATTGTACAACGCCGGCATAGTTCGCATTTTCGTCATCTTGTGACGGCAGGTTGTTCCAAACATTGTGTAACATTTGTGGTGTTACCTTGTGCCAAGATATGGCAGCTGTCCAAAGCTGTCTTAATATTCAAAGACTTGGCGAAATCATGTCTGCTGTCTGCAGCTAAAAGTTTTTGGACTATTCATTTTCGGTGATTTGAAGCTTCGAATTACCCCTTGATTCATAGGCTGTATTTAGCAAGTGAGATTCGTTGGAAAAAATTTTACTGCACCGTTTTCAGATTTCAGAACATTAACATCTGTGTGGGCTGGACAATTATGTAATAGAAGCAAAAGCACTTTGCAGTTCCTATCGAAGCCAGTGTTTTGTATATGTTCTCTTAGGTTAGGTTAGGTTTAAGTGGTAGTCTGAAATCAGACTCACTTAGACGTTTTTTTCCATTGTGATACCACAGGAACAGAAGAAGAAAGATGCCATCTAGTTCCTACCGTTTAACCCTCCAGATGGCTTTAAAAAGCCCATTAACTTGCGAATGTTAATATCCGCTAAATCAGACAGGTTCTCAAAGAACTGAGAACCTAAAGTGGAACTTCTTCTGACTGCTAGTGCGGGACACACACACAGAAGGTGTTCTATAGTCTCTTATTCTTCGATGTCCTCACAGCTTCTGCAAAAGTCGTTGCTGGCAACCTTCAGTCTGTTAGCATGTTTTCCGATTAGACAGTGACCTGTCATCACAGATACAATGACTGAGACGTCTGTTCTAGCCAATGATAGCAAAGCGGTAGACCTCTTTAAATCTAGATTAGACCACAAAGTTTTGGGATGCTCACAGCCCCCTCTTTGTGACCATTTATCAATGGTTGTCCTTCGGGCCTGGTCCTGAAAACTTAGCTTACATGTCGCTAGAGGCATACCCACAGATTCCAGTATCCTTGGAATGTGAAGGGTAGTTCCTAGTCCCGCAAGCTCGTCCACTTTACAATTCCCTGGGATATCTCTGTGGCCCGGCACCCAAAACAGGTAAATTTTGAACTGTTCAGCCATCTGGTTGAGAGATCTGCGACAGTCGCGGGTGGTTTTTGTGTTCAGAAATATGTATGTTCTCCATTGTTTAATGGCTGCGTGGCTGTCTGAGAAGATATTTATGCCAATCGTCGTAATGACATTATATTTTAGCCATTCTTACTTACTTAGTTGCAAGGATCGATCTCCGCTTGATACACACTGCACTTTTCGATCCGACCAGTTCTAGACCCAAAGCCCTCCTGGTCGTTTAGCTTGGAGCCATCCGTATAGAAGTCTATGTAACTTCTGTTACCAGGAATATCGTAGTTCCAATCGGTTCTATCAGGAATAGTGGTAACGTACTTTTTATCAAAAAATTACTGTACCACTCGAGGAAAAGTTCTTGTGTCACCCAGGCTCTCTTATTTGATTTATAAATTACAGGAATATTGGGAACATTTTTTAATGCTCTTGGATTGACACTATTTCCTATTACCATCAGTTTATATCTGTGTGTCCCAGCTGCATTACCACAAAGCAAAGCTGTTATTCTCTCCTTGTATGATTGTACCCATCGATAAATAATTCTTTATCAGTGACCAGTGGAGTCTGAGGCAAATACATCCAAAATAGGCTTGTTTCGTTGGCATTAGAAATTTGTCCAGTTGACAGATTTTCACTTTTAATATATTTGCGTAAGCCTTCTACAAACAGAGTGGATGATTCATAATCAGCGCATTCTTTTTTCCCTGTCACTTTGAGCCTGCGAATTCCATGTCGTTTTTAGAATTTTTCTAGCCAACCAGTTGAGTACTTACATTTCCAATTTATGTTTAGTTTTTCTTGAAAATATTTCGCCTTTTCCGTTATTATTTCACTTAAAAGTCACAATTAAATATTATGCCAGACAATAAATTGTTAAATTTGAGTCAACTCACCTGAAGTTTCGGTTCCCTTGAACCTTTCGTAACGAAACCATTCGTATATTGCGAAATCAACTTTTGGATTTTATTATTATTATACCCTATTTAAAAAAAACATTCAACGGTGGTTTTCCTCTCGTAATGCTGGCAACATTTGTGAGGTACTATGCCATGTAAAACTTCTCTCCAAAGAGGTGTCGCACTGCGGCACGCAGTTCGGACTCGGCTATAAAAAGGTACCCACCACCATAGGATAGGTGGTATACTAATTTCGTCATTCTGTTTGTAACACCACGAAATATGCGCCTAAGACCCCATAAAGTATGACTTGATCGTCATGACATTTTAAGTCGATCTAGCCATGGTCGTCCGTCTGTCTGTCGAAAGCACGCTAACTTTCGAAGGAGTAAAGCTAGGCGCTTGAAATTTTGCACAAATACTTTTCATTAGAGTAGGTCGGTTGGAATTGTAAATGGGCCAAATCGGTCCATGTTTTGGTATAGCTGCCATAAAACCTATCTTTGGTCTTGACTTCTTGAGTCTCTAGAAGGCGCAACTCTCGTCTGATTTGACTGAAATTTTGGTGGTGTTTTGGTATCACTTCCAACAACTGTGTTAAGTATTGTAATTTTTTTTTTGTATTGCATAACCTGATTTAGCTGCCAAATAAACGGATCATAGGTCTTAACTTCTTCAGCTTTTAGAGGGCGCAATTTTTATCCGATTTGGCTGAAATTTTGCATGAGGTGTTTTGTTATGTATTCCAAGAACTGTGCTTGGTATGACGCAAATCAGTATACAATCTGATATAGCTCCCATATAAACCGATCATGGGTCTTGACTTCTTCAGCTTCTGCAATTCTTATTCAATTTGGCACGTGATGTTTTGGTATCACTTCCAACAACTGTGCTAAGTATGGTTTAAATCGGTTCATAGCCTGGTTTTTTCTGAATTGAAGGAACTTTACTCAATGTGATATAATATTCACCTTTAAGTTCAAGGTGAATATTTAATCACATTTAAGGGGAATATTAAATCGCATAAAAAGGGGAATCCCAGAATTTTACATCAAACAATCATTTTTGTGGTGCACGGTTAATAGAGGGAGCATTATTGACGCAGGGATAATAGGGCACGGTTAATAGAGGTTCAAAGTCAAAAACACAGCAAGCCGGTTAACATGGATAACCATTTAATAGAGGCCCGGATAATCGAGGTTCAACTGTATTGCCATATAAAAGTTCTCAGTCTTTGTCATTTAAACCAAATGGTATTAGGGATAATTACATTTTACCAAGTATAGAAATAAAGAACGTTGTTCAAAAATTAGGTTTTCGAAAGATTATTCGAGGGTCCCAGTCTCGGTAAGTACATGCTCTGTTAGATTTTTCATAAACTTATAGTGCTAAATTATTGTGCTTAGTTAAGTTGAGTCACTTTTGCAATGAATTTTACTATGAGTCACCAGTGGTACGGGTATGTTTACACGAATAGTTAGTTCTTAATTGGGTGGCGGCACCGTGGCAGGAGCCTTCATTTAGGCTTCTTCGCTGTCCTGGTGATACTGGAGAATATTTCGATGCCAGAGCGACTGCCCTATTGGACTGTCATGACATACGTCGACGGTCAGGTGGTGTTGAATGCTCTGGCCTCAGGCCATATGAGTTCAAGATTGGACTGACTATCAGACAGTTCTGTGCCATTACTTCGTAGATCAGGTAGAGGCCTGTTCAGCGTGCATAATTTTGAACATTATATTTTTTAATAATTTTTTTTTATTTATTTATATTTGAAATGATTAAATGAATAAAGATATTATTCATTTATTCATACTCCATTTTCTTTATCAAAAATCGTTTTCCTTACATCAAAATGCTTCTCAATAACGATGCGCATATTTATCAATAATTCGTTGTAATAAACGAATTGTTGTTTTGTTTGGTTTTGTTGTGACACTTCAAGACCATGGTTATGAGACAAATTTTTGCCTTGTTGATATCTATGCTCAAAGTTTTCCGTTTTATTTTTTTTTTCAGAGTGCTTTTGTAGTGTGTGGATTTTTCAAAAGCATTTTTTTCTGTATTCTGGCTTTTGATAAGATACGCTGATAAGTGGCGTCACTTATAACGAATCAATCGCTTTTTGGCGACATTTATGTATAACCCTGAACAAAACGGCACTCCAGTTAAGGTGGTGATTTTGTATTCGTTAGACGCGTTTTATTCAATAATTAAAGTTTGTAAGGAAAAATGATTAATAATTTAAAAAAGATTAGTTCACTAGGCTTGCTGGTTATTTTATGTACAATTGCGGGAATAAAATGCAGTAAGTTTAAGTGGAAAAAATGGAAGAAAGATTGTTGATTGAAGCAATGCTACCCAAGAGTCATTAAGTTTATTCACAAGTGATGTGTTCGAGATAAAGTGATCTTTCTGATGACTCAAAATATAAAATTGTTGCGGAAGAATTGAAGATGTTATCAAAGATAAAAAGACATTTTGTGAGAATAGATAAACAAAATTATATATGAAAAAATAATGTGGAAGAATGAAAAAAAAAAAAAAAAATAAAATCCTATCTTTACAAAACAATTTATAAATGAATTCAACATTCATCAAGAATATTGCCCAGGAACTACGGTAGAATTGGAAGCTGGTGGATTTGGTTTCCCAAAGAAATTTTCGTCTCAATACCAACTCCAATCTAATAGTCGGAATATAAAACGAAATGGAAAGCGGAAAAGATGGTGGAGCATTGAAGGTCTTGTAGAGTTGGGATGTAAATCTCTCTTTCCTATACGTAGGAGTATAGAAAAAGAAATGCCGGTATTACTTCGTAATTTTCTGAACTTTATAGGTTGATAGTAACACCACTAGTGAAAAGGCAATCCAATGTGTTTCATATGCTTAACCATAAATGAATCTCGAGCTTAATGAAATAACGCCAAGTTTTTTTTTAGCCTAGTTTAACGAAATAAGTTAAACTAAGTTTTTCTAAGCCTAAAGATACCTCTGGATTTGAGGAATTATGCAGAGTTGGAACCCTTTTCGGCATTCATAAATACATCAGTGTTTAAATTTTACGAAAAATCAGACATTTCAATAATTTCATTTCGGTCGTGCCAAATCTTGTTAACCCACCACCATTGATTCTGCTAAAAATGTATACAATTAAGTTTAGTTGAAGGGCATAATTATATTCTACATACCAAACTTTTGTCAAACCAGCAAAAATTTAAGCTTCTAGAAACCGAACAACGATGTACGGTCCAAATCAGTCTATCTGGTTATAGACAGATTTAGACCCTATTTGGCACAGTTATATTCGATTCAGACCTGACTTGGCATAGTTTTTGAAAGTCATAATGGAACACCATATGCAAAATTTCAACCAAATCGGACGAAAATTGCGTCTTGTAAGGGCTCAAGAAGTCAAATCGGGAGATGGGTTTATATGGGAGCTATATAAGGTTATAGACCGATTTGAACCGCACACAGTTATTGAAAGTCACAACGGAACACAACTTGCAAAATTTCAGCCCAATAGGACAATAACTGCGGCTTCCAGGGGCTCAAGAAGTCAAATCGGGAGATCGGTTTATATGGGAGCTAAATCTGAACCGATATGGCCCATTTGCAATCCCCAACGACATACATACATAAATATTAAGTATCTGTGCAAAATTTCAAGCGGCTAGATCTACGCTATCGTGATTTCGACAGACGGACGTGGCTAGATCAACTCAGACATCGAGACGATCAAGAATACATACATATACTTTATTTGTTCTTAGACGAATATTTCGAAGGTTTACAAACGGAATAACTAGATTACTATATCCCCATCCTATGGTGGTGGGTAGAAAAAACAAAAAAAAAAAACAAGCAAAAACGCATTATAAACACATTTTATTCAAGAATACAAGGAAGTTTTTTTTTTCCAGACATTGATCTATTTCAGACAAAATGTTAAGAGGACCAATATTCTAAATTTTGTCAATTTCGGGTAATAAAGAGATTATTATGAGCCCATGGCCTTCTTAGGGTCTAATACATTATACCTTTCGAAATTTCTGTGAAATCGGGTAAAAATGCGTCTTCAATGGGCTCAAAACGCGTAATCGGGAAATTAGTCTTTATGTCATCTATATCCCAATGTGTTTCGATCTCGACCATACTCGACATAGTTATCGATAGGTCTAACAAAGCTCACTGTTTCACACACCTGTGAAATTGGAGAAGAATGTACATTCTATAGGCTTAATAAAAGTCGAAGATTGCTCTTAATGTCATATGTCGACACATGTATCGAGAGGCCTAATGCAACTCATGGTACCAAATTTCAGCAAGATCGGGAAAAACTGTGCCTTCAATGGACTCAAAACCTCAAATAAGCAGATCGGTTTATATGACGGCTTTATTTAAATATAGTCCGATATTGAACATATCTGGTCCGAATATCTGGGGGTCTAGCAAATCATTGTTTCAAATGTTAGCGAAATAAGATAATACATGCGGCTGCTGGTATGGACTTAAGACTCTTAATCGGAAGATCGATATATATGGCAGCTATGATCGGACATGAACCATGTTCGGTTTGGACATTGGGGACCATACTGCAGATCATCGCTTCAAATTTCAGCTAAATAGGATAATAACTGTGACTGTTATGAGGTTTAGATCCTTAATCTGTAGATCGGTTCTCATTAAGCAGCTATATATTAATGTAGTCGGATTTGGCCGATTCCAGAACTTTACCTGCGAAAGGAAAAAATATGGATCTGTGCTAAATTTCGAAATATCCATTTCTGACCCAACAAAACCCCTTTATATATTCTTGATCTTCTTCAAAGTATTATACGATTTTACGATGTCCGTCTGCTGCAATAAACACTCTTCAAAAAGGGGTTTTGTTGGGTTGGGTCAGAAATGGATATTTCGATGTGTTGCCCACCTTGCAAGCCAAGGTGGGGGTATAAACATGCAGTTTATCTCAAAATCTATCAAAATCGAAATGGGTCGTCCATCTGACCAAACCCTTAAAATTGAAAGTAAATCCCACCAAATTTGGTAGAAAAGTCCAAAACGGCAACGTTGGTTGCAGTCGCGTGTTCTCTCTCATCACACATTCTACAAGGCGAAGTCTTATATATTGTTGAACCCAGTTCAACAACATCTGTCTATTCTTCCAAATCTGCTCACATTTAGTTATAAGTCAAGAATTAAATGAATTTTAATAAATATGAATTTTTCCCTCTTTGTTAATATGAATACTAATATCTAAATTCATTCTTGCAAAATGGCAACCCTAGCCAAGTTAACTTGTACTAAACTTAAACACACACACATACCTGTCTCCCTTTAACTTCAACTTCAATCGCTGAAATAAATTTTTTACGTTAACCGATACATTTTATATGATGCCTTGGTTACCTTTGCCACTGCCATCTTTCACTTGTGCAGCAGCAATAATAGAAAGCCGAGAGATTTATTTTCATCCAGCTACAGTCCACAAGAAGGGTCTACCGGTGTTGTACATATACGCTTCATCATTGATCTATTTGTCAAGTTATTTATTAAAAGCGTGCTAAGTTCGGCCGGGTCGAATCTTATATACCCTACACCATGGATCGCATTTGTCGAGTTCTTTTCCCGGCATCTCTTATTAGGCAAAACAAAGATAAAAGAAAATATTTGCTCTACTATTGGAGCGATATCAAGATATGGTCCGGTTCGGACCACAATCAAATTATATGTTGGAGACCTGTGTAAAATGTCAACCAATTCGAATAAGAATTGCGCCCTTTGAGGGCTCAAAAAGTAAAATAGAGAGATCGATTAATATGAGAGCTGTATCAGGCTATAAACCGATTCAGACCGATAATAGCAGAGCAAATCTTTTCTAATATCTTTTTTTGCCTAAGAAGAGATGCCGGGAAAAGAACTCGACAAATGCGATCCATGGTGGAGGGTATATAAGATTCGGCCCGGCTGAACTTGTTATATGTTAGACCAGAACTTGAGATGCAAAAACTTCACCAACCAACCGAACCCTTTTTTGTGTTTTGTTCAATTTTTTATCGCAGCCGTAAAAATTAATTAGCATTTATCGTTTTAAAATGGCTATAATAACAGCAATTTAAATTCGACCGTAATGTTATTCGATTTTTTGTGGATCTTTATCAGAAACGGATGTGAGTTATAAACCAAATATATCAACTATTCCCAGAAATGGAATGACTAAGGCTGAGTTAGGCATCCGATATGAAGCATTGCCCATTTGTATTTTGTTGCTATATTATCGTATCAAACACACTTAATAATTTTTTTTTGATTAAAAATTAAAAGCCTATTTTCCTATTATTGCAAATTTGGACGCTAATTTCAACTATATTGAAAATAAGTCAAAGTGGGCACAGTCATATGAAAACTAAATAAATGTAACAAGTAAAAAGGCATTCGGCCGGGCCGAACTTTGGATACCCAACACCTCGGGTATATATGTAAACCCCATTTCGTCACAATCCGGTAAAAATTGGATAACTTAAGCACCCAAATTCGGCACGGACATTGTGTAGTCTAATATATATGTCACTATTTAATTTTGTTGAACAAAATATTGGTCTTTTTGGCAGATATATCCAATTATGAACCGATCTGAACCATATTAAGGTCGGATATCGTGAGGCTCAGAAAACTTACTCACTGTTTAAAATTTCAGCGAAATCGGGTATCAAATAAAGCTCTTATGGGATTCAGTCCCCTTATCGGCAGATCGGTCTATATGGCAGCTATATCTAATATAGTACGCTCAGAACCATATTTAAGTCGGATGTTGGGAGGTCTTAACTTACTCACTGTTTCAAATTTCAGCGAAATCGGGTAATCTTATATATAAAAATCAATTTGTGTTTGTTTGTAGATTTGTTTTTTTGTATGTTTGTGTGTTCCTTATAGACCCAGAAACGGCTGAACCGATTTTCTTGATGGTGCATAAAGACGCCGTGGTGAAAATAGGGTACTACATTTTTTGATATCTGAAGGGGAGGGCGGACCCTCCCCCTTACCCTAATTTTCAGATATGCCAGATCTCGGAGATGGGTGGTGCGATTTAAGCGAAATTTTGTGTGCTCTCATATAGTGCCCTGAAAATAAAAATTTGGTATCCAAAATTCGGATGGGGTACCTAGGGGGACTGCCCCACCCTAAAACCTACGAAACATATATTTAGAGCAATCACGACAATATGGGACTCAAATTAAAGGTATTAAGGATAAGAAAACGTATTTGATATTTAATTGCCAGACCAAGTGCTAGGGGGATCATCCCAAGCCCCAAAACACCCTTAAATCGGACATATTCTTGGACCATGGCGATATGGGACTCAAATGAAAGGTATTAACGTGTAGAATACGAATCTGATATCCAAATGTGGGACCACGATTCTGGGGGTCCACCCCTTCCCCAAAATACCCCCCAACCTGGACTTATTTACTGACTATGGGAATATGGGGCTTAGATAAAAGGTATTTGAATGTAGAATACGAATCTGATATCCAAATATGGGACCAAGTGGTTGGGGGCCGCCTCTCACCAAAAACATCCCCCAACGGGGGAAAATTTACGACCATAGCAATGTGAGGCTCAAATGAAAGGTCTTTGGGAGTAAAGCACGAATCTGATATCAATATTCGGGAAAAGTGTCTATGGGGCCACGCCACCCCCACAACACCACCCAAATAGTAAGTTTTTTCTGACTGTTGCAATATGAGGCTGAAATAAGAGGGTTTTTAAAGTGGAACACGAACCCGATATATATTTTCAAGGCCAACCTACTGAGTGGCAGCCCATCCCCCAAAACACCCCCCAAGCCGGTCATGTTTGCCGACTATGGAAATATGAGGCTCAAATTAAAGGTATGTGGGAGTAGACCACGTATCTGATATCAACTGTCTAGCGGACGTCCCACCACCATAAAAACCCCCAAATAGGACGTATTTGCTCACCAAGACAATTTGGGTCTTGAAGAGAGTGGAACTAAATATTCACAGTTTTAAGGGCCAATACCCCAAACCGGACATATTTGCTGACTTTTGCAATATGGAGTTTAAATGAGATTAGAAAACGAATTTAATATCCAATTTTGAGAGCAATGGCTATATGGGGTTCAAATAAATGATATGTAGATATATGAGAATAGAGCACGTTGCTGATATATTTTCCGGGCTTAGTATTTGGGGGACCACCTCAATTCCCAAAAAACCCCTTAATCGGGCATATTTACTGACCATGTCAATGTGGAGCTTAAATGAAAGGAATTGGGGGGTAGAGCAAGAATTGATACCCATTTTCGGGACCAATTTTCTGGGTGTCTACCCCTTTCCCAAAATACCCCACAAACAGCATTTTTTTAGTGACCATCGCAATATGGGGCTCAAATAAAGATATTTGGGAGTAGAATACGAATTTGATATCCAAATGTAGGACCATGTATTTAGGGCATCACCCCATTCCCAAAAACCCCCAAAGTGAAAAAATTTTTCGACCATGCCATTATGTGGCTCAATTGAAAGGTATTTGAGATTAGAAAACGAATTTGATAACCTATTTTGGGGCCATGTGTTTGGGGGCCGCCTCATCCTGTAAACTTCTCTTAAGGCAATGGCAATATGGGGTTTAAATAAATGGTATTTGAGAGAAGAGCACGATGCTGATTTTTTGTCATGGCCAAGTACCTAGGGGACCACCTCTCCCCCGAAAACACCACTAAATTAGACATCATGAGAATATCGGGCTGAAATGAAGTATTTTAAGAATGGAGTACACCTTACATCCAAACTTAAATTCGTAGACCAATAAAGATCATATGAGATTCAGGTAAAGGCACTTATATTGTTAAACTGTTAGTCAAGTTAGCATGGTATTTCACAAACAGATCATATAAAGCAAACATATAAAGTAAAAGAAGGCGCAGCGGAGCAAGCCCGGGTCAGCTAGTATCAGATAAAATTTAATCTCCCGATTTAACTTCTTGAGCGCCCTAAAAGCCCACTTATTTTCCGACTGAGCTGAAATTTTGCACGTAGTGTTCTGTTACATTTCCCACCAATCCTGTCAATTATCGTCCAAATCAGCATATAACCGTATATAGCTCTCATTTAAACCGATCTCCCGATTCGACTTCTTGAGCCCGTGGAAGCCGCAATTGTAGTCCAATTCTGCTGAAACTTTGCACCTTGAGTTCTGTTGAAATTTTCCACGTAGTGTTTCGTTACGAGTTCCAATAATCATGCCAAGTATGGTCTAAATTGGGTTATGATTTAAATTGTCGCCTGATTTGGTAGATATTCGGCGTGTAGAAATGTTTACCATAATCCATGGTAATGGGTCCGCCTGGCCGAAGTTAGAACGCTTTTTCTTGTGATTTCTTCCCTGTTGGGGCGAATTATCAAGTCTTCAATTAACACCTGTTTTCTTTAATTACAGATGCTGTACCACAAAACACTGCATTCGAAGATCAGGCTGCTCTCAAGGAATCTAAAATCGTAGGAGGTTTAACGATATCCATCTATGATGCCTACTATCAAGCATCACTGCGTTTGGTATCGAAGGAGAGAAGCAGAGGTTACGGTTATGGACACCTATGTGGAGGTTCCATTATAACTCAGAGAGTGATATTAACAGCAGCCCACTGTGTAATTGAGTAAGTACATAAATGCATTTTTATTGAATGATTACTGATTAATTTTTTCCCAAAGTGGCAATGTAGATCCCCCCACCGATCGCCGACCTGGAGAATTCCAAGTGGTGGTAGGCACGGCCAGTCTGTATACCAAAGACCAAAATACTTTGCAATACAATGTGCAAGAGATTGCCAAACATACATCGTTTAGTACGGAAACTTTGCACAATGACATAGCCTTGATATTTATAAATGGTTATATTCCATGGACTTGGCCCTCAGCAAAGGCCATCAGTTTAAATACAGTGCAGGTGCCAGAGAATACAAAGTGTACCATAAGTGGTTGGGGTAAAACGGAAACGGTAAGATTGAAAATGTCGCTACTTTTGCTATATTTTTTTAAATTTTTAAATTCTCTTCTTTAGAATCTCATTCCCAGCACTCTGTTGGGTGCCTCGGTTCCTATCATTTCATATGCTGTCTGTTCTAGAGCATATACCAATATACCACTTAGCATGATCTGTGCCGGTTACATGCAGAACGGTGGTGTTGACTCTTGTCAGGGAGATTCCGGTGGCCCCATGGTTTGCAATGGCAAACAGGTTGGCATTGTGTCTTGGGGTGTGGGCTGTGGCATACCCAATAATCCAGGGGTCTATACAAATGTATCGGTTTTCCAGGACTGGATTGTAAATACCAATAGAACTTTTAATTACACATTGTATAGAAATAGTGCCAAAGCTCTAGGGAATTGCTATGCTGTGATTTTCTTGTTACTGAGTACTTTACTTGGCTATAATTTGTTATAGTTTAGAAATAGGAAAGTAATTTTATATTAACTTAACTGTATATATATGTAAATATTCGTTTAATCTATTTATATGAGATATGTATGCTGTGCTGTAAAAAGCCTATTGAAAGTATTGTTCTTGTTGAAAATGAAAGGTGCTAATTTGAGTTTTATGAAACTTTACAGGGTACATAGTTAAGTGTTACAAAATGTTGTTAGAAGAATAAAATTTTTACATGACAATATCAAAATATAATATTTCGAAGGAAACACAAGTCAAAAAAGGCGTTAAGTTCGGCCGGGCCGATCTTTGGATACCCACCACCTCGGGTGTATATGAAAACCCCCTTTTGTCAGCATCCGGTGAAAATTGGATAGCTAAAGCACCCAAATTCGACACGGACATTGAGTGGTCTATTATATTTATATGACACTATTCAATTTTGTAGAATAAAATAGGGATGCCCAAAAAGTAATTGCGGATTTTTTAAAAGAAAGTAAATAAATGCATTTTCAATAAAACTTAGAATGAACTTTAATCAAATATATAATTGCCATTTTGTTCGATAACCTTTTGCCATCTTCCTGGCAAATTTAGTATTCCACGCTCATAGAACTTCTGGCTTTTATCTGCAAAAAACTGAACCAAGTGCGATTTTATAGCCTCATCATTGCCGAAAGTTTTACCATTTAAGGAGTTCTGCAAAGATCGAAATAAATGGTAGTCAGATGGTGCAAGGTCAGGGCTATATGGTGGATGCATCAAAAGTTCCCAGCCAAGCTCACTCAGTTTTTGCCGAGTGACCAAAGATGTGTGCGGTCTAGCGTTGTCCTGGTGGAATATGACACCTTTACGATTGACCAATTCTGGTCGCTTCTCCTTGATGGCTGTATTCAATTTGTCCAATTGTTGACAGTAAACATCCGAATTAATCGTTTGGGTCCTTGGAAGCAGCTCAAAATATACCACACCCTTCCAATCCCACCAAACAGACAGCATAACCTTCTTTTGGTGGATATCAGCCTTTGAAGTGGTTTGAGCTGGTTCACCATAATTGGACCATGATCGTTTTCGACTAACGTTGTTGTAAACAATCCATTTTTCATCTCCAGTTATGAATTCATTGCGTTTAGGGTGCATATCACAAGCGTTGATTTGGTTTGTTAAATGAATTTCTTTCAATACATGTGGTACCCATATTAAAATTGACGCCAAACAAACAAATGTAAACAAAATTTCGCGCACTTTTTTTCTAAAGCTAGCTAAAAGTAACAGCTGATAACTGACAGAAGAAAGAATGCAATTACAGAGTCACAAGCCGTTGAAAAAATTTGTCAACGCCGACTATATGAAAAATCCGCAATTACTTTTTGGGCAACCATATTAGTCTTTTTAGCAGATATATCCAATCATAAACCGATCTGAACCAAATTGAGGTCGGATATCGGGAGGCTCAGAAAAACTCACTGTTTAAAATTTCAGCGAAATCGGGTAATAAATAAAGCTTTTATGGGCTTCAGTCCCCTTATCGGCAGATCGGTCTATATGGCAGCTATATTTAAACATAGTGCGCTCAGAACCATATTTCGGTCGGATGTTGGGAGGTCTTAACCTACTCACTGTTCCCGATTTCAGTGAAATCGGATAAAAAATAAAGCTTTTATATAATTCAGATCCTTTATCGCCAGATCGGTCTATATGGCAGCTATATCTAAATATAGTCCAATCTGAACCATGTTTAGGTCAGATGTGGGGAGGCTCAAAATAACCCACTGTTTTAAATTTCAGCGAAATCGGGTAATAAATGAAGCTTTTATGTCCTTCAGACCCTTTATCGGCAGATCGGTCTATATGGCAGCTATATCTAAATATAGTCCAATCTGAACCATGTTTAGGTCAGATGTGGGGAGGCTCAATATAACCCACTATTTTAAATTTCAGCAAAATCGGGTAATAAATAAAGCTTTTATGGGCTTCAGACCCTTTATCGGGAGATCGGTCTATATGACAGCTATATCTAAATATAGTCCAATCTGAACCATGTTTAGGTCAGCAAAATCGGGTAATAAATCGGTCTATATGACAGCTATATCTAAATATAGTTCGATCTGAACCATATTTGGGTCAGATATCAGGAAACCTTAAACTACTCACTGTTTCAAATTTTAGCGAAATCGGATAAAAAATGAAGCATTTATGGGCATTAGACTCTTTATCGAAAAATCGGTCTAAGTAGCAGCTATATCCAAATATGTTCCGATTTGGCCCGTTCAAGAACCAGCGTGCATCTAAAAGACGTATCTGTGCCAAATTTCAGCTCAATATCTCAATTTTTGAAGGCTGTAGAGTGATTACAACAGACGGACGGACCGATACACGGACATCGTTAAATCGTCTTAGAATTTTACGACGATCCGAAATATATATACTTTGTAGGGTCGGAAATTGATATTTCGATGTGTTGCAAACGGAATGACTAAATGAATATACCCCCTATCCAACGGTGGTGGGTATAAAAATGCATTAAGTAAGGCAAGGCTGAACTATGGATACCCACTGCCTCGAGTATAGCATATGTAAAGAACATTTGGTTAAAATCCGGAGTGATATGCACCATTTATGAACCCTTTGTAGTAGCCTTGGCAGCTACATTGAGATCCCAGTGACTGAGATCTGTTTTCGATAGCCTGAACATAATATTGTTCCGCAGGCGGAGATCTGGGCGATCACTGAGTGCGTGAGGTGGTGTGGTGTTAACGCGACGACGTCAAGTGTGAACATCTGTTAAGAGGCCCCTATTTGAGGCCATAAATGACTCGGGCACTGGGTGGTTTTCAGGGGAGGTCCCATTCGATCATCGTTCGCCCTGGGGTCGTATCAATAAAAAAATCTTTAACAAACAAGACAACACTAACACAAATTTATTCCTAAGTGGGAGGTAGATGGAAACCTCCAGTCGCCCTGACCTACCGTGGTCATTGGCAATCCAGTGGCAACAATTGTCCACCTATGGATTAGCATCGACCTACGCCTTTTCATCCAACCAAACTACTCTGTCTAGATGCAATGGGACTAAATTTTCTCTCCCGTCTCTTTATGGGCACAATAAAATAAAAAGCGGCCTACCTTTTAACAGTCAGATGAAAACTGTGGCGTTTGCGGGAATTAACGTTCAATATGGGTTTCCTAATAGGAGAAATCTCCCTTGGGCTTAACTCAGTCACTTGCACCAAAATAACCGTTGCCCCTTGTCGTCCGGGAGGCTTTATCTGTAAATAACTGGGTTTAAAACACCCTTTAAACTTAAAGCTTACTTTGGTGTATTTACTTATTTCCCACAGTGTTGATTAAACAGCAAAACGACTTACTTTGATACACAAAACACCCACGGGAATATTCTAATGCAACAAAAAAAAAACGTTTTCTTCAATGACCGTTGTTCAAGACTTTATTTAAACAACCAACACTAACCTCGTTTTTTCTACAACTTTGAATTTAAAATTTATTTTTTTCTAAATACACGAATTTTAGGTATGATATCACGCACTTGCCTGAATAACCCTCTTTTATAACCTCGTTCTCACTCAATCATAAAAATTAGCCATCTTGAGTCAATACCCATATTGATTTTATTGCATTAACTCTGGTTTTAGAACATTCCTAACTCTTAACTCACATTTCAATTCTCTTAAATCATTTGTATTTGGAGCGGTTAGTTTATGTAAATGATAACCGCTTTATAGTCGTACAGCCGCCCAACAACAATCGCAGCCAATGTAGTAATTTGCCCTACGCAATGGCAAATGATAAACACACTGGCAACTCTACGCATCAGCTGGGCAAAAACCATCTGTTTACATCATGGCTTTTGGCATAAGATAATCGTTCCATTATTTTTCCGTAAAAATTAATTAATATTCATCTTCTCCTCTAGGTACCGGGAACCCTGCTGCGGTGGCCTGACTGGTGCTGTGATTGCGGGTTCGTAAAACACATCCTCTTGGGTATGGATGTTTTCATAAATCCTGAAATCACTTGTATCAGGTCTGCAATCTTCCAGCAGGTTCCCTTGCGGAGCTGGGGGTTAGCCATCGGCCACATATGAAGAGGCAGCCGCCAGCTCTCCAACAATTGCCCGGGGAAGCCGCCGTGAAATTAACACTGCTTCCTCCAGCCGGTAAGAATGGGATCCAGTAATTGATCATTCCAATGAGAAACAATTAGAACATTAAATAAAAATAAAACTTGCGCATGGCAGACCACACGTGCAACATTGTTGTCGCTGTTGTGTGGTGTGCCCAAGTTAATCCCACCTCCTTCTGTCGCAGGAAGGCATTAGGAGTAGGGAGTGTAACCTGAACGTTTGGGCGCCACGCAGGCGTGAAGGCCTCTATATGGGGGACCTCCACTCAATTTTTTTTTCTCTTAAACACATCATGCGCAAATTGCCCATTTTACTGTCTTTACGGACAATAAACTGATCACCAGGGCAATAACAGCCAAGACAGTTCAACCATCGGCCAGCAGTCGCTCTACAATTCTAATAAGCCAGTGTGGAACTGAAACTCACCATTCGATATTTGCATTGCTCTCATACTTTGAAACGCAGAGCATGGGCAGACCCAATATAGAGTGGGAGAAATGATATGGTTAACTTGTATGTCCAGATGACACGGAATATCCGTGAACAACCATGACCATTCACAATAGATCGTATGCATATTGTTTGATAGTTCCGAGCTATGTTTTTGTATGTCAGCTGTTTAAGCTAAACTCGCTCAAACAAGAGGACTGCTTGGTTAACCCGAAGCCTTTCGCGGCTACGCAGTCCGAGTTAAGAGCGTGGACTACGAACGCTGTGGAACAGAGAAACGTTTGGTAGGACGACGAAAATCCTACGGGGCGATCCGGATCGTGAAAAGACGAGGCTATTACTGAAAGGAAGTAAAAGAAGAAGGTCAGAATAGCTTTCGGTATCATAATTGTTCGAGCTTACTTATGCAAAATCGGTGCGGCAAGTGATAGTTTGTGTAGGGCTTGCGTGGAAGATGATGAGAGTATTTTCTATGCCATTGACCGGTTTTTGCGTCTAACAGATACCGGCATTAAGGTGGGAACAGAATACCAGCCAGAACCAAGGTAGGGGCGTGGCATGGAAAACAATTAAATATTTTGTAAGAAGCACGAATTACCTAACTCAGATTTCCTTTTTCGATGTTACTTTTTTAGCATTTAGAGCGCACAACAAGCCGATTACTGGCATAGGTGTTTGCCCATAGTGGCATAAGGCGGATTAATATCCGCACCCTCTTTTTCGAACCTAACCTAACTTTAGCTAGCAAATAAAAAATCAGCCAAAACAAAAATCAGCTGTTGTTCTGCAAATTTTCATTGGATGTCGTTCACGTACTTTTGATTGCAAATTTTTTAGTAAGAGAGTAAAATGGGTCTTACTGTCCTGCAAATTTTTACTGGAAAGGTACGCGAACAGACCTAATGTCGCTTTTTATCAAAAATTCACAATAGGGCTTACTTCGGCCATATTCTAAACAACTGGCTGCAAGTGTTGTACATGTGGCTGTTTTATGTCACATAAAAAAAACTTTAATAGCGCGGCACATTGTTAACTCTAAACCAAACTCTACACCATCATCGAAGGGCCTACCAGAGACTACTGTGCCAAATTTCACATAAATAAGGTAATAAATTTAAATTAGGAGATCAGTATATGTAGCTTCATCCAAATATAGTCCGATATAGACCATATTCGGACCGAATGTTGAGGGGCCTATGAATTTTTCAGCGGAATCGGTTAAAAGATGTACCTTTTTAGAGCTAGGGCTGGGCAAACTATCGATAATCAAAACATTCGATGTTTTCGATATTTCTAATAATAAATATCGATAATATCCCACAACGAATATTTCAAAAGAAAATGAAAAGTAACAAGTAAAAGCGTGCTAACTTCGGCCGGGCCGAATCTTATATACCCTCTTCCATGGATCGCATCTGTCGAGTTCTTTTCCCGGTATCTCTTTTTAGGCAAACAAAGGATGAAAGAAAAGAATTGCTATAATATTGGAGCTACATCAAGTTATGGTCCGATTCGGAATGTTGGAGACCATAGTAGAAGTTATTGTATAAAATTTCAGCCAATTGGAATAAAAATTGCGACCTTTAGGGGCTTAAGAAGTAAAATAGGGAAATCGGTTTATATGGGAGCTGTGCCAGGTTATAGACCGATTCAGACCATATTTGACACGTATTAAAGATCATGAGATAAGCCATTGTACAAAAATCGGATAAAAATTGCACCCTGGCTCAAGAAGTCAAGACACCAGATCGGTTTTTATGGCAGCTATATCAGGTTATGAACCAGGTTATAGACCGATTCAGACCATATTTGACACGTATTAAAGATCATGAGATAAGCCATTGTACAAAAATCGGATAAAAATTGCACCCTGGCTCAAGAAGTCAAGACACCAGATCGGTTTTTATGGCAGCTATATCAGGTTATGAACCGATTTAAACCATATTTGGCATAGCTATTGGAAGTCATTGCAAAACACGTCATGCCAAATTTCAGCCAAATCGGTTAACAATTGCGCCCTCTTGCGGCTAAATAAATCAAGATCCAAGATCGGTTTATGTGGCAGCTATATCAGATTATGGGCCGTTTAAAAAAAAAAATACTTGGCACTATTGTTGGAAGTCATAACGAAATACCTCAAGCAAAATTTCAGCTAAATTGGATAGGAATTGCGTCCTCTAGTGCCTCAAGAAGTCAAGACCACAGATCGGTTTATATGGCAGCTATATCAAAACATGAACCGATATGGCCCATTTACAATCCCAACCGACCAAGAAGTCGAATAGGAGCTATATCAGGCTGTCAAGTAGTTTCAAATCACTTCTGTAAAATGTTTACGAAATCGGTTAACATTACGCCATAGAGGAGCTCAAGATATCGATAATTTGTATTTGTGCATCATTATGAGCTTTTTAGAATATATAAACGTATGGTGTCTAGGTTAGGTAAAAGGAGACGCGCCTGGTAACCGCTTCATTCGGAGACCTCTGGTCCATTGTGTTCGTCTTAGAAAGAAATGAAAGAGTAAGTCGAAAGTAGGCTGAGAAAGATAACCGAAAAGCAGGCATAAAACCCGAAAAGACTCACAGACTAGAGACTCGCGTTGGCAGCCATCCCAAGTCCTTACAGAAATCCAGAATGACTCGGGGGTCGAAGAACTGTAGAGAGCTTAGTGAAGAGAAGAGGTGTACACCCATAATCTTACGCCTTCTACCCGCCATCGCAGGGCACATGCTCGACCGTCTTCAATTCCTTCTCATCCACCCATGGACTTTCTCCATTTGAGCATGGACTTTCCATTAAGGAAAAGGCGCAAATTTCTCGCATGTATATGAGTGCTGTTCGATTTAAGTTTATGCTCAATCATGAGGGTCCTTCTTTTTATAGCCGAGTCCGAAAGGAGTACCGCAGTGCGACACCTCCTTGGGGAAAAGTTTTTCCATCTGCACAGATCCTGCAGAAATCCTCACCGTCCCAAGCCCATCTGGATATTAGCGACTTGACTTCACTATCAAGACTAACACCAATAACTCAATGTCCCGCATGCCCAGCTCAAGCACAATCGATGTCCTCGTTTCGGAAAACCTCGGCCACAGGGCCTTGGCAATCTCGAATTTCCCAGTGCCAGTCCACTCCAAGTCTGCGCATTCATCTTAGTAGGCATTTAGTGGGAGATTTACCATTGGCGTCGCACTCACAGAGTCCATCCTCGGTCTAAACCTGGCCACCTCCTTTCTCGCCACCTCTTAATGGCCTGGAACATAATCTGACAGCGGCCCCAAAACGTTCGAGACATTTCACGCATCCCTGACAAACTTCGACTTTACAAGACCCGCAGCCGGGGCCTTCAGCGCTGCCTGACTGTCAACATAAATTCTGCCAATCTGAGAGGGTCTGCGCTTCGGACCCAGGATTACATGCAGGGCCCTGAGGATCCCAAAAACCTCAGACTGAATGAATCAGCACCAAGACAGAAGTCTTTGTGATTCCCTTATTCTTAGGAAGTCAACAAAAACCCCTTCCCCAGTGCCCCCATCCAGCTTGGACCCAATCGTTTAAACGGTTGGAACCAAGAAGGGTGGGGCGACTCCATCCCAAAGCTTCCTCCCCGGGTAGACAACCTCCAGATTGTCATCGAAAAAAGATGCGCCCGGCACAGTCAGTCGCGTTGCCAATGCCTCATAGTCGTGCCACGCCCGCGGCTTTCCGCACAACAAACGAAAGACCGAAATCCGAAAAACGCTATAACCCTTAATGTCGCACACTGTACATACAGGTAAGCGCCGCGATAGCCAAGTTGATAGCGTGCTCTAATTGCCAATGCGGTCGTGGGTTCGATTCCCACCAGATGCCTTGGTCTACCGCTGCTGTGGCATTACAATGGACTTAAAATTGTCTAAGTGAGTCTGTGAAGAACCGCCACTCTTGCCTAACCTATCATATAGACAGGTGCAAACGTCTCAGATCAAGTTTCGCATTCACTGCTGCTCTTGGAGCACTCCTCCTCGCCCTCTATTTTAGTGCCGCCACAATACTCTGTACCTTCTCCATTATACCGCGTAGGTCCCACACCAGGCTCCCTTAGGTGTGGATCGGCCAATCCAGTGGACTGTCGCTGGCCTATGGAGGCCACCGTAGCGCAGAGGTTAGCATGTCCGCCTATGGCGCTGAATGCCTGGGTTCGAATCCTGGCGATATCATCAGAAAAAATTTCAACCTTGGTTTTCCCCTCCTAATGCTGGCAACATTTGTGAGGTACTCTGCCATGTAAAACTTCTCTCCAAAGAGATATCGCACTGCGGCACGCTTTCGGACTCGGCTATAAAAAGAAGGGCCCTTATCATTGAGCTTAAACTTTAATCAAACTGCACTCATTGATATGTGAGAAGTTTGTCCCTGTTCCTTAGTGCATTTGTCCCTGGCCTACGTCCCCAACCTACCTTTCGAGTGAGGCATAAGACTAATATTTTGTTACGAACGGAATGACAAAGCTAGTATGCCCCATCCATAGTGAACGGTATTATATAATTACATTTATAATCTGTTATGATTTCAAACTACACTCATTTTAGCAATGCGATCTATGGTAGAAGGTGTATAAAATTTGCTTATTTTTGTACCCACCACCATAAGATAGGGGGTGTATTCATTTTGTCATTCCGATTGCAATATATCGAAATATCCATTTCCGACCCTATTTTATAGGGTATATTTTATAGATTTCAGCGTAAAAATCTAAGACCATCTAGCCATGTCTGTCCGTCTGTCAGTTGAAATCACTCTACAGTCTCTAAAAACAGAGATATTGAGCTGAAACTTTAAGCAGATTCCTTTTTTGTCCATAAGCTGGTTAATTTTGAGGATGGACTATATCGGACTATATATTGATATGGCCCCATATAGACCGATCCGACGATTTAGGGTCATGGGCCCATAAAAGCCACATTTATTATTCGATTTTGCTGAAATTTGGGACAGTGAGTTATGTTAGGCCTTTTAATATTCTTATTTAATTTCGACCAGATCGGTTCAGATTTGGATATAGCTGCCATATAGACCGATCTCTCGATATAAGGTTTTGTTCCCATAAAAGGCGCATTTATAATCTGATTTCGCCGAAATATTGGACAGTGAGTTATGTTAGACCCTTCGACAGCCCTCTTCAATTTGGCCCAGATGGGTCCAAATCTGGATATAGCTGCCATATAGACTGATTGCTCTATTTAAGGGTTTGGGCCCATAAAAGGCGCATTTATTGTCCGATTTCGACGAAATTCGGGACAGTTAGTTATGTTAGGCCCACCGACATCTTTCTGCAATATGGCACAGATCGGTTCAGATTTGGATATAGCTGCCATATAGACCGATCTATTGATTTAAGGTTTTAGGCCCATAAAAGTCGCATTTTTTGTCCGACTTCGTCGAAATTTGGGACAGTGAGTTGTGTTAGGCCTTTCGAGAGCCCTCTTCAATTTGGCCCAGATCGGTCGAGATGTGGATATAGCTGCCATATAGACCGATCTCTCGATTTGAAGTCTTGGTCCCATAAAAGGCGCATTTATTATCCGATTTCCCCGAAATTTGGGACTGTGAGTTGCGTTAGGCTCTTCGACAACTTTCTGCAATTTGGCTCAGATCGGTTCAGATTTGGATATAACTGCCGAAATTTGGGACAGTGAGTTGTGTTAGGCCCTTCGACATCCTTCATCAATTTGGCCTAGATCGGTCCAGAGCTGGATATAGCCGTCATATAGACCGATCTCTCGATTTAAGGTTTTGTGCCCATAAAAGGCACATTTATTATCCAATGTCGCCGAAGTTCGGGACAGTGAGTCGTGTTTAGCACCTCGATATATTTCTGCAATATGGCACAGATCGGTCCAGATTTGGATATAGCTGCAATATAGACCGATTTCTCAATTTAAGGTTTTGAGCCCATAAAAGGCGCATTTATTTTCCGATGTTGCAGAAATTTTGAGACAGTGAGTTGTGTTAGGCCAGTCGACATCCTTCTTCACTTTGACCCAGATCGGTTCAGATTTGGATATAGCTGCCATATAGACCGGTGTCTCGAATTAAGGATTTAGGTCCATAAAAGGCGCATTTATTGTCCGATTTCGCCGAAATTTGGGACAGTGAGTTTTGTTAGGCCCTTCGACAGCCCTCTTCAATTTGGCCCAGATCGGTCCAGATTTGGATATAGCAGCCATAAAGACCGATCTCTCGATTTGAAGTCTTGGTCCCATAAAAGGCACATTTATAATCCGATTTCGCTGAAATTTGACACAGTGACTTATGTTAGGCTTTTCGACATCCGTGTCGTTTACAGTTTAGATTGGTCTGTATTTGGATATAGCTGCCAAAAGGCCCAATATTTTGTTCTACAAAATTGAACAATGACTTGTACTTATATCCGTGTCGAATTTGGTCCAAATCGGACCATATTTATATATAGCTGCTATGGAGGCATAAATTCTGGATTTTTCGACGGATGTGGTTTGCATATGCACCGCAGGTGGTGGTATTCAAAGTTCGGCCCGGCCGAACTTAACGCCTTTTCTTTTTAATTTTTTTCGCTTTCTTTGAATTGATTTAATCGTAGTCATTTAACTTGTATAAATACATTGATGAGTAAGAAAATGGTTTAAAAAAATTTTAATTTGGGTGTTAATATCTCATCGGTGAACGATAAGAAGAAAAAAATGAACGTCAACCGATTTTGTGTCTTTGTACGTATTCAAAATTGACCTCTATTTCACCTTGGTATCTGAAAAAGTTATAGCCTAAATTGATAAAACTTGCCTAGACCTTGTAAGGGCCAGTATTACATTCTCGGAAATATAAACGTAACACCATTAGTAAATAATTGTTATATTGACGCAGTAAAGGGTTATAAATATTCAGGTGGAAAAATCAAAGAATTTCGCTGTCAGCCAATTGCTGCAATCACATTTGTTTTAAGATAAGATTAAGCCATAGATGTTAATGACTCGTGGCGAAAAAAATCCCTCCAAAAGCATGCGGGTATCTCTTTACTGACATCGATTATCTCTGAGCATTAAATGGGAATTCTATTATTATTTATTATGGGAAAGGTTATAAATTAAAAATTTTTAGTTCTTCTTTGGAAGAGAAGCTCTTGCCAATCATTTGCGTTTGAAGCGTTTAAGTGAAAGGTAGTGCATAATGGGCTTTGATAAATTATCATTGTTTTTGGGTTTGACCATTGCCATAGCTGCGATAAGTCGTCATTCAGGTGAGTTAGAGGACTTTTGCTATTAGAGGACTTGGTTACTAATTTAGAGTCTTTTTTTCATCTGTGTATTGCAGTAAGCGCTTCGGGGGATGTGTTAAGATTTTTCAACGAACAGGGTCCTCGCATCATCAATGGCACAGAGGCTACATTAAATGCCACCAAACATCAAGTTTCTGTAAGACGTCGTTTAAATGATGGCTACTTCTATGGTACTGGCCATATTTGTGGTGGTTCTTTGATATCCGAAAATGTGGTTCTATGTGCTGCCCATTGTGTTATAGAGTAAGTAAAACGACTAAGGTTAGATGGAGAAAATTTTACTTGTTATGCAGATAAGTAGCTGTATGGATCACATTGTTGAAGTACTTTGAACCACATATAAAGAGTGATTTTTTTAAGAGCTATAGCAAAGTTTTTCACAAAAAGTTCGGTTTTGATCGGACTATATTTGGGCGTAGCTGCCCTTAGACCGACCACCCGATCTCCAGATATAGGGGTTTGAGGCCATAAAAGATCCATTTATTACCCGAATTCGATGATTTGGCACAGTGTGTTCTGGTAGACCCCTTCCCATTCCTGTCAAATGTGGTTCAGATCGGACAATATTTGTATATCGATCCCCCGATATTTTGTAAAGAGTCTATAAAAGGAGCATTTTTCATCCTATTTCGATGAAATTTTGCACAGCGAGTTTCGGTAAACCTTTTTGTTAAATATCATTCAGATCGGACCATTTTTTGCCATATAGACCGATCTCCCTACCGGGTTGGGTATTTATCCGGTAGAAACCCATCTCTAAACATTCAGAAAATGTATGAAATCTTTATTTGAATCTTAGTACGGTCCATATAATTTAATGTTTGAAGACTATATCATGCCAATGTTGACCAATTTAGGGATACTCTTTCCATCATTTCGGCCTGTATCTCACGAATAAATGCTTCAATGTGGTCTTCCAATGCGTCAGTTGAAGTGGGCTTGTCTGTATATAGTTCATCGAACTCGCCTCTCAATAAGTCCATTGTTACGCGAGCTCTGTGGCACCGTCTTGTTGACACCACATATCATGCGAGTAGAGCTCTTGTATTTTAGAAAAAAAGTGGCGTATCTTCTCACGATAGCGCTCACAATTCACAGTTGCGTTACGATTCGCACCAACTTTGAAGAAGTACGGTCCAATGATGCCACCAGCCCATAAACCGCACCAAACTGTGACTTTTTTTGGATGCATTGGTAGCTCTTGTAATGCTTCTCGCTGATCTTCACTCCAAAATCGACAATTCTGCTTATTTACGTACCCACAAGCCATGGAAGAAGCGCGCGAAGAATTTTCTTAACAGAGTACAAGTGTTGTTCGTTTGTAAGACGATTCATGGTTTAATTACAGACCAAGATGTTTGACAGTGAAACAAAACACGAAACGTGCATGAGCTGTATAAGCCAGTGTTGCCAAAAAGATAATAGTTAAAAAATCACCCTTTACCTATAAGCAGAAACACAAAAATTCTCATCGGTTTTAATACCTACTCTACTCCTGTGAAATGAGTTCAAACAAAAAAATGAAAAAATTAAATAATATAAAATAAATAAAGAAAAAATATATACATATGCAATAAAATTAAAGAAAAAAGAAAATAAAATAAAAAAACAAAATAAATAAAATAAAACTTTTCTAGAGGGAACATAGCCCATCCCCCAGAGACCGAAATCGGGTAATAAATGCAGCTTTTATGGGCTAAAGATCCTTAATCGGCAGATCGGTCTATACGGCAGCAACACTCATAGAACAAATTTGGCTGAAAATAGCAAACACTGTCTGCTGAATATTAGTAGTTTATATTGTGCTGCTTTTGTTGCAGTAGTTCTGCTAATACAGCAGTAGTACCGCAATTTCTGAGTAGTGGTACTACTGCTGTAATAGCAGGCTGCTGTTTAATTTTGAAGGGGATGTAAGAAGAAAAAATAGAACACATATGTAAATGAGTGTCTCAATGGATGTTTATAATCACCACAGAATGTTTACTTTCCATAACCTTTTTAGTTTAAATTAAGATACAAAAGCCCCCATGCCAGTCATGTGCACATTAGTAGAGCAATAACAAAAAATGCGAGTTAGCTCAGCCACATTACGAAATGTATACCAATGAATGGATCAGTTAGCTTCTTTACAGTATTATTTTACAAATTAAAATTATCTCTTCCAATAAAATTTCTAAAAAAAATATTAAACAAGTAAAAAGGCGTTAAGTTTGGTCGGGCGGAACTTTGGATACCCACCACCTCGGGTATATATGTGAACCACCTTTTGTCATGATCCTGTGAACAATGCATAATTTATGCCCCCCATAGCAGCTTTATCGAAATATGGTCCGATTTGGACCAAATTCGACACGGATATTGAGAGGTCCAACAAGTAGAAGTCATTGTTCAATTTTGTAAAACAAAATATTGGTCTTTTTGGTAGCCACAGCCAAATATAGGCCAATCTGAACCATATACTACACGGATGTCGAAAGGCCTAACATAAGTCAGTGTGTAAAATTTAAGCGAAATCGAATTATAAATGTGCCTTTTATGGGCCCAAGACCTTAAATCGAGAGATCGGTCTATATGGTAGCTATATCAAAATCTGGACCGATCTGGGCCAAATTGAAGAGGGCGGACGAAGGGCCTAACACAACGCACTGTCCCAAATGTCGGCGAAATCGGACAATAAATGTGCCTTTTGTGGACAAAAAACCTTAAATCAATGGCAGCTATATTAAAATCTGGACCGATCTGGGCCAAATTGCAGAATGTGGTCGAAGAACCTAACGAAACTCACTGTTCCAAATTTTGGCGAATTGGGACTATAAATGCACCTTTTATGGGCTCAAAACCTTATATCGAGAGATCGGTCTATATGGCAGCTGTATTTAAATCTGAACCGATCTGAGCCAATTTGAAGAAGAATGTTGAAGGGCCTAACGCAACTCACTCTTCCAAATTTCGGCGAAATCGGACAATAAATGCGCCAATTATGGGCCCAAGACCTTAAATCGAGAGATCGGTGTATATGGCAGCTATATCCATATCTGGACCGATCTGGGCCATATTGCGGAAAGATGTCGAGGGGCCCCACACAACTCACTGTCCCAAATTTCGGCGACATCGGAAAATAAATGTGCCTTTTATGAGCCCAAAACCTTAAATCGATAGGTTGGTCTATATGGCAGCTATATCCAAATCTGAACCGATCTGGATCAAATTGGAGAAGGTTGTCGACTGGCCTAACACAACTTACTGTCCCAAATTTTCAACAAAATCGGATAATAAATGTGCTTTTTATGGACCTAAGACCTTAAATCGGCGGATCGGTCTATATGGGGGCTGTATCAAGATATAGTCCGATATAGCCCATCTTCGAACTTTACCTGCTTATGAACAAAAAAAGAATCGTGCAAAGTTTCAGCTCAATATCTCCATTTTTAAAGACTGTAGCGTGAATTTAACAGACAGACGGACGGACATTACTAGATCGTCTTAGATTTTTACGCTGATCAAGATTATATTGGGTTGCCCAAAAAGTAATTGCGGATTTTTTAAAAGAAAGTAAATGCATTTTTAATAAAACTTAGAATGAACTTTAATCAAATATACTTTTTTCACTTTTTTTCTAAAGCAAGCTAAAAGTAACAGCTGATAACTGACAGAAAAAAGAATGTAATTACAGAGTCACAAGCTGTGAAAAAAATTTGTCAACGCCGACTATATGAAAAATCCGCAATTACTTTTTGGGCAACACAATACATACTTTATAGGGTCGAAAATAGATATTTCTATGCGTTGCAAACGGAATGATAAAATGAATATACCCCCATCCTTAGGTGGTGGGTATAACAACATATACACATGTAATAAAATTAGAGAAAAAAGAAAATAAAATAAGCACAGTTGTTAGAAGTCATAACAAAACACCTCATGCTAAATTTCAGTCAAATCGGACGAGAATTGAGCCCTCTAGAGGCACAAGAAGTCAAGACCCCATATCGGTTTTTATGGCAGCTATATATAAAAACATAGACCGATTTAGCACATTTACAATTCCAACCGACCTACAATAATAAAAAGTATTTGTGCAAAATTTCAAGCTAGCTTTACTCATTCGAAAGTTAGCATGCTTTCGACAGACAGACGGACGGACACGACTAGATCGACTTAAAATGTCATGTCGATCAAGAATATATATTCTTTAAGGGGTTTTAAACGCACATTTCGAGGGGTTAAAAACAGAATGACGAAATTAGTATGGTGGAGGGTAACAAAAAATTAATAAAATGTAAAATATTGCAGCGAAAAAATAAGAACTAATATCATAGAATTGTGTTTTATCCTTTAAACTATTGCAACGGAATTCTGTAGCTTTGCATTATCTTTGTCCTCTTTCGTGTTCATCGACGTCTCTATCCTCTGTAGTATACGTTAACTTTCAAGAGTATTCCTCTTATTTTCATTCCTTTCTCTGCCAAGAATTCTGACAGCTTCAAAGTCAATCTTGTGTCCCGTCTCTTTAATGTGTTGTGATAGAGCTGTGCTTTCTCTGCCTTTCTTGGTGTCTGCTTCTTGTTCTACCATTAGTATCTTCAGTTTTCGTCGAGTGGTGCCCACATAACACATATTGCATTTTCCCCGTCTTTGCCAATGCACGTCAATTCGTTGGAGTTTGACTGCTTTGGTCCAGATCGGTCCAGATTTGGATATAGCTGCCATATTGACCGATCTCTCGATTTAAGGATTTGGGCCCATAAAAGGCACATTTATTGTCCGATGTCGCCAAATTTGGGACAATGGATTGTTCATCGGTTCATATTTGGATATAGTTGTCACATTGACCGATCTCTCGATTTAAGGTTTTGGACTCTCCGAAATTTGGGACAGTGAGTTGTATAAGGCCTCTCGATAGCCCTCTTTAATTTGGCCCAGATCAATTCATATTTGGATATAGCTGTCATATAGACCGATTTCTCAATTTAAAGTCTTGGCCCCATAAAAGGCACATTCATAATCCAATTTCGCTGAAATTTGGGACAGTGATTTATGTTACACTATTCGACATCCGTGTCGTATACAGTTCTGAACGGTCTATATTTGGATATTTCTACCAAAGAGACCAATATTTTGATCTACAAAATTGAAGAATGACTAGTACATATTAGACCTCTCAATATCCGTCCAAATCGGACAGTATTTCGATAAAGCTGCTATGGGGGCATAAATTATGACATTTTTCACCCGATTATGACAAAAGGTTGTTTACATATATACCCGAGGTGGTGGGTATCCAACGCCTTTTAACTTGTTCTCTATTAATTTGGGAATATATGCTACACTGTGAAAATAAGTATTTTCCGATTATTTTTCATATCTGTATTTTTTGGGGTGAATTGCATTCTGAATTCGAGTCTTTATAAGTGAAGGTGGAAAATTGTTTAATTTTGATATGGTTTCTATTTTTTCTATATTGCGTATAATGTATTGCTCGTCACTATGGTCTACAACTTTGTTGATAAATTTAGTTGTTCATCATTCGTCTAGAAGCCGTGTATCAGTGTATCAATCTGTAACTATTTTGTTCTCCTGTCTTATAATCTTCATATCCAAGAATGGTATTTCGCCATCTACTTCTCTTTTCAATGTAAATTGAATTTTTATGTGATATGTGTTAAGTAGCCTTAGTATTTCCTGCTCGTTCTGTTTTTTGATTACTCCCAAGAGTAGAGAAGAGAAGTCCACGTATTTCGTTTAAAACTTGATTTCTATATTTAGGCTTTTTAGTTACCCCAACATTTCGTCCAAAAGTGTGTCTAACTATAGTCGATGAGAGGGGGTTTCCCATTGGCATGCCATATGTTTAATGGTAAATAAAATATTGGTTGCCCAAAAAGTAATTGCGGATTTTTTAAAAGAAAGTAAATGCATTTTTAATAAAACTTAGAATGGACTTTAATCAAATATATAATTGCCATTTTGTTCGATAACCTTTTGCCATCTTCCTGGCAAATTTAGTATTCCACGCTCATTGAACTTCTGGCCTTTATCTGCAAAAAACTGAACCAAGTGCGATTTTATAGCCTCATCATTGCCGAAAGTTTTACCATTTAAGGAGTTCTGCAAAGATCGAAATAAATGGTAGTCTGATGGTGCAAGGTTAGGGCTATATGGTGGATGCATCAAAAGTTCCCAGCCAAGCTCACTCAGTTTTTGGCGTGTGACCAAAGATGTGTGCGGTCAAGCGTTGTCCTGGTGGAATATGACACCTTTACGATTGACCAATTCTGGTCGCTTCTCCTTGATGGCTGTATTCAATTTGTCCAATTGTTGACAGTAAACATCCGAATTAATCGTTTGGTTCCTTGGAAGCAGCTCAAGATATACCACACCCTTCCAATCCCACCAAACAGACAGCATAACCTTCTTTTAGTGGATATCAGCCTTTGAAGTGGTTTGAGCTGGTCCACCATGCTTGGACGATGATCGTTTTCGACTAACGTTGTTGTAAACAATCCATTTTTCATCTCCAGTTATGATTCGTTTTAAAAACGGATCGAATTCATTGCGTTTAAGGTGCATATCAAAAGCGTTGATTCGGTTTGTTAAATGAATTTCTTTCAATACATGTGGTACCAAAATATCAAGCTTTTTCACCAGTCCAAGATTTTTATGTGGTAATGAACGGTTGATTTTGGTATATTTAACTTCTCTCCTATCTCACGCTCAGTTACATGACGATCCAATTCGATTAATGCTTTGATTTGGTCATCATCAACATAATTTGGCCGACCTGAACGTGGCTCATCTTTAAGTGAAAAATCTCCAGAACGGAATTTGCGAAACCAATTTTGACACTGCCTTTCTTTTAAGGCTTTATCACCATACACATCTCGTAACTTTTTAGCAACCTGCTCGCGTTTTTTCCTTTACGGAAATAATAAAGAAAAATATGACGAAAATGCTCCTTTGTGGGCTCCATATTAAAATTGACGCCAAACAAAGAAATGTAAATAAAATTTCGCGCACTTTTTTTCTAAAGCAAGCTAAAAGTAACAGCTGATAACTGACAGAAGAAAGAATGCAATTACAGAGTCACAAGCCGTTGAAAAAATTTTTCAACGCCGATTATATGAAAAATCCGCAATTACTTTTTGGGCAACCAATAAAATAAAATAAAACAAGTAAGAAGGCGTTAAGTTCGGCCGGGCCGAACTTTGGATACCCACCACCTCGGGTATATATGTGAACCACATTTAGTCAAAATCCAGTGAAAAATGCATACCTTATGCCCCATAGCAGCTCTATAGATATCATCCGATTTAGACCAAATGCTTATAAGTACAAGTCATTGTTCAACCGAGAGATCGGTCTATATGACAGCTATATCCAAATCTGGACCGATCTGAGCCAAATTGAAGACAAATATCGAAGGGCCCAACACAAGTCATCGAAGGGCCCAACACAAGTCATGCGCTTTTTATGGGCCCAAAACTTTAATCGAGAGATCGGTCTATGTGGCAGCTATATCCAAATCTGAACCGATCATGGCCAAATAGAAGAAAGATGTCGAAGGGCCTAAGGCAAATCACTGTCCCAAATTTCAGCAAAATCGGATAATAAATGTGGCTTATATGGGCCTAAGACCATAAATCGGAGGATCGGTCTATATGGCAGCTATATCCAAATTTGGACCGATCTGGGCCAAATTGACGAAGAATGTTGAAGGGCCTAACACAACTCACTGTGCGAAATTTCATCCAAATTGGACCGATCTGGGCCAAATTGACGAAGAATGTCGAAGGGCTCAACGCAACTCACTGTCCCCAATTTCAGTAAAATCGGATAATAAATGTGGCTTTTATGGGCCTAAGACCATAAATCGGAGGATCGGTCTATATGGCAGCTATATCCAAATTTGAACCGATCTAGGCCAAATTTACGAAGGATGTCGAAGGGCTCAACGCAACTCACTCTCCCAAATTTCAGCAAAATCGGATAATAAATGTGGCTTTTATGGGCATAAGACCATAAATCGGAGGATCGGTCTATATGGCAGCTATATCCAAATCTGGACCGATCTGGGCCAAATTGACGAAGAATGTTGAAGGGCCTAACACAACTCACTGTGCGAAATTTCATCCAAATTGGATATAGAATGCGGCTTTTATGGGCCTAAGACCCTAAATCTGAGGATCGGTCTATATGGCAGCTATATCCAAATCTGGAACGATCTGGGCCAAATTGGCGAAGAATCTTGAAAGGCCTAACACAACTCACTGTGCCAAATTTCAGCAAAATCGGATAATAAATGTGGCTTTTATGGGCCTAAGACCCTAAATCGGCAGATCGGTCTATATGGCAGCTATATCCAAATTTGGACCGATCTGGACCAAATTGACGAAGAAAGTCGAAAGGCTTAACGCAACTCACTGTCCCAAATTTCAGCAAAATCGGATAATAAATGTGGCTTTTATGGGCCTAAGACCATAAATCGGAGGATCGGTCTATATGGCAGCTACATCCAAATCTGGACCGATCTGAGCCAAATTGAAGACAAATATCGAAGGGCCCAACACAAGTCATGCGCTTTTTATGGGCCCAAAACTTTAACCGAGAGATCGGTCTATGTGGCAGCTATATCCAAATCTGAACCGATCATGGCCAAATAGAAGAAAGATGTCGAAGGGCTCAACGCAACTCACTGTTCCCAATTTCAGTAAAATCGGATAATAAATGTGGCTTTTATGGGCCTAAGACCATAAATCGGAGGATCGGTCTATATGGGAGCTATATCCAAATTTGAACCGATCTAGGCCAAATTGACGAAGGTTGTCGAAGGGCTCAACGCAACTCACTGTCCCAAATTTCAGCAAAATCGGATAATAAATGTGGCTTTTATGGGCCTAAGACCATAAATCGGAGGATCGGTCTATATGGCAGCTATATCCAAATCTGGACCGATCTGGGCCAAATTGACGAAGAATGTTGAAGGGCCTAACACAACTCACTGTGCGAAATTTCATCCAAATTGGATATAAAATGCGACTTTTATGGGCCTAAGACCCTAAATCGGCAGATCGGTCTATATGGCAGCTATATCCAAATTTTGACCGATCTGGACCAAATTGACGAAGGAAGTCGAAGGGCTCAACGCAACTCACTGTCCCAAATTTCTGCAAAATCGGATAATAAATGTGGCTTTTATGGGCCTAAGACCATAAATCGGAGGATCGGTCTATATGGCAGCTACATCCAAATCTTGACCGATCTGGGCCAAATTGATGAAGAATGTTGAAGGGCCTAACACAACTCACTGTACGAAATTTCATCCAAATCGGATATAAAATGTGGCTTTTATGGGCCTAAGACCCTAAATCTGAGGATCGGTCTATATGGCAGCTATATCCAAATCTGGAACGATCTGGGCCAAATTGGCGAAGAATCTTGAAGGGCCTAACACAACTCACTGTGCCAAATTTCAGCAAAATCGGATAATAAATGTGGCTTTTATGGGCCTAAGACCCTAAATCGGCAGATCGGTCTATATGGCAGCTATATCCAAATTTTGACCGATCTGGACCAAATTGACGAAGGATGTCGAAGGGTCCAACGCAACTCACTGTCCCAAATTTCTGCAAAATCGGATAATAAATGTGGCTTTTATGGGCCTTAGACCCTAAATCGGCGGATCGGTCTATATGGGGGCTATATCAAGATATAGTCCGATATAGCCCATCTTCGAACTTAACCTGCTTATGGACAAAAAAAGAATCTGTGCAAAATTTCAGCTCAATATCTCAATTTTTAAAGACTAGCGTGATTTCAACAGACAGACGGACAGACGGACGGACATGTCTAGATCGTCTTAGATTTTTACATTGATCAAGAATATATATACTTTATAGGGTCGGAAATGGATATTTCGATGTGTTGCAAACGGAATGACAAAATGAATATACCCCCATCCTTCGGTGGTGGGTATAAAAAAAAAAATAATAAAATAAAATACAAAAATTAAAATAAAATAAAATAAGAATTTGAAAAAAATCAATATAAACGTAACTCTCTTTAGTTAAAAGTCGGGATACTTTTAGAAACAATCGTATTCTGTTGTAACATTTCGCGTTGTAGAGGTTCGCTCCGACTAAACTTAACACATTTAATTTTTTTGGTTTTATTTATTTTTAATTGATTAGTCATTACCCTGCATCAAAATAAAGATAAGTAAGAAAATGTTTAAAACTCGCATTTGTGTATTTCGACGTTAAACATTGACCCTTTTTTTTGCCTAAATAGATAGAGCTTACCTAGACCTTGATAGGGCCAATATTTCATTCTCAGATATGTAAAAGTACCAACATTTGTATATACCTGTTATATTGACTCATAAATATTTAATTGGAAAAATCTGATGTCTGCCAATTGCAGCAATCACATATGTTTTAAGATAAGATTAAGCCATGGGTGTTAGCGGATTGTGACACAGAAAAAAGTCACAACAAAGCATGCGCGTACTGATTATCTTTGAGTATTTAATTGATATTCTATTGTTATTTATTGTAAGAAGTGGAAATGTTCTTATATCATATTCTTTTAGTCATGTATTAGAAAATTTAAAACTAAACATAATGTTGACAATGTCGAATAGCAAAAAGCCCTTGACAATCATTTGTGTTCGAAACGTTTAAGTGGCAGGTTGTCCACAATGGGTCTTAATAAATTATCGTGGATTTTAGGTCTAACCATTGCTGTAGCTACCATAAGTTATTCGGGTGAGTTGGAGGCGTTTATCATTGGGGGACTATAGTATTGATTTCGAGTTTTTCTTTGCAGCATGTGCTTCTGCACCTACAGATATGTTGAGATTTTTCAACGAACAGGGCCCTCGTATAATAAATGGCACTGAGGCTACTTTAAAGGCCACCAAACATCAGGTTTCGGTTAGAAGTCGCTATAAAGATGACATCTTCTATGGTACAGGTCATCTTTGTGGTGCTTCTTTGATATCCGAAAATGTGGTTCTGTCTGCTGGCCACTGTTTTATAGAGTGAGTAGAAGTTTTAGTTTTAGGCAAGAAGGGGTAAATTTAGCCTTAAATGGAGGCTGCAAATAATAAAATAAAGCAAAAAAGTAAAAAAAAATAAAAATAAAGTAAAATAAAATAAAGATAGACAAAAAAAGGTAAAATAAAATAAAAATTAAGAAAATTAAAATTAAATAAGTTAAGAGAATAAACAAGTAAAAGCGTGCTAAGTTCGGCCGGGCCGAATCTTATATACCCTCCACCATGGATCGCATTTGTCGAGTTCTTTCCCGGTATCTCTTCTTAGGCAAAACAGGATAAAAGAAAAGATTTGCTCTGCTATTAGAGCGATATCAAGATATGGTCCGGTTTGGACCACAAATAAATTATATGTTGGAGACCTGTGTAAAATGTCAGCCAATTCGAATAAGAATTGCGCCCTTTGGGGGCTTAAGAAGTAAAATAGAGAGATCGATTTATATGGGAGCTGTATCGGGCTATAGACCGATTCAGATCATAATAAACACGTATGTTGATGGTCATGAGAGGATCCGTAGTACATAATTTCAGGCAAATCGGATAATAATTGCGACCTCTAGAGGCTCAAGAACTCCCAGATCGGTTTATATGACAGCTATATCAGGTTATGGACCGATTTGAACCATACTTGGCACAGTTGTTGGATATCATAACAAAACATGTCGTGCAAAATTTCATTCCAATCGGATAAGAATTACGCACTCTAGAGGCTCAAGAAGTCAAGACCCAAGATCGGTTTATATGGCAGCTATATCAAAACATTGACCGATATGGCCCATTTACAATACCAACTGACTAGTGTAGGTCAGAGAAGAAGTATTTGTGCCAAATTTCAAGCGGCTAGCTTTACTCCTTTGGAAGTTACCGTGCTTTCGACAGACAGACGGACGGACGATTTAAGTTGAGTTTATCAATGATAAGGGACATTTTTTATAGACAAGTCCCAACGGCATACCGCAATGCGATACCTCTTTGGGGAAAATTTTTTATATGACCATGCATGGCATGGTACCTCGCAAATGTCTACAGCATTAAATTTTGTCCGATGTTCTCGGCAGGATTCAGCGTCAATGGCAGGCATAGGCTACAATGGCACGAATCCGATATCCAAATTCAGGGCGAAGTGTCCCAACCCTAAAACGATATTAGAGTGTTAAAGAAGGCAGCGGAGCGAACCCAGTTCGGCTAGTAGCTTCCATATAAACCGATCTCACGATTTGACTTTTTTATCCCCTATAAGCCGCAATTTTTGTCCAATTTGGCTGAAATTTTGCACGTCGCATTTTACTATGACTTCCAACAACTGCGAAAACTGCGATCTAAATCGGTCTATAACCTGATATAGCTGCCTGATGTGGAAGCCGCAATTTTTGTCCGATTTGGCTAAAATTTTGCATATACTGTTTTGTTATGACTTTCAACAACTGTGTGTACGGTCCAAATTGGTCTATAACACGATATAGCTCCCATATAAACCGATCTCCCCATTTGACTTCTTGAACCATTGTATGCCGCACATTTTGCCCGATTTGGCTGAAATTTTGCATGTAGTGTTCTGTTATGATTTCCAACAACTATGCCAAGTACGGCTAAATCAGTCAGATCGGTCCAGATTTGGATATAGCTGTCATATAGACCGATCTTTCGATTTCAGGTTTTGAGGCCATAAAAGGCGCATTTATTGTCCGATGTTGCCGAAATTTGGAACAATAAAATCTTGGGGCCTTCGACATTCTTCTTCAATTTGGCCTAGATCGGCCCGGATTTCGATATAGCTGTCATATAGACCGATTCGCCGATTTAGGGTCTTAGGCTCATTAAAGCCACATTTATTATCCGATTTTGCTGAAATGTGGTACAGTGAGTTATGTTAGGCCCTTCGTCATCCTTCTTCAATTTGGCCCAAATCGGTCCAGATTTGAATATAGCTGCCATATAGACCGATCTCTCGATTTAAGGTCTTGGGCCCATAAAAGGCGCATTTATTGTCCGATATTGCTGAAATTTGTGACAGTGAGTTGTGTTAGAACCTTCGACATCCGCCTTCAATTTGGCTCAGATCGGTCCAGATTTGGATATTGCTGCCATATAAACCGATCGGCCGATTTAGGGTCTTAGGCCCATAAAAGCCACATTTATTATCCGATTTTGCTGAAATTTTTGTCAGTGAGTTGTGTTAGACCATTCGACATTCATCTTCAATTTGGATGCGATCGGTCCAGATTTGGATATACCTGCCATATAGACTGATCTCTCGATTTAAGGCGCCTATAAAAGGCGTATTTACTGTCCAAGTTTTGGACAGTGAGTTGCGTAAGGCCACTTGACATCTTTTTGCAATTTGGCCTAGATCGGTCCAGATTTGGATATAGCTGCCATATAGACCGATTCCTCGATTTAGGGTTTTGGGTTCATAAAAGGCGCATTTATTGTCCGATGTCGCCAATATTTGGGACAGTTAGTTGTGTTAGGCCCTTTGACATTCTTCTTCAATTTGGCTCGGATCGGCCCAGATTTGGATTTAGCTGCCATATAGACCGATCTCTCGATTTAAGGTCTTGGCCCCATAACCCGATTTCGCTGAAATTCGTCATTGTGACTTATGTTAGGCTTTTCGACATCCGTGTCGTTTATGGTTGAGATCGGTCTATATTTGGATATGGCTGCCGAAAGGACCAATACTTTGTTCTACAAAATTAAACAATGACTTGTACTTATTAGACCACTCAATATAGGTGTCGAATTTGGTCCAAATCGGACCATATTTCAATACAGCTGTTATGGGGGCATAAATTATGTATTTTTCACCGGATTATGACGAAAGGTGGTTTACATATATAGCTTAGGTTATAGTTCACATATATAGGGTTTTCCATTAAGAGGTTTTATTTTATTGGGTTGCCCAAAATGTAATTGCGGATTTTTTAAAAGAAAGTAAATGCATTTTTAATAAAACATAGAATGAACTTTAATCAAATATACTTTTTTTACACTTTTTTCTAAATCAAGCTAAAAGTAACAGCTGATAACTGACAGAAGAAAGAATGCAATTACAGAGTCACAAGCTGTGAAAAAATTTGTCTACGCCGACTATATGAAAAATCCGCAATTACTTTTTGGGCAACCAATATTATTCAAGGAAAATTGCCTTTTTTGAGATAAGTGATAGGATGTTTATTTTGTAAAAAAGAGAAAGGTTTGTCGTTAATGAAAAAGAAAATCAGCCAAATGGTCATTATGACCACGCTTTCTACACAACCCAGCAGGTGGTTCAAAATAACACCTCTTGTGGGAACACGCTTTACATATTTCGACCGATTTATACACATAAAGACGTAGTTACTACAATTTTTAGAGCGCACAAAATGCAGTTTACTGTGTAAGGTGTATGTCTATAGTGGCATGGGGCGGAGTAATATCTGCACCCTCTTTTCCAACTAACCTAATCTACCACAATTTTCCACCGATTTACTTAGGTATGGAATGTTTTATAACTCATCCCAAAGCCTCTGCTTTATTTTAACAAAATCGTTTGAAAATAGCATATTTGGTCAAATTTGAGTCATGTCCAATGTCTTAATTTCCTTTTTTTTTCTTTTTATAGTCAATTTGCATACAATGGCACTTATTTGCCAGCGTCTGATTTTATTGTGGTCATGGGTAATTTGAACCGTTTTGAAAAGGATAACAACACTCTGGTATTGGATGTTACAAAAATTGTGAAGTACCGTGATCCCTTCAATGTGACCACATTTGACAATGATTTGGTGTTGCTCATGCTCAACGACACAGTGCCTGCCAACCATTCAACAATTGAACCGATTGTGCTCAATGAAGGACCACTAAAAGAGGGGACATTGTGTCAAGTTACCGGATGGGGTAAGACAGAAGAAGTAAGCATAATTTCTTTTTTACCAATTTAGTCTTTTGAATAATATATTTTTTTTTCTTTGTTAGGGCTATCTCTCCGACTATTTAATGACTGTAGATGTGCCCTATATAAGTTATGATGAGTGTCGCACTAAATCTAATTACTCCACCTCCATACATGAGAATATGCTGTGCGCCGGCTATATGGAGGGCGAGCGTGATGCCTGTCAAGGTGATTCTGGTGGTCCTTTGGTATGTGAAGGCCTTCAGGCTGGCATTGTTTCATGGGGCACTGGCTGCGCTTTGCCTTTAAGACCAGGTGTATACACCGATGTGGCCTATCATAAGCAATGGATTTTGGAAAAAGTGGCCGAGAATAATGGTACCTTGCCGAAGTTTGCAAGGGCAAGTGCTATGACAAATACTAACATTTCATTGTTCCTTGTTTTGTTTATGGTTGCTATAAATGTGATTCTTTCTAAACTTTAAGAACATATGAATTTGTGTAAATATATTTTCGGAAAAACATGCGAACCACAATATTTGAGAAAAATATTGAAATAGAATAAAATAAAAAAAAATTGATAATTACATCTTAAATATAACAAGTAAAAGCGTGCTAAGTTCGGTCGGGCCGAATCTTATATACCCTCCACCATGGTCGCATCTGTCGAGTTCTTTGGGCAGTATCAGTTTTTAGGCATACTAAGTATAATTAATAAGGATGGAATGGCAGCTATATCAAGTTATAGTCCGATTCGGGGCTCAAGAAGCGAAATCGAGAGATCGGTTTATATGGGAGCTGTATCAAGCTATAGATCGATTCTGACCATATTGCATACGTATATTGAAGGCCATGGGAGAAGCCGTTGTACAAAATTTGTGCCAAATCGGATAAGAATTGCGCCCTCTAGAGGCCCAAGAAGTCAAGACCCAAGATCGGTTTATATGGCAGCTATATCCGGTTATGGACCGATTAGGACCATACTTTGCACAGTTGTTGGAAGTGATAAGAAAACACATTGTGCAAAATTTCAGTCAAATCGGAAGAGAATTGCGCCCTCTAGAGGCTTCAGTCAAATCGGATAAGAATTGCGCCCTCTAGAGGCTCAAGAAGTCAAGACCCAGGATCGGTTTATATGGCAGCTATATCAGATTATGGACCGATTTGGCCCATTTACAATACCAACCGATCTCCACAAATAATAAGTATTTGTGCAAAATTTCAAGCGGCTAGCTCTACTCCTTCAAAAGTTAGCGTGCTTTCGACAGACGGACGGACAGACGGACGGACATGGCTACGGACATATATAAACCTGACCTCATAAAATCGGCACTTAGTTATATATATAGCCGCTATATAGGCAATAAATTGGTAATTTTTCATCCGATTTCACCCATTTTTGTGAAGTGTGGTCCAGATTGGACATTTTGAAGATAGCCTACCTATAGACCGACCTCCCGATCTTCCGATATAGGGTACTAACCGAACCGGGCCCACTCTGCTTCTCTGTCTTTAACTTTCCCATATCTTTTAAGGGTGAAGTCGCTTCGCCCTGTATGTGTTTATCGAACTTGTGCCATTGTAGCCTATGTCCGCCAATGACGCTGATCGCCTGCGTTCGAATCCTGGCGAGATCAACCGACCAAATTTATACCGGTAGTTATTGCCTCTTAATACTGTCAATATTTGCGTGATACCATGCCATGAATGGCCATGTACAACATTTTCTCTAAAGAGGTGTCGCACTGCGGCACGCTGTTCGGACTCGGCTACAAAAAAATGATAAGGGACCTTTATCATTGAATTTAAGCACAAATCGAAAAGCACTCATTGATGTGAGAGAAGTTTAAATTAAGAAAAATTTTTACTCTACTCCCAAATGTCTTTCTTTTGAGTCCTTTTTTTCACTACTGGCAAATTTATCCGGTTTAGGGGGTGTTTCGGAGGTGGGGTAGCCAGCTAGACACTTGGCCCTTAAAGAAAATATAAGATTCGTGTTCTACTTTCAAATACATTTTATATGAGCCCCATAATGGCATGATCGGTAAATGAGTTCTGTTTGAGGGTGGGGTGGCCCCCAGGTCTTTGTCTCGAAAATGAGTATCAATGGTTCGAAAACACAATCAATTTCCACATCAAATAGTTTATATATAAGAGGGAGGTATTTTCGGGTGGGGCAGTTCCCCGAACACGTGGCTCTTCAATTGGATATCAATTTCTTTTTTTTCTCTCAAGCACCTTTCATTTGAGTTCTAAATTGTCGTGATTGGTCTATATACAAATTTGGAGGGTTTTGGGCGGCCCTCGAGGCACCCGACCCCAACAATAGAAACCATGTTTTGTTTAGACTGTAAGAGTGAAAAAAAAATCGAACGAATCGCATTACGTTCTCCGAGATCTAGTGTTTTCGAAAATTAGGGTAATGATAAGTGTTTTTTAGGAGAGGGATGGTACCTCAGACATTTTGAATCAAAAATGAATATCAAATTCGTGCTCCACTCACAAATCCCTCTAATGTGAGCTCCATATTGCCATGGCCGGTAAATATGACTTAGAGTTGAACGCAAATTGTAATGTCTCATTCGCAATTTACTCCCAAATACCTCTCATTTGAATGGTACCTCAGACATTTTGTATCAAAAATGAATATCAAATTCGTGCTCCACTCCCAAATCCCTCTAATTTGAGCCCCATATTGCCATGGCCGGTAAATATGACCTAGAGTTGAACGCAAATTGTAATGTCTCATTCGTAATTTACTCCCAAATACCTCTCATTTGAATCCCGCCCCCTTACCCCAAAAACGCTAACGGCTAATATGCCCATTTCGGGGTATTTGGGGGTGAAGCGACCACCCATTACTAAGACCCAATTTGTTATGCTATATTTGTAAACTACTATCGAATACTTTTCATTTGAGACCCAAATTGACATGAACATCGAATATATTTGTTTAGAGCAGTTTTTGGTTTGGGGCAGCCCGCTGGGTACTTAAACCATATATTCGTTTTCTAGTCTCCAATACCTTTCATTTGACACCCATATTGTGCCTATCGGTCCACTTTTGGTTTTGTATAGCTTTTTTGGGGCAAGGGAGCGGGATCGCCCCCATCTGATATCTAAAAATTATATAACCTATGATTCCTTCCAGACAAACTTACACAATCTGTGAAAATTTTAAGAAAATCGTTTCGGCCGTTTTTGATTCTACAGAACAAACAAACAAACAAAGTCTCATAATCAAGACGGGTCATATGCCCATTTGGGGTGTTTTTGGGGGATGGGACCCAATTTTGAATACCATATTCGTATTCTACTCTTCAATACTTTTCGTTTGATACCCATATTATTCTTATCGGTCCACTTTTGATTTTGGGCGGTGTTTTTGGGGTAACGGGGGAGAGTCCGCCCCTTTCCGATATCAATAAATTACGAAGCCTACTCCTTCTTCCCGACCATATTCGTAATCTGGCCCTCTCTATAACTGTAATATTCACCGTTTTGCCCGCTGTCCTTCAGACACAGAATCATTACGCCCTGACTGAATATGCTCTTCTAACTTTAACAGCCAGCGTTGTTTTGTGACACAAGAACCCCTGATCCATTGTTTGTGCATCATATCTACTGTCTCTCAATCACGCCGTGAGTGAATCAAGTCTCTGTGAATGAATCGGCCAGTGTTTTGCACAGTGTTCCTCAAATACAGAAGCCACTGAGTTATTGTTTGTGCACATCTATCGTTCGTCTGCACACCCCTCCCGGTAATGTAGAGTCTCATTCACGACGTAAGTGAATTTTGTCTCTGTGGCCATATTAACCACCGTTTCGCCTAGCATCCCCCAGACACAAAAGCCACTAAGCTTAAACTGAATAACGGCATGAGTGTATCACGTCGCTATGACTCTTGTAGTCAGCGATACTGCCAATGTCCATCAGTTAACACACATTTCCCGCTGACCTAGAGCCTCTGAAACTGGAACAGCTAGACCTTTGCCTAGCATCTCTAAGGCACAAGAACCAATGAGTCATCATTGATAGATTGAGCCAAGCTTCAAAGTGAAAAGAACTACGCTACTAGAAACAAGAAAAAGCGAACTTAATTCGGGCGGATCGAAATTTATATACCCTCCACCATGGATCGCATTTGTCGAGTTCTTTTCCCGGTGTCTCTTTTTAGGCAAACAAAGTATATTGAATAAGAACTGTTATGCTATTGGAGCTATATCAAGTTATAGTCCGATTTGGACCATAAATTAATGCTGAATATTGTGGAACTCATTGTGTAACATTTCAGTTTATTCGGATAAGAATTGCGCCTTGGGGGGGGCTCAAGAAGCAAAATCGGGAGATGGGTTTGTTATGGGAACTACATCAAGCTATTGATCGATTCAGACCATATTGGACACGCATGTTGAAGGTTATAAGAGAAGCCGTTGTACAAAATTTCAGCCAAATAGGATGATATTGGCGACCTTTAGAGGCTCAAGAAGTCAAGATCCCAGATCGGTTTATATGGCAGCTATATCAGGTTATGTACCGAATTGCGGCATACTAAGTTATTGAAGTCATAACGAAACACTTCATGCAAAATTTCAGCCAAATCGGATAGGAATTGCGCCCTCTAAAGGCTCAAGATGTCAAGACTCCAGATCGGTTTATATGACAGCTATATCAGGTTAAGCATTGATTTTACCCGTACTTGGCACAGTTGTGGGAAATTTTAACAAAACACCTCATGCAAAATTTTAGCCAAATCGGATAAAAATTGCGGCCTGTAGTAACTCAAGAAGTCAAGATCCATGATCGGTTTATATAGCATCTATATTAAAACATGGACCGATATGACCCATTTACAATCCCAACCGACCTACACCTCTCAGAAGTATTGGGTTGCCCAAAAAGTAATTGCGGATTTTTCATATAGTCGGCGTTGACAAAATTTTTCACAGCTTGTGACTCTGTAATTGCATTCTTTCTTCTGTCAGTTATCAGCTGTTACTTTTAGCTTGCTTTAGAAAAAAAGTGTAAAAACAGTATATTTGATAAAAGATCATTCTAAGTTTTATTAAAAATGCATTTACATTCTTTTAAAAAACCCGCAATTACTTTTTGGGCAACCCAATATTTGTGCAAAATTTCAAGCGGCTAGCTTTACTCTTTCGAAAGTTAGCGTGCTTTCGGCAGACCATGGCTAGATCGACATAAAATGTCATAACGATCAAGAATATAAATATATACTTAATGGGGTCTGAGACGAGTATTTCGAGGTGTTACAAACGGAACCTCCACCCATCCTGTGGTGGAGGGTATAAAAAGCGTTCTAAGCGTTTTCAAATCTGCGTCATTGACAAACTCTCCCCAGCAACCAGAGGTAAACCCATATTGTTACAATTGATTTGATCCACCCTATGGTTTAACTTTCCCTGCGTTGTTTGGCGAAAAAGAAAGAAAAGCTTAACATTTTCAAATTATAACGGAAATATCACTCTTATACCCAGAAGCTTTTTAAAAGTTTAAATTTGAAAGACTCAAGAACCCAAACTTTTTAACCTTCTCGAAATCTGGAAAAAAAAGCTCGGAATAACTGTGGAATAAAATCACTTCACTGCGATTAGATATTGCCATGGCAGCAGAGAATGAACGATAAGAGCAATAGCGTGGACATGAAATCAAATGGCATGGATCTAAGGCCAATATGGATTGGGCGATTGCGTGATGCGTAAATAAATTTAGCAACATAAACAACTACTTTCGACTTTGTTTACTATTGCTAGATTTGTTTACTATTTTCTACGTTATTTCATGCGCTGGTCGAACTTATCTTGGAAATTCCGGCTAATAAAAAGAGCTGAACACTTTAGTGAGGTGTGTTTTTTTTTTTGCTTTTAGGAGGACAATATCGAATGATTTTGATAATAAATCGAAGGCTGTGCTATTCTTAGGAAATACGAGCGAAAAGATAACAAAAACTTTCAATCTTCTTGAATAAGTTTGCGATAGGCACGTGCGTAAAGGCAAAATTCACCAGAATTTAGTGAATCAAAAAAAGATATTAGAAATAAATTCGTAAACGTTAAGTGGGTTTGTACCTGATAAATATTCAGGCACTTGTAATGGCTTGTTTTGCTACCGATTACGATAATGAGGAATATTTTAGACCCCCCATGAAGGCCCATCAACTTTTGTAGTTGTTATACCACCATAGGATGGGGGTATACTAATTTCGTCATTCTGTTTGTAACTCCTCGAAATATACGTTTAAGACCCCATAAAGTATATATATTCTTGATCGTCATGACATTTTAAGTCGATCTAGCCATGTCCGTCCGTCTGTCTGTCGAAAGCACGCTAACTTTCGAAGAAGGTGCTTGAAATTTTTCACAAATACTTTAGTGTAGGTCGGTTGGGTTGTAAATGGGCCAAATCGGTCCACGTTTTGATATAGCTTCCATATAAATCGATCTTGGGTCTTGACTTCTTGGGGCTCTAGAGGGCGCAATTCTCTTCCCATTTGACTGAAAATTTGCACGTGGTATTTTGGTATCACTTCCAATAACAGTGCCAAGTACGGTTCAAATCGGTTCATAACCTGATATAGCTGCCATATAAACAGATCTTGGAACTTGATTTCTGGGCCGCTAGAGGGCCCAATTCTCATCCGATGTGGGTGAAATTTTGCATGAGGTGTTTTGTTATGACTTCCAACAACTGAGCTTAGTATGACGCAAATCGGTACATAACCTGATATATATGCCATATAAACTGATCTTGGATCTTGACTTTTTAAGCCTCTAGAGGGCGTAGTTATTATCCACCACCATAGGATGGGGGTATACTAATTTTGTCATTCTGTTTGTAACTCCTCGAAATATTCGTCTAAGACCCCATAAAGTATAAATATTCTTGATCGTCATGACATTTTAAGTCGATTTAGCCATGTCTGTCCGTCCGTCCGTCTGTCTGTCATAAGCACGCTAACTTTCGTAGGAGTAAAGCTAGGCGCTTGAAATTTTTCACAAAAAAATTTTTTTAGTGTTGGTCGGTTGGGATTGTAAATGGGCCAAATTGGTCCATATTTTGATATAGCTGTCATATAAACCGATCTTGGGTCTCTAGAGGGCGCAATTTTTATCAGATTTGACGTGGTGTTTTTTTATGACTTCCAATAACTGTGCTAAGTACGGTTAAAATCGGCTGATAACCTAATATAGCTGCCATATAAACCGATCTTGGGTCTTGACTTCTTCAGTTTTTAGAGGGCGCAATTCGTAATCGATTTGGCTGTAATTTTGCACGTGGTGTTTTGTTGTCACTTCCAACCACTGTGCTAAGTATGGTTTAAATCGGTTAATGACCTGGTAAAGCTGTCATATAGACCGATCTTGGATCTTGACTTCTTGAGCCGCTAGGGGGTTCAATTCTCATTCGATGTGGCTGAAATTCTGTATGAGGCGTTTTGTTATGACTTCCAACAACCGTGATTAGTATGGCGCAAAACGGTACATAAACTGATATAGCTGTCATATATACCGATCTTGGATCATGACTTCTTAAGCCTCTAGAGGGCGCAGTTATTATCCAAGTTGGCTGAAATTTTGTACAACGGCTTCTCCCATGAACTTCAACATACATGTGAAATATGGTCTGCCCTGATCTATAGCTTAATACAGCTCCCATATCAACCGTTCTTCCGATTTTGCTTCATGAGCCCCTACAAGACGCAATTCTTATCCGAATGGACTGAAATATTACACAATGACTTCTACAATGTTTAGCATTCAATTCATTTATGATCCGAATCGGACTATATACTGATACAGCTCCAATAGCATAACAGTTTGTATGCATTATTCTTTTTGTGCATAAAACGAGATACCGCGCAAAGAACTCGACAAATTCGATCTACGGTGGAGGGTATATAAGATTCGGCCCGGCTGAACTTAGCACGCTCTTACTTGTTTTATTAAGCTTTTGTGAATAATTTGCCTTTGCCTAGCCAAAGCAAATATAGTTCATGTCAGATTTTACTGCTTACATTCATCTGTAATATTAACATTATGGTAGGGTAGGGTGTACATGGATCCACGGAAAGTTACCAAAGCCATGTATTAAGTAGGCTAATTGTACTACGACAAGCCTGGGAAGGTTAGGTTAGGTTGAATGGTTCGCCCACCGAAAGTGAGTTCACTTGGAGGCCAGTTTGGCCTATTGTGGTACCCTAGAAAAAGAAAGGGAAGAAAAAGGAAAATGTGAGAGCTCCTACTAGAGATTATACTCGAATAAAAAGAAAAAGACAAAAGACACGAGGAGTGGAGAAAACCCGAGCGGGAGGTGAAGAACCGCCCTTCGTTACGCAAGCACGGAGCTACCTACGCCGGAGCCTGTCCAACCCCTCCTTCGGAACCAATCTATTCCCTCAACAAATCTCAGGAGAGATACCAGAGGTACGTTCGCAAGTTCACCCAGATCACAGAAGAAACGGCTCCCCAGAAAGAAAAGCCAACGTTTCCACAGACCCGGACAGGAACATAGTCTCCTCCTCATCCTCATACAGGCAACTCCTACAGAAGTCATTGTGCCGTATCCCCATGGGCGCCGCCATGCGGGCTATGGCACAGTGGCCGGTTATGACCACTGTCAACGTACTCATCGACCTCTTATCGAACGCTAGCAATTCCCTCGTTCTCCTTCGTTCGATGACCGGCCATAGCTCCTTCGCAGTTCGGCAACCACCCACCGGAAGAGACAAAATAAAAATTTACCTTTTAAACTCAGATCCTTCTTCTGTTCCTGTGGTATCACATTGGACGAAAACATTCAAGTGAGTCTGATGGCAGTCTGCCACTTAAACCTAACCTAACTCAGATAGTATTTAAATTATTTTGCAACAATCAAATCGGGAATTGATTGCGGGTTCTATGGTCTCAAGGAAACATATCGGGATATCGGTATTTAAGGGGACCTATATCAGTATATAGGCCGGTTCCATCACGGGTGCTGGAAGTCCTAGCAGAAGTCTTTGTGCCAAATTTCGGCCAAATCAGTTTAACATTGGGGTTTCTAGGGGCTCAAGAAGTTAAATTTGGGCATCGGTTTACTTTATTTTCATTGGATATGACCTAACTTTTGTTCCATTAGTCGAACGTAGAATAGCATTCCAAGCGCCTCGATCTTCTACGTTATTCTAAAATCTCTGACTATTTCGTGGTGTGTCCCACCACTTGATCTTACCATCGAGCTTTTGGTCTCCCCGGCTTGCGTGTACCACAGTACCTTTCTGACAACATGATCTGGCCAACGTAACCATTGAATGAAATTTTGCACGAAGTATTTTGTTATGATATCCAACAACTGTGCTAAGTATGCTTCAAATCGGTCTTTAACCTGGTATAGCTGCCATATAAACCGATCTGGTAACTTGACTTCTTGAGCCACTAAGGGACGCAATTCTTATCCGATTTGGCGGAAATTTTGCATGACGTATTTTATTAAGACTTTCAACAACTGTCCCAAATAAGGTTCAAATCGATTCATAAACTGATATAGCTGCCATATAAACCGATCTGCGATCTTGACTTCTTGAGCCTCTAGAGGTCGCAATTATTATCGGATTTGCCTGAAATTTTGTACGACGTATGGTATCATGAGCGTACGTGTTTATTATAGTCTGACTCGGTCTATAGCCTGATACAGCTCCCAAATAAATTGATCTCTCTATTTTACTTCTTGAGCCCCCAAAGGGCGCAATTCTTATTCGAATTGGCTGACATTTTACACAGGTCTCCAACATATAATTTAAATGTAGTCCGAAACGGACCATGTCTTGATATCGCTCTAATAGCAGAGCAAATCTTATCTTTTATCCTTTTTTTGGCTAAGAAGAGATGCCGGGAAAAGAACTCGACAAATGCGATCCATGGTGGAGGGTATATAAGATTCGGCCCTGCCGAACTTAGCACGCTTTAACTTGTTACTATTCCCTTGTTTCTCATAGCAGTTCTCAGTTTTCGGGGGGCGGGTTACCGGCCCAGCGCCCCAACCGCATGGGGTTTGTGGGATTGCACACATATCCCTCGTTGTGGCGAGCCGCTTGCTCCAAGATCCGATGCTCGCCGCCAGCCGCCCCTAACCTAGGAACAGACGCTGATGTTGGCCATTCATTATTTGAAGGCGTCTTGTCATCTCGAGTATCATTGGCACTCAGTATTTAATTAAGAGCAAGTGCCACCTGAATCCTCACTGAGATTCTCCTCTCGAAAATCGCTGACTGCCCGCGGCCGCATTTGCAGCTACTCCCCATAAAAACGGAGCTTTCCACCATCCGCAACCTGTGGACGCGCCCGGTAGCTTTCAGTTAAGCTTCCAGTGATAACGATGGGCACCACACAAGTCTCCTCACTGAGGAGGAGCCTGTGTGGTGCTCATAGTTATCCCGTATGATGCCCTTAGGGGCTCATAAATTCAAAACTGGGGATTTGTTTATATGGGGTCTATATCCAAATCTGAAACGATATAACCCATGTGCAATCGCCAACGACCTACGATAATCGATAAGAAATATCAGTGCAAAATTTCAAGTGGATACTTTATTCGTTCGAACGCTATCGTGGTTTCGACAGAAGGACGGACGGACATATCTATATCGACTCAGAATGTCAAGGCAATCGCAGATCAATATTTCGAGATGTTATAAAAGGATTGTCTACATAAGTTTACACCTATCCCATGGTGGTGGGTTGTAACTATGGGAAATTCTGTTTACTAATTTCCTTTGTCTCCAGCCAATTTATGACCTTGGGTATGGTAAATTACTATTTATGACTCAATTACATTTTAATTTGCGAGTTCTTTTTTTGATAAGGCAACTGTTTACAAATTTTATTTTTATATGCGGTATATGGATAGTAAATTTTTGCCGGATTTAGATATTACCAATAGACAATGATAAAGTTGGCCAAATAAAACTGTAAACTAAAATTAAGACAAACAAGTACGTAACGTGCTTTTGACCGACAGACAGAGGGGCGGATATGGCTGAATCGACTTAAAATGTCAAACCAGCAAAAATCACAGTTTCCACGAACCGAACAAGGATAATCAAGGGACCGGTGTATATGGGAGCTATACCAGGTTATAGGCCGATTCGAATCGTAGTTGGCACAGTTGTTTGAAATCAACGGAACTCAATATGCAAAATTTCAAAACGGTCATAAATAGCGACTTGAAAGGGCTCAAGAAATCAAATCGGGAGATCGGTTTATATGGGAGCTATAGTGAGCGATTTAAACACAACGTGCAAAATTTTAGCCAAATCGTACGAAATTTGTGGCTTCCAGGGGCCAAGGAGTCAAATCGGGAGATCGGTATATATGGGAGCTACATCAGGTTATAGACCGATTTGGATCGTACATGGCACAGTTATTGAAAGTCGTAAAAGAACACCACGTTCAAAATGTTTGTCAAATCGGACAAAAAGTGTAGTTTGTAAGGGCTCAAGAAGTCATAAGGGGAGATCGGCTTATATGGGAGCTATATCAGGTTATAGACCAATTTGAACCGCACTAGACACAATTGTTGAAAGTCATATCAGAAAACTATTTATGTAAAATTTCAGGCAAATCGGATAAAAATTGCGACTTGTAAGGGCTCAAGAAGTCAAATCGGGAGATCGGTTTATATGGGGGCTATATCAGGTTATGGGCCGATTTGGACTGTACTTGGCAAAATTGTTGAAAGCCATAACGGAACACCAAGTTCAAAATTTCAGCTAAATCGGACAACAATTCCGGCTTATAGGGGATTGCAAACCGGGAGATCGGTTTGACTTCTTGAGCCGATCTCTCGATGGTCTATATCTGAACCGATATTGCCCATTTGCAATCCCCAACGACCTATAACAATATTAATAACTTGGGCAAAGTTTCAAGCAGCTAACTTTACGCGTTCGACCGCTATAGCGACCGCGTAACCACCCCATCCTATGGTGGGGGGTATAAAAAAGACCACCTTTAAAATTTCAGGCATCGGATATTAATTGCTACCTCTAGAGGTTCAAGAACTTCAATCGTGATATTGGTTTATATAGGTGCTTTATTAGTTTATTGACCAAATTATTGGAAGTCATAGTAGAACATTGCTTGCAAAATATCAGTAAAATTGGGCGTTAATCGGTAAATCGGTTTATACGGCATCTATGTCGGGTTATGAACCGATTTGGACCATACCCTGCGCAGTTGTTGGAAGTCACAACAAAACACCAAATGCCAAATCGGATAACAATTGCGACGTTTAGGTACTTAAAATTTCAGGCGCCTAGCTTTTCTCCTTCGAATGTAAGCGAGCGTTCGACAGGCAGACAGACGGATGGACTTAGAATGGCAATACAATCAAGAATTTCTTTACTTCTAGGGTCTCAGATCAATATTTCGATGAGTTACAAACAGAATGACGAACTCAGTACATCCCTATCCGAACCCAGGTGTTCAGCGTCATAGGCGGACATGCTAACCTCTGCGCTACGGTGGCCTCCGATTGCTCTCTCCTCTTTTCTTGTCAAGACGCTGGAGAGGTGCAATGGTGCACTTGGATGTACTGCAACATGGGCTGCTGCCTGGGTGTGAATGCGGGGAAGATGGAACTGGTTCGTTGTTGTTGTAGCAGTGTGTTATAGACAGAGGCGGCAGCCCTTGCCCATGAAGAACTCCATCGAGTCAATCCGGTACGTATAACCGGCTGCCATGGGATTGTGGAACTGGTTCCGTTCACGCGAATGCGAAAGATACCGGTCTTTAGGCTACCCACTCTGCAGAGAATGACTTTACAGTTATCGCAGTCGGCGGAGTTTTTAGGGGTGATTTTGGATAGCAGACTGGACGGGAAAGGTCTTTGCGGGTATCGTGGGGAGTAAGTGGGTTTTAAGGCCCAGACTTATGCATTGGTTGTTCTCGGCGGTGGTGCGGCCAGCTTTGGCCACGTTTGGTGGCCGGTGATGGATTAAACGTCATGATCGCTCTGAGATTTGTGTCTGGGAACCATAGCGACCATTTGGCCATTAAAGTTAATGATGGGTATTAAGCCGTTGTATAGAAATTTTTTAAAAATATTATTTTCAGCAAACTCGGAGAACGGAGAGAAGGATTTTGTATAAACACACAATTTATGTAATACTGAGATGGGTGGGGCGATTTAAGCGTAATTTAGTTTGTTTATAATAACTCAAGAACAGAAATTTGGTATCCTTATTTAGGGTGGGATTTCCAGGTGGGGCGCTCCACCTCCAAAGCCCAATATGACAATATGAGTTTCAAATGAAGGGTAAATGAGACTAGATAACGAATTTGATATATGGGGGTCCACTTCACCCCCAAAAATACCACCATACTGGACGCATTTACCGATCATAACAATATAAGGCTCAAATGTAAGAAATTTGGGAGTAGAGCACTAATATGATATCCACATTGGGGCGAAATATCTGACAGGCCGTACCAGCACCACCAAACAGGATTTGTTTTCCTGGCCGTGCTAATATAGAGCTCAGATAAAATGAGAGAGTGAAAGAAGACGCAGCGGAGCGGTCCCTGTCCCGCTAGCATATTATAAAGGGTGATTTTTTTGAGGTTAGGATTTTCATGCATTAGTATTTGACAGATCACGTGGGATTTCAGACATGGTGTCAAAAAGAAAGATGCTCTGTATGCTTTGACATTTCATCATGAATAGACTTACTAACGAGCAACGCTTGCAAATCATTGAATTTTATTACCAAAATCAGTGTTCGGTTCGAAATGTGTTCATTCACCGTAACGTTGCGTCCAACAGCATCTTTGAAAAAATACGGTCCAATGATTCCACCAGCGTACAAACCACACCAAACAGTGCATTTTTCGGGATGCATGGGCAGTTCTTGAACGGCTTCTGGTTGCTCTTCACTCCAAATGCGGCAATTTTGCTTATTTACGTAGCCATTCAACCAGAAATGAGCCTCATCGCTGAACGGTGAATGAACACATTTCGAACCGAACACTGATTTTGGTAATAAAATTCAATGATTTGCAAGCGTTGCTTGTTAGTAAGTCTATTCATGGTGAAATGTCAAAGCATACTGAGCATCTTTCTCTTTGACACCATGTCTGAAATCCCACGTGATCTGTCAAATACTAATGCATGAAAATCCTAACCTCAAAAAAATCACCCTTTATATAAAATTCAATTTGTGTCTGTTTGTTTGTTAGTTCCATATAGACTCAAAAACGGCTGAACCGATTACCTTGAAATTTTCACAGATTGTGTAGGTTGGTCTGGAAGCAAACATAGGCTATATAATTTTTTGATATCGGAAGGGGGCGGACCCTCCCCCTTAACCCAAAAGTACTGCCCAAAAATAAAAGTGGACCAATCGGGACAATATGGGATTCAAATGAGAAGAGTAGAGTACGAATTTCATAATAAAAGTTGGGTCCAAGTACATGGGGGCCGCCCAGTCCCGAAATCCCTAAAAGTAGGTTTATTTGACGATTATAACAATATGGGACTCAAATGAAAGGTATTTGGGAGTTGATTACGAATATGGTCAGGAAGTAGGAATAGGCTTTATAATTTATTGATAACTAAAGGCGCGGACTCTCCACCGTTACCACCAAAATCACAAGTGGGCCGATAAGGATAAAATGGGTATCAAATGAAAAGTATGCGGGAGTAGATAACGAATCTGGCATACAAATTCATGTCAAAGTATAGGGTTCCACCCCACCCCCACAAAAATGCCCAAAATGGGCACATTAGCCAATCACGGATATATGGGACTGTTAATTCCGTATAGACTGAAAAACGGCAGAACCGATTTTCTCGAAATGTTCGCATATTGTAAAGGTTGGTCTGGAAGGAAACATAGGCTATATAATTTTTCGGTATCGGAAGGACCCTCCTCCTTATCCTAAAAACGCAACCCAAAATCAAAAGTGGACGGATCGGGACAATATAGATTTCAAAAGAAAGGTATTGGAGAGTAGAATACGAATGTGGTATTAAAATTTGAGTCTATGTACCCATCGGGCCGTCCCAACCCCAAAACTCCGACATATTGGGCGTTCATTTCAATATAGGGCTCAAATGAAAGGTATACGGGAGTAGATTTCGAATTTGGCATACAAAATCAGATCGAAGTATTGAGGGTCACGCTACCCCTCAAAAACGTCATTAGACCCATTATGACACTTGGCTGAACCGATTTTCTTCAAATTTTCATAGATTGAGTACGTGTGTCTGGAAGGAAACATAGGCTATATAATTTTTAGATATCGGGTGGAAGCGGACGCTCCTCCTTACCCCAAAAACACCACCCATATCCCAAAGTGGTCCCATGGGCACAATAAGGGTATCAAATGAAAGGAATTACAGACCAGAAAACGAATATGGTATTAAAATTAGGGTCCAAGTACCCAGCGGGCCCCCCCCCCCCCCACAAAACTCCTCTAAACAAATATATTCGAAGTTCATGTCAATATGGGACTCAAATGAAAAGTATTAGGTAGTATGGTTGCCCAAAAAGTAATTGCGGATTTTTTAAAAGAAGTAAATGCATTTTTAACAAAACTTAGAATGAACTTTAATCAAATATACTTTTTTTACACTTTTTTTCTAAAGCAAGCTAAAAGTAACAGCTGATAACTGACAGAAGAAAGAATGCAATTACAGAGTCACAAGCTGTGAAAAAATTTGTCAACGACGACTATTTGAAAAATCCGCAATTACTTTTTGGGCAACCCAATAGCCTACAAATATGGCATAAAAAATTAGGTCCAAGTAATGGGAGGTTGCCCACCCCCAAATACCCACAAATGGGCATATTAGCCATTCATGGCTATATGGGACTCAAATGAATGGTATTAGGGAGTAGATTACGAATATGACATTAAAATTTGTGTTCAAGTCAGGGTGGGGCCTTTCCTACGTCAAATAGGTTAATTGACCCATTTTGACAATATGGGACTCAAATGAAAGGTATTTGAGAGTAGAAAACGAATTTGATATCCAATTTGTTATCTGTTTTCAGTGCAAAGTGCCGGTGGCCGCCCCAGCCCCAAACCACCCTCCAAACGGTTCCTATTTACCGGCCATGGCAATATGGGGCTCAAATTAAAGGGATTTGGAAGCGCAGCACGAATTTGATATCCATATTTGAGACGAAATGTCTGAGGTGCCATCCCTTCCTTAATGAGAATATTACCCTGAGAAAGAACCTTACCACCAAGAATCGAGAAGGGGCAAATTCTCACGCATCAATGAGTGCTATCCGATTCAGGTTTAAACTCAATGATAAGGGACCGATCGGCGTCCCGCAGTGCGACACCTCTTTGGGGAAAATTTTTTAAATGACCATGCATGGCATTGTACCTTGCAATTGTCGCCAACATTAAGAGGGGATAATTACCGCTTTGTCCGATGTTCTGGCCAGGATTCGAATGCGTTAAGAGTCATAGGCTACGAATTCGATATCCGCATTCAGGGCGAAGTATCCCCACTCTCAAAAGATATTAGAGAGTTAAAGAAGGCGCAGCGAAGCGTTTTTCATAAATGTTATAGCTTTTCATAAATTGCTATATATAAAAAGTTTCATTGGGACAAAATTTAAATTTTTTCATGAATATCATGATAAAAGACATTAATATCATGACAATTTTTTTTAGTGTACTTTATCTCAAAGCGTCAAGTGATATGTTATAATTATCCGACTGCTAATGCAAATTTCAATAATTAAATGTGATATTGAAGCCTTAAAAACAAAAACAAAAAATGTCCATATTGATTTCAAATGAACCTTGCATAGAAATTGCCTGTATAATGGGATTATTCATATAATTATTAAATTTATTGGTTTAAATTTCATTTGACTATTGATTTCCATATCACCTGAAATATTCACACGCTGAATATTCTGGCAATAATGACAATATTTAGTATAGATTTAATGGTGTATTCTAGCTTCAAGTATGCAAGTACTCAGTTGGTTTTGTGGTTTAATGTGTTCGAGGCTCTCAATACGTTTATAAATTTTCTTATCATGGAGAAAGAATATCGGAGAGTTGTTTTTTTTTTTCGCTGCGTTTTGTTTTGAAGAACCGCACACAAACAAACGACGATTTGGCATTGGTAATGAAATTCGCAAATCCAACCGTAGCTTCCATAGCTTTCTTTTAAATTGGGACCTTGTGCGAAAGTCAATTGCCGGTGAAGCGTAAGAGCAATTGGAAGTGTTGGCAGGTGTTGGTATTGTGTGGCTTTTCGATTAATTATTGGACTTAATTGAAGTTAAAAGTTTTAAAAATAAAAAAAAATAACAAAAAATTTGTGAAAATGTACAGTCAAGAGGATTTGCGTAAAATATTCAAAATTGTCCTGGTTGTTATGCTGTGCTGTGAGATGCAACCCAGTAAGTTGAAATGAAAAAAGAAAATATTATAAAAAATTGGTGATATTCAAAAATTGAAAACAGTTTGTGGTAATTCTTCAAGACATTACAAATTCTTCAAGACAAAGTGCAATATGGTATTTTATAATATGTAAAGGCGTTTATATATGCAATTTTTAAATGTTAGAAAGAAAGAAGGCAGAAAACTTCTTGAATACACTTTAAAAGGTGATCCAACGTTGTTTATTGCAAATAATAAAACAAAAAGTTTTTGTAGGAATTTTTAATATTTTTTTTTATGAATGAGTGAATGTAAATTTGCCCCTGAACATTCCATTAAGGAACATGGGCAAACTTCTCACACATCAATAAATGCTGTCCGTTTTAAGTTAAAACTCAATGATCAGGGACCTCCTTTTTATAACCGAGTCCAAACGGCTGCATATGACATCTCTTTGGGGAGAAGTTTTTATATGGCATAATAACTCACAAATGTCGCTAGCATAAGATGGGGATAACTAGCGCTGACAAGTTTTTTTAATATTCTTGCCAGGATTTGAATGCCTGGGTTCAGCGTCATGTATTTTTCTTGAATATATAAAGGGATAAAATTTTTTTAAAATTTGGCTTTTTTGTGGAAAATATGACAAAATGTTGTAAAAATCATATTCCCAAAAATTTAAAAAAAAACTCCCCAAAATGGGGAAATATGTTTGTTTTATATATCATATATCATTTTTTAGTAATTTCCTTATTTCTCTGACGTCTGCCATTCAACAGTAGCAAAAGAATTGAAAAAATCGAATTCCCAAAAATTTTACAAAAATCCCCAAAATCCCCTTGCATGGGAAATATGCCTAAAAAATGCAAATTAGTAAAATACTTATACTAATGATGTATTTTTTAGATAGGATTTCTTCAAAATTCTTTGTTTTGTGTGAAAAACTGTGGCAAAATGTTGTAAAAGTAAAATTTGCAAAAATTTCCCCCTCCCTTTAATTTGGGTAATATGTAAGAAAAAATATGATTTTTTAGTATTATCAATATTTTTCGGACATTTGCCATAAAACTGTAACAATATAGTTGTAAAAATCGAATTCCCAAAAATTTTACAAAAATTCCCAAAATCCCCTTAAATTTGGGAAGTTGATTAAAAAATTAAAACTACTGATAGTAGTGATGTATTTTTTTAAAAGGATAAACATGTCTACCAAATTCTTCTTCTTTTGTGTGAAAATTTTATTTGCAACAGTCAAATTCTCTACAATTAAAAAAAATCACCAAATCTCCCTAGAGGCAGACATATGTTTGAAATATTAAGACTTTTAAGGTTTTTCGATATTTCTCTGACGTCTGCCGTTCAACTGTAGCAAAACAATTGAGAAAATCAAATTCCCAAAAATTTTACAAAAATCGCCAAAATCCCCTTGCATGGGAAATATGCTTTAAAAACAATTTAAAAAAAAAAAATACTGATTGTAGTAAAGAATTTTTTAAACTGGATTTCTTGAAAACTCTTCATTTGGTGTGAAAAACTATGGCAAAATGTTGTAAAAATAAAATTTGCAAACATTTTACAAATATTCCCAAACTCCCTTCTATTGAGGTAATATGTTAAAATATTATGATTTTTTTTAGTATTTTCTATATTTCTCTGACATTTGGTATGAAGCTCTGCAAAAGACTTGTAAAAATCTAATTCCCAAAAATTTTACAAAAATTCCCAAAATATCCTTAACTCCGAAAACATGCTTAAAAAGTGAGAATTTTTGTATTTTTTTATATTTCTCGCATATAGTCCAAAATTTTGGCTTATGTTTCTGCATTTTCAAATATCTTTTATATAAGGACAATATTATCCCAAAACGGTCTATTTGTCCCCTTGAGAGTATCTTGGCACTCAACCCTGGCACTTGATTCCAAATTTTGTAATAGCATGTATCTCCGTTATAAAGTCAACAGCTAAACAGGTGTCCCTTTAAATTATAGAAATTTTGAATGGTTTGAAAACAGAAGTCAAATTTTTCGAATAGTACTGAAAACCCTTTTAGGAGAAAGCCGATTGTCGGTGGGATGCTAAGGATTCTGATTTTCCCTTCCCTCACTCTTTTTCCTAAAATGTTATGGAAGGGCGGCAAAAAGCTATAGGAATAGTTATAAAGAATTTCCAACAAGTTTACAAAAATCTCCAAAATCCCCTTAAGTAGGGAAATATATTTGTTAAAATCCGATTTTTTTATTATTTAAGATATTTCTTTGACGTTTGCCATAAAACTGTAGCAAAAGAATTGCAAAAATCTAATTCCCAAAAATTTTGCAAAAATCCCCAAAATCCCCTAAATGGGGAAATTTGCTTCAAAAAGTGAATTTTTGTCTTAAAAACCCTTTGGCAAAACACCTTTGAGTTTCGGTGCTCAATTATCAGTATCCAGTAAATATCGTCATTACATTTGTAAAACTTTGAAATATTGTTTTAAAACCCCTTAAAATACATCCTTATTAACAATAAAACATTATTTAATATTTAACCTATTTCTTTGACGTTTACCATAAAAGTGTAACAAAAAAATTGCAAAAATCCAATTCCCAAAAATTTTACAAAAATCCCCAAAAATGGGGAAATGTGCTTAAAAATGTGTGACTTTTGTGAAATTTCTATATTTCTAGAATTTCTGCTTTAAGAGCACAAATCTTGATTTTAGGTGCCTTGTTTACCTTAATATCGTCATTGTATCTGACGTTTACCCTAAAACTGTAACAAATCAATCTTAAAAATGGAGTTCCTATAAATTTTCAAAAATCTCCAAAATCCCCTAAAAGGGGTAACATGCTCTAAAAAGTGGAATTTATTGTGAATTTTAAATTTATTTACAATTTTTACTTTAAGAGCACAAATCTTCAGTTAAAGTGCCTTGTTATACCCTCCACCATAGGATGGGGGTATACTAATTTCGACATTCTGTTTGTAACTCCTCGAAATATTCGTCTAAAACCCCATAAAGTATACATATTCTAAGACACCAGATAGTATATATCCGTCTGTCCGCCCGTTCGTCTGTCGAAAGCACGCTAACTTTCGAAGGAGTAAAGCTAAGTGATGGAAATTTTCCACAAATACTTCTTATTAGTGTAGGTCGGTTGGGATTGTAAATGGGCCAAATTGATCCATGTTTTGATATAGCTGCCATATAAACCGATCTTGGGTCTTGACTTCTTGAGCCTCTAGAGGGCGCAATTCCTATCCGATTGGAATGAAAATTTTGCACGACGTGTTTTGTCATGATATCCAACAACTGTGCCAAGTATGGTTCAAATCAGTTCATAACCTGATATAGCTGTCATATAAGCCGATCTGGGGACTTGACTTCTTGAGCTTCTAGAGGGCGCAGTTTCTATCCGATTTGGCTGAAATTTTGCATGACTTTGCATTATGACTTTGAACAACTGTGCCAAATAAGGTTCAAATCGGTTCATAACCTGATGTAGCTGCCATATAAACCGATCTGGGATCTTGACTGCTTGAGCCTCCAGAGGTCGCAATTATTATCCTATCATCAACATACGTGTTTATTATGGTCTGAGTGGGTCTATAGCCTGATACAGCTCCCATTTAAATCGATCTATCTATTTTACTTCTTGAACCCCCAAAGGGCGCAATTCTTAGTCGAATTGGCTGAAATTTTTTTTATCCTTTTTTTGCCTAAGAAGAGATGTCGGGAAAAGAACTCGACAAATGCTATCCATGGTGGAGGGTATATAAGATTCGGCCCGGCCGAACATAGCACGCTTTTGCTTTTTTTATCTAATTTAGCTAAAACTTTGCATGTTAAAAATTTCCAATATTCCGATTTGACTTCTGGGTCAAATGTAGGATCCCCCTATATCTCAATTTGAGTTCTTTAGCAGTTGCCAAGTACAGTTCTCCAATTGCATGATATTTTTGTCTTATGTGCTTCTATTCAGACGTTCAACAACTACCAAATTCATTAACAAGTTCGAACTGGATATGTTGCCAACCAAACGTTATCAGCTGATTTCTTGGATCGAAAACAGCTGATATCGATGAATTGGTGATCGAATTTAGCACAAACAAGTTAGCGAATTTGACAGTTAATAAAAAGAGAAATCGTTTGCAGAACTCGCCGAATGCAATTTAAGATGGTGGCTATACAAGATTCGGCCCGGGTGCAATTAAGTAATTTCTTCTCATTGGTTCTTTCTTTTTTACAGTTGAAATAATCACATTATATAACTTTGAGCGGATAAGAATAAAAGCTCAGATTTCGATAACGATATCTGCGATGTTTATTATTCAGCCTACTAAACCCATAGTAACCCAGGGGATAGTATTGACAATTATTCTGATAAGGCCATATCTGTTTTGCACTTTAGAAAGGTATTTGGGAGAAAAAAAACCAAATGTCAATGGCAATGAATGTCACGAAGTCACGATGTCATTATCTACATGTAATGAATTTTGAAAGACTAGCTAAGTTTTTAAGTCGAACATTTTTTGTTCAAATGAGATGATTAGAATTTATGATACTGTGGAACACAAACAAAAAGTACAATAAAAACTGAATAGGTTATTTGAATATATAGAGAAAAACCAAAAATAGAAGACACTTGTATGCCATTTACATTGTGTAGTAACTTTAAAAGATGAACTTTTTTTACTTCAAGAAATATTTCTTCTGTTGTCAAAATCGGTTTTAGGAAAAAGCCGTTTGTCGGTGGGGTGTTATGGATCCTGATATTCCCTTCTCTTACTATTTTCCCTTAAAATGTTATGGGGGAGCGGCAAAAAGCCGTAGGGGTAGTTGTAAAGAATTCCCAGAATGTTTACCAAATTCCCCAAAATTCCCTTAGGTGGGGACATATGATATGATTTAAATACGATTTTTTTTTATTATTTAAGATATTTCTTTGACCATTGTCATCATCCTTCTAAGGTTGAGCTTCTTAAACAAGTATTCCCAGAGTTTGGAAATCATCTAAAAGTAACTGCAAGTAAAAATGGGTTTTCATGTACCCAAATTTGTGGCGGTATTTAATTGATATAGTAGCGAAATTTGAAAATAAATTTGTGTGTTCTTTGCCAATATTGATCCCATTCGCTAGCCATTGTATTGGATCAATCTTCATACCGATTAACATTCATTCAGAGTTTCAGAAAGCAGTAAATAGTCCTATTCCTAAAATTAGCTGTAAAAGGCTCAATAATTTTGTAGTTTCCACCAGTTGCTAATTGGTCTGAAAATTTTATTTCTTTGTTTTGGTAACTATGAGCTTGTTCTATATTTTTATTTTCTATGCAACTCATTTAATCCTCCTCATAAATTGGCAACAATTAAACCTTTATCATTGACTCTTTAATTTTATTATACAAAAATGGATTTTTGAACTTTCCCACCATTTGAAGTAAAGAGGCAACTTCAACTACTTTTATGATCCCGCTTGTGTTTCGATAATGGAAATTTTCCATTGAACTTCAGATAATAGAAATTGGGTTAGCAGCTCTAATCGGTTAAAAACATACTCATAGTTATAAAATCTCAAAACTTCAGTAGTTGACAAAGAAGAAACAAGAACCTGGCAACAAACTCATGAAAGAATCGATTGATGGGCCTGAACACTGACTAAGACTAAATGAACAAAGAATTTTTTTTTTAATAGCAAATAATGCAAAAAAGGTAAACAAATAATAAATTAACTTATCGCCAAGCATTAGAATGAAGAAAAAAAAGGAAGAGAAAACGAAACGAAAAACCAAATCTAAATTTTTAATTAAATCGAGCAAACACTTGAAATGTTGTGGCAAGGGGTGAGGCAGAATTTTTGCAAATATGCATCTATTAAGCGTATCGTATGATATTTTTATTGAAATAGCTATAAACAAGTAAGACTGGTTGTTGCCAACTCAAGGCCCCTTATGACTTCATGGGGGGTTTGTTGTCGTCCATATAAAATAGGGGTTTATCTGTCAATTTGTATAGGCAATGAGAAGATAACAAGGGCGTCATAAAATAGAAAGCCTTTTGCTTTGGGTAATTTGATATTTTTATATGGTTTTTCTCTTTCGTTTTGTTTTGCAGGTGACACCCAATTGGATACCTATGAAGATCGAATTCTATATAATCGCCATGATCTCAATGGCACAGAGGCCTCTTTCAACAATACCAAATATCATGCCTCCATACGTCTAAAGGAAAAGGATCAACATTATGGTGTGGGTCATATGTGTTCGGGAGCCTTGATAGCTCCTTCGGTGGTGTTGACAACAGCGAGTTGTGTTTATAAGTGAGTATAATTGCATAAAAAATAAAACAAATAGTATAAAAATAAATAAAAAATAAGCTTAATAAAATAAAATAAAATAAAATAAAATAAAATAAAATAAAATAAAATAAAATAAAATAAAATAAAATAAAATAAAATAAAATAAAATAAAATAAAATAAAATAAAATAAAATAAAATAAAATAAAATAAAATAAAATAAAATAAAATAAAATAAAATAAAATAAAATAAAATAAAATAAAATAAAATAAAATAAAATAAAATAAAATAAAATAAAATAAAATAAAATAAAATAAAATAAATTAAAATAAAATAAAATAAAATAAAAAAAAATAAAATAAAATAAAATAAAAAAAAATAAAATAAAATAAAATAAAATAAAATAAAATAAACTAAAATAAAATAAAATAAAATAAAATAATATAAAAAATCAAAATAAAATAAAATAAAATAAAATAAAATAAAAAGAAATAAAATAAAATAAAATAAAATAAACTAAAAAATCAAAGTAAAATAAAATAAAATAAAATAAAATAAAATAAAATAAAATAAAATAAAATAAAATAAAAAATCAAAGTAAAATAAAATAAAATAAAATAAAATAAAATAAAATAAAATAAAATAAAATAAAATAAAATAAAATAAAATAAAATAAAATGAAATGAAATGAAATAAAATAAAATAAAATAAAATAAAATAAAATAAAATAAAATAAATTAAAATAAAATAAAATAAAATAAAATAAAATAAAATAAAATAAAATAAAAAATCAAAGTAAAATAAAATAAAATAAAATAAAATAAAATAAAATAAAATAAAATAAAATAAAATAAAATAAAATAAAATAAAATAAAATAAAATAAAATAAAATAAACTAAAATAAAATAAAATAAAATAAAATAAAACAAGTAAGAAGGCGTTAAGTTCGGCCGGGCCGAACCTTGGATACCCACCACCTCGGGTATATATGTGAACCACATTTCGTCAAAATCCAGTGAAAAATGCATACCTTAAGCCCCATAGCAGCTCTATAGATATCATCCGATTTAGACCAAATGCTTATAAATACAGGTCATTGTTCAACCGAGAGATCGGTCTATATGGCAGCTATATCTAAATCTGGACCGATCTGAGCCAAATTGAAGACAAATATCGAAGGGCCCAACACAAGTCATTGTCCCAAATTTCGGCGACATCGGACAATAAATGCGCTTTTTATGAGCCCAAAACTTTAAATCGAGAGATCGGTCTATATGGCAGCTATATCCAAATCTGAACCGATCAGGGCCAAATAGAAGAAAGATATCGAAGGGCCTAAGGCAAATCACTGTCCCAAATTTCAGCAAAATCGGATAATAAATGTGGCTTTTATGGGCCTAAGACCATAAATCGGAGGATCGGTCTATATGGCAGCTATATCCAAATTTAGACCGATCTGGGCCAAATTGACGAAGGATGTCGAAGGGCTCAACGCAACTCACTGTCCCAAATTTCAGCAAAATCGGATAATAAATGTGGCTTTTATGGGCCTAAGACCATAAATCGGAGGATCGGTCTATATGGCAGCTATATCCAAATTTAGACCGATTTGGACCAAATTGACGAAGGATGTCGAAGGGCTTAACGCAACTCACTGTCCCAAATTTCAGCAAAATCGGATAATAAATGTGGCTTTTATGAGCCTAAGACCATAAATCGGAGGATCGGTCTATATGGCAGCTATATCCAAATCTGGACCGATCTGGGCCAAATTGACGAAGAATGTTGAAGGGCCTAACACAACTCACTGTGCCAAATTTCATCCAAATCGGATATAAAATGTGGCTTTTATGGGCCTAAGACCCTAAATCTGAGGATCGGTCTATATGGCAGCTATATCCAAATTTGGACCGATCTGAGCCAAATTGACGAAGGATGTCGAAGGGCCCAACGCAACTCACTGTCGCAAATTTCAGCAAAATCGGATAATAAATGTGGCTTTTATGGGCCTAAGACCCTAAATCGGCGGATCGGTCTATATGGGGGCTATATCAAGATATAGTCCGATATAGCCCATCTTCGAACTTAACCTGCTTATGGACAAAAAAAGAATCTGTGCAAAATTTCAGCTCAATATCTCAATTTTTAAAGACTGTAGCGTGATTTCAACAGACAGACGGACAGACGGACAGACGGACGGACATGTCTAGATCGTCTTAGATTTTCACGCTGATCAAGAATATATATACTTTATAGGGTCGGAAATGGATATTTCGATGTGTTGCAAACGGAATGACAAAATGAATATACCCCCATCCTTCGGTGGTGGGTATAATAAAAAGAAATAAAATAAAATAAAATAAAATAAAATAAAATAAAATAAAATAAAATAAAATAAAATAAAATAAAATAAAATAAAATAAAATAAAATAAAATAAAATAAAATAAAATAAAATAAAATAAACTAAAAAATCAAAGTAAAATAAAATAAAATAAAATAAAATAAAATAAAATAAAATAAACTAAAAAATCAAAGTAAAATAAAATAAAATAAAATAAAATAAAATAAAATAAAATAAAATAAAATAAAATAAAATAAAATAAAATAAAATAAAATAAAATAAAATAAAATAAAATAAAATAAAATAAAATAAAATAAAATAAAATAAAATAAAATAAAATAAAATAAAATAAAATAAAATAAAATAAAATAAAATAAAATAAAATAAAATAAAATAAAATAAAATAAAATAAAATAAAATAAAATAAAATAAAATAAAATAAAATAAAATAAAATAAAATAAAATAAAATAAAATAAAATAAAATAAAATAAAATAAAATAAAATAAAATAAAATAAAATAAAATAAAATAAAATAAAATAAAATAAAATAAAATAAAATAAAATAAAATAAAATAAAATAAAATAAAGTAAAATAAAATAAAATAAAAAATGATATGATATGATTTCATTTAGTACCCCTTTTGACAGCAATTCTTTCTACTTTGATTCCCGTGGCCTGGCCATAAATGGGAACGACTGCTATCTCCCTGTTAAGTTGGCATTCCAAGGTCTACTGTGACCAATAGAATTATAGGGGTTTCAGATAGGCAAATCCATGGGCTTTTTAGAAGAACACATCAAAGTTCGTGGTAAAATATTGTTTCGATGTGTGTTTAGGTGGAATAGTTAGATCGAGTATAAGTGCGAAGTTCGGCCGGGCTGAATCTTAGAAACCCACTACCATGGGGGACACACGTGCATTTTTATATCCTATACCACCTCTGTGGTGCAGGGTGTTATAGCTTTGTGCATTCGTTTGCAACGCTAAGAAGGAGACGAGTTAGACCCATTAATAAATATATCGTTCGGCTTAGAATCACTTCCTGATTCGATTTAGCTATGTCCGTCTGTCTGTCCATTTATTCTTGTAATCGAGGTACAGCTCGTATTTGTTTTCCGACTGTCGCAAATTTTTGCACAAGTCACTTTTTTGGTTCAAAGACGATCGGTCCAGATTTTGATATAGGTCCCATATATATCTTTCATCTGATATATCCTATAAAGACTGTAGAAGCCACAATTTTGGTCCGATATTTACAAAGTTTTGTACGAAATGTGTGAAGAATTTCATAAAAATCGGTTCAGATTTAGATATAGCTCCCATATATATCTTTTATACGATATGGCCTTTGAAGACTATAGAAGCCACAATTTTGGTCCAATCTTTGTTTTATTTAATGTTCCAATACGTTTACGTTTCATAAAAATCAGTTCAGATTTAGATATAGTTCCCATATATATCTTCCATCCGATATGGCCTATTAAGGCTGTAGAAGCCACAATTTTAGTCCGATCTTTACAATATTTTGCATGAGGTGTTTAATTTGACATTCAAATATGGGTAAAAGTTCATAAAAATCGGTTCAGATTTGAATATATTTCCCATATATATCTTCCATACGATATGCCCTCTTAAGACTACAGAAACCACAATTTCGGTTTGATCTTTATAAAAATAAGGTGTTTTTATTGAAATCATAGTACGTGTGGTAAGTTTTATCAAAGTCCGTCCAGATTTAGACATATGTAGCTCCACATATATATCTTTCAATCAATTTAAGGCTCTAGGAGCCACAATTTAGGTCCTATCGTAAGAAAATCTTACAAGGTTCAATTTATCTGCAAAATCATGCAGAATTAAAATCAGACTATATTTCAACATAGGTTTCATGCATTCAAAGTAGTACGCAGACTCGGTGGTGTAGGGTATATAGTCTGCTCCGCCCGACTTTTGCCCTTCCTTGCTGGCTTGTATGTACATCATTTCTGCCAAATCAGGCAAATTGAAACGTCTAAGTGTAGTAGAAGACTAATCCGGAGATCGGTTTATATGGAAACTATATCAGGTTGTTAACCGGACAAAATGACTAAATTAGTATAACCCCATGATAAGGTGATGGGCATAAAAATTTGAATTTTTTTAGCCGTTTTTAAGAGATTTTAAGAAATTTTGCAAGAGATTTTTCCAGTGTTTCTGTTTAGGTTAACCACGTATTGAACATTTTAAAACCGGGTTTTGTTAATTTGAACCGGGTTTGAAGAGTTAAAGTTAGCAAACTCTAAAAATTGGTGTTGGCATATTTCAAAAACAAATTCGATTATTTGTCAATGTTTGCCTAAAACTCATACCAATTGCTTTCAATCAGTTTAGGTTCCATATAAATGGTTTAGGCCTATTAGTATTTTTCAGTAAATAGGGTGTATACCCAAAATAGTTATCAGATATCTGTTTTGCCATTGAATGCACAGAAATTTAAAAAAAAAACATTATTTTTATACTATAACAAATAATATATGTATATAAATAATTCTGTTTTTCAGCTATGATGAAAATAAACCTTATCATCCATCCGAGTTGAAAGTGGTTTTAGGCTCGATGGCACGTTATCAACGCCACGAGCAAACCTTAATATATAGCGTGACACACAGTTATCAACCAGCAACATTCGATGCCGAAAAGCTACGTGACAATTTAGCCATACTGATGTTGGAACGTGACATACCCGCTGTGAATGAACACATCAAACCGATTACCCTGCAACCGTACAACACTAATTGGTATGACAAAGAGAGCGATAAGCAATTTAAGGTTACCACCTGGCTAAAGACACCCGAGGTAAGAGGCATCAACAAAAGAAAGTTTTACATAAACATATTAAAAATATTGTTTTCATTTAATTCCCCCACTAGGGTCTCTTTTTGAATCCCCTCATGTTTTTGGATGCCACTCATGTGGGCGATAAGGAGTGCAAACAACAATATGGTCATCTATATGGACCTGGCATGTTGTGCATGAAGACCTCAACGCCCATGGTTTTAACAGATGTCGGTTCTCCCCTGTTTGTGGACAACAAACTTATGGGTCTGATGAGCTTTACCATGGGCACAGATGACTCTGCGGTCTATACAGACATTACCTATCATTCCAAATGGATTGCTGAACATATTGGCAATGGCCATAATCAAAACAGTTCAGTATGGGGTATGCTGGGATTCCTAACACTCACCTGGATTGCCGTGAGACGTTCCAAATATTTTAAGTTGTAATTATTGTTATTTGTTACGTTACGTCAAAAGTAATTTTGTTAGAAAAAAAGATCTCGTTGAAGAAGAAGAAGAATTTGTTATGTTTGTTAATTTAAGCACCTTAGATGTTAGTAAGAGTACAAAGAATCTGCCAAAAGCTGTTTTCGAGTATAACAGTATTTTTCTTTAGCAAATAAGTTATTGTAGCTAATTTAAATTGGAAAAGATATTCAAAATTTTTTACAGTAAAAAAAAGAGCAACGAATTGCAATTTTACAACTTATAACAATGTGTATGGAGTTTTTATTTGAACTTGAGGGAGTTTTATGTCATGCATGAATTACTAAAGGGCCAAGGGTACGGCCAAACGACTGAATGAATTTTAGGGAAATTGACATCAATCGAATATTTTTGCAGAGATGTGCGGAATATATATGAACATAAATATTTCGAAAAGAAAAGCCACGAAAATGAGCAACTAATTTTTAATAAAAGAAGAAGAAGCAGCAGAAACACAGCCAATTGTTGTTTGTTTTTTTTCTTTAGCGTTCGTTATATGTGTGAATGCAATGTGATATTGTGGGAGCATGAGTTAAGTGAGAGTAAGAGAAGCAACTTGTAGATGTGTGTGAAAAAAAAGTATAATGGACACTATAATGGAGAGGGTGTTGTAGGGGTCTGATGTGTGTGGCCTACTATGCTTGTAAGCAAGCATTTTATCTTTTTTAATTGTTTTGTATATGTATTGCGAGCATGCACAACAAGACAAACAATCTTAGAATTACAGTACAAGTCGTATGGAATATGTAAAGGGGGAAGTGGGTGGGTGTCACTTATGTGTATTTAAATATAAAAGTAACAGTAATGAACGATTCTGTTCAGTCAAAGTAATTGACTGGCTATACTACGAACTCAATAAATGAAATAGTTGGTGGACAGTTTAAAGAAGTAATGGGACGATACAGTATTTTGTAATATGTGATAGGCTCATGTCTTTATTAACTAAAAAAAGTCAATTTCGTTTTGTTTGAATGTCCATACGGACTCAACAATGATGTTACCGATTTTCTTGAAATTTTCGCAGCGAATAATGCTTTTTTGATAAAAAAACGGGATATGCGGGAGGTTGCCTAGTCACCAACAACCCTAAAGTGTATATGTCAAATTTGGGGTTTTTAGGGCTAAAGCAACGAAAGGTGTAATCATGACAAAATTATGTCTCATGTATGGGAGGTATAACGAATCTAATATAAAAATATGGCTTCACGTATCAAGTGCCTGAAGGTCATAACGACATCAAAAACTTCCCATCGTGACAAGGGCCTTAGATAAAAACTATTTCCAAGGCATTTGATAGGGTCTGACACGTTGCACTGATATCAAAGCTTGTCGCATTTTGTGCCGGTAATGGGTTCGTTAGATTTATTTCAAGCTTTCTCAGGCATAACACTACGAGTCATCCTTCTTATTTTTATACCCGCCACCGAAGGATGGAGGTTTATTCATTTTGTCATTCCGTTTGCAACACATCGATATATCCATTTCCGACCCCATAAAGTATGGGTTGCCTAAAAAGTAATTGCGGATTTTTCATATAGTCGGCGTTGACAAATTTTTTCACAGCTTGTGACTCTGTAATTGCATTCTTTCTTCTGTCAGTTATCAGCTGTTACTTTTAGCTTGCTTTAGAAAAAAAGTGTAAAAAAGTATATTTGATTAAAGTTCATTCTAAGTTTTATTAAAAATGCATTTACTTTCTTTTAAAAAATCCGCAATTATTTTTTGGGCAACCCAATATATATATATTCTTGATCAGCGTAAAAATCTAAGACGATCTATCCATGTCTGTCCGTCTGTCCATCTGTCAGTTGAAATCACGCTACAGTCTTTAAAAATAGAGATATTGAGCTGAAACTTTGCACAGTTTATTCTTTTGTCCATAGCAGGTTAAGTTCGAAGATGGGCTATAACGGACTATATCTTGATATAGCCCCCATATAACCGATCCGCCCATTTAGGATCTTAGGCCCATAAAAGCCACATTTATCATCCGATTTTGCTGAAATTTGTGACAGTGAGTTGTGTTAGGCCCTTCGACATCCTTCTTCAATTTGGCTCAGATCGGTCCAGATTTGGATATATTGTAGCTGCCATAGGGACCGATCTCTCGATTTAACACTTTGGGCTAATAAAAGGCGTATTTATTGTCCGATGTCATCGATATTTGGGACAGCTCGACATACTTCTGCAATGTAGCACAGATCGGCCCAGATTTGGATATAGCTGCCATGTAGACCGATCTCTCTATTTAAGGTATTGGGCCCATTAAAGGAGGATTTATTGTCCGATGTCGCGGAAATTTCGGACATTGAGTTGTGTTAGGACCTTCGACATCCTTCTTCAATTTGGCTCAGATCGGTCCAGATTTGAATATAGCTCCTATATAAACCGATCATCCGATGTGGCTAAAATTTAGCACTCTTATGTCTTCTTACAACTATGCCAAGTACGGTCCAAATCGGTCTATAACCTGACATAGCTCCCATATAAATCGATCTCCCGATTTGAGATCGGTTTATACAATAGCTCAATATTTCAAAGTGTTACAAAGTATACCCCATTCCTATGGTGGTGGGTATAAAAAATGCCAGCGAAGTCATAAATGGACACTTAAATAGTACCCTTGTACTAAATTAGTACCCTTGTACTAAAGTAGTACCCCTTGTATTAAAATAGTACCCCTGTACTAAAATAATGCCCTTGTACTAAAATAGTACCCTTGTACTAAAATAGTACTCTTGTATTGAAATATTACCTTTGTACTAAAACAGTACCCTTGTTCTAAAATATTACCCTAGTACTAAAATAATATTATTGTACTAAAATAGTACCTGTACTTAACTAGTTTCCTTTTACTAAAATAGTACTCATGTGCTAAAATATTAACTCTGTACTAAAATAGTACGCTTGTACTTAAAGAATCCCCTTGTACTATAAAAGTACGGTTGTACTAAATAGTATCCTTGTACCAAAATATTACGGTTGTACTAAATAGTATCCTTGTACTAAAATAATAGCCCTGTACTAAAATAGTACCCTTGTACTGAAATATTACCCTTGTACTAAAATAGAAGCCTTGAACTAAAATTGTACCCTAGCACTATTATAGTACCCTTGTACAAAAAAAAAATACCTTTGTACTAAAATAGTACCATTGTACTAAAATAGTACCATTGTACTAAAATAGTACCCTTGTACTAAAGTAGTACCCTTGTACTAAAATAGTATCCTTGAACTTAAATAATACCCTTGTAGTAAAATAATACCTTTGTACTCAAATAGTACCCTTGTACTAAAATAGAAGCCTTGCACTAAAATAGTACACTTGTACTAAAATAGTTCCCTCGTACTTAAGTAGTGTCCTTGTACTAAAATAGTATCTTGCAATAAAACAGTTCCCTTGTACTAAAGTAGTGTCATTGTGGTAAAATAGTACCTTTGCACTAAAATAGTACTCTTGTACTAAAATGGTACTCTTGCACTAAAATATTACCCTTGTACTAAAATACTACCCTTGTACTTGTACAAAAATAGTACCCTTGTACTAAAATAATACCCTAGTACTAAAATAATACCCTTGTACCAAAATAGTACTCTTGTACTGAAATATTACCCTTGTACTGAAATATTACCCCTGTACTAAAATATTACCCTTGCACTAAAATAGTACCCTTGTGCTAAAATAGAACCATTGTACTATAATAGTTGCCTTGTTCTTGTCCCAGGGCGCCGCGGTAGCCGAGTTGGTATCGTGCTTGGATTACCAGTGCAGGAGTCGTGGGTTCGATTCCCGTCAGAATGCCTTGTTCTTGTCCCAAGGCGCCTCTGTAGCCGAGTTGGTATCGTGCTTGGATTACCAGTGCAGGGGTCGTGGGTTCGATTCCTGCCAGAAGCCTTGGACTGTCGATACTGTGGATCACAATGGACTTAAAATTGTCTAAGTGAGTCTGTAAATAACTGCCACTCTTACCTAACCTAAATAGTATCCTTGAGCTAAAATAGTACCATTGTACTAAAATGCTCTTGTACTGAAATATCATCATATCATCATTTTATCATTTCCTGTGTTCATATGTTTAATTCATAGAAATCTTTATTCACAATAATGCCAGAAATTTATATAAAATACTCAACAAGGGGACCATTACCAAAATCGAGCTCTTACTACAGCCAATGGGTGATGAATTAGCCCTATGTGGCAAGACAATGGTATTATTTGGTGTAGTTGTATAATTTGCCATAATGCCACGATCTTGAATTGAAGCAGTATTATTACGGTACCAATCAATATAGTCGGCAACATTGGTATAAACACCAGGATAATCGGGTAGAGCGCAGCCAATGCCAAAGGACACTATACCAACCAATTTATTGTCACACACCAAAGGTCCACCCGAATCACCGATACAAGCATCACGAATACCCTCCAAATAACCGGCACACATCATACCAGGCAGAATTGTGGTATGGCCATAGTTATTAGCGCAGATATTGCGATTGATAATGGGAGCCTCAAGATGTCGCAATTTTCGGGAAAAATGACCCTGGAAATAGTAATAAATAAAAAAAGAGTGTAACAAATTTGAAAAGGTTTGCTGGGTAGCTTTTTACCTTTTCCGTTATACCCCAGCCGCTTACAGTGCAACTGGTGCCCTCTCTCAGATTGGGCTTATCATTTAATGGCATTATCGAAGCTCGTTGGTAGTTCAGAGGAATCGATTCATTGAGAACCATAATGGCTATGTCATCACGATATGTAGATGTATTGAAACGGGGACCTATTATGATGCTACGAACTCCTATTTTAAGACTTCCTGTTTTCTTAAGACGATCGACATTGCCCATAACTACGACAAATTCATTGGGTGCACGGAAGAGTTCCCTTTGTTCACTGGGAAAGAAATTGAAGTCGAAAAAAATTGAGATCATGTTTTCTTAAATGATAAAATGTGATTTAAAATGAATAGGAATTGCTTTCTCTAGAGGAATTCAAATTGGGAGATCGGGTTTTTTCTTCAGGTAGTAGACTGATAAGGTTCGTACTTGTTGTGGTGGGTATAAGAAAGCTATAGAAGGTTATTGTTCACTTACTCCCAAATGCAGTGAGCGGCTGTTAAAACCAGATTACGTGCTACCAAAGTACCACCACACAAATGGCCAGCTCCAAAGAAAATGCTATCGATATACTGATTACGTACAGACACCTGATAGCGAGTACTCTCCCAATCGACCTCAGTGCCACTGATGATGCGTGACTGCCCGCTAGTAGGCAGTGCATTTACTGTCATTAGGAAAAATACCAAGGATAATAACCCCACAAGTCCTTGCTTATAAGTCCTCATAATTTTAAAAATCGGCGATAGAGTTTTTTTGATTTCCGAAGTGAGCACTAGTTCAAGTATTATTGAAAAACTTACTAAAATTTTCATGGCTGAACTTTCCTTTTAAATATCCCAGAGTTGATTGAGAATAACGTCTTGTGATCTTTTCACTTTTTCCACTTATTGCGTACTTGCTACTGTTGCAAATAATTAAAAATCTAAAGTATTTGTTGTAGATTTTTATTTAATATGAACTCGAACTTGATATTGAATCCGATAAGATAAAAGATAGTTTGATGTAATATTTGGTTCCTATTAAAAAATGACTTAAATAAATGGTGATGACATTAGTGGATGCCTTCATTAAAATTTTCAAATACTGGACGCCACAAGTAAAATAAAATAGGCAAGAAAACATCAAGATCGGCTGTGAGGCAGATCAGTCTATATATAATAGACTGTCCCAAACTACATAAGGGTACATTCAAAGGGATCCAGTTTAGGATTTTAGGTCCTAGACTGAATTTTGTTAGCAAAGTTGACATTTTTATGACAATTATGATTTAAACATGAACTGTAATCTTCGCCATTGCCTTGGCTATGATGCAGTGTACGGTGCGACTCAGAATTTCTCCCTGATTCGACTTAGCCATATCCGTCTGTCCGCGTCTGCTTTCTGTGCCGTTTGTCTGTCTGTATTTTTATACCCTCCATCATAGAATGGGGGTATACCAATTTCGTCATTCTGTTTGTAACTACTCGAAATATTTGTCTGAGACCCCATCATCTCATTATTCATATTCTTGATTGTCGTGACATTTTATGTCGATCTAGCCATGTCCGTCCGTCCGTCTGCCTGTCGAAAGCATGCTAACTTTCGAAGGAGTAAAGCTAGCCGCTTGAAATTTCGCACAAATACTTCATATTAGTGTAGGTCGGTTGGGATTGTAAATGGGCCACATCGGTCCATGTTTTAATAGAGCTTCCATATAAACCGATCTTGGGTCTTAACTGCTTGAGCCGCTAGAGGGCGCTATTCTTATCCGATTGGAATGAAATTTGCACGAAGTAGTTTGTTATGATATCCAACAACTGTGCCAAGTATGATTCAAATCGGTGGATAACCTAATATAGCTGCCATATAAACCGACCTGGGGTCTAGATTTCTTGAGCCTCTAGAGGGCGCAGTTCTTATCTGATTGGAATGAAATTTTGCACGCCGTGTTACGCTTCCAACAACAACTGTGCCAAATATCTTATCTGATTGGAATGAATCTTTGCACGACGTGTTTCCCTATGACTTCAAACAACTGCGCCAAGAATGGTTCAAATCGGATGATAACCTGATATAGCCGCCATATAAACCGATCTTGGGTCTTGATTTGTTAAGCCTGTAGAGGTCGCAATTCTTATCCGATTGGAATGAAATTTTCGCGACGTGTTTCGCTATGACTTTCAACAACTGCGCCAAGTATGGTTCAAATCGGATGCTAACCTGATATAGCTGCCATATAAACCGATCTTGGGTCTTGACTTCTTGTCGCAATTCTTATCCGATTGGAATGAAATTTTGCACGACGTGTTTCGCTATGACTTCCAACAACATGTGTGCTAAGTTAGGTTCAAATCGGTTAATAACCTGATATAGCTGTCATATAAACCGATCTTGGGTCTTGACTTCTTGAGCTTCTAGAGGGAGGTCTTGACTTCTTGAGCTTCTAGAGGGCGCAATTCCATTCCGATTTGGCTGTAATTTTGCATTACGCATTTTATGATGACTTTCAAAAACTGTGCCAAATAAGGTTCAAATCGGTTCATAACCTGATATAGCTGACTTATAAACCGATCTGGGATCTTGAATTCTTGAATTGAAGTCGCAATTATTATAAGATTTGCTTGAAATTTGTACTACGGATCCTCTCATGACCATCAACCTACGTGTTTATTATGGAATGAATCGGTCAGTAGCCTGATACAGCTCCCATATAAATCGATCTCTCTATTTTACTTCTTGTCTTTGCCTAAGAAGAGATGCCGGGAAAAGAACTCGACAAATGCCATCCATGGTGGAGGGTTTATAAGAGTCGGTCCGGCCGAACTTAGCACGCTTTTACTTGTTTTATATCCAGCTGGATATAGCATTTGTTACCAAATCATTACGAAGTTTTCCATACATCTCTTTTTATACCCACCTCCGGAGGATGGGGGTATATTCATTTTGTCATTCCGTTTGCAACACATCGAAATATCCGTTTTCGACCCTATAAAGTGTATATATTATTGATCAGCGTAAAAATCTAAGACGATCTAGCCATGTCCGTCCGTCTGTCCATCTGTCTGTTGAAATCACGCTACAGTCTTTAAAAATAGAGCTATTGAGCTGAAACTTTGCACAGATTATTTTTTTTGCCCATAAGCAGGTTAAGTTCGAAGATGGGCTATATCGGACTAAATCTTGATATAGACCGATTCGCCGATTTAGGGTCTTAGGCCGATAAAAGCCATGTTTATTATTCGATTTCGCTGAAATTTGGGACAGTAAGTTGTGTTAGACCCTTCGACATCCTTGCTCAATTTGGCCCAGATCGGTAACGACTTAGATATAGCTGCCATATAGACCGATCCGCTTATTTAGGCGCATAAAAGCCAAATATATAATCCGATTTTGCTGAAATATAGAACAGTAAAAATTCCTTCAAAATCCTTCATAAATTTGGCCCAGATCGGTCCAGATTTGCATATAGCTGCCATATAGACCGATCTCTTGATATAAGGCTTTTGGGCCCACAAAAGGCACATTTATTGTCTGATTTCGCCGAAATTTAGGACAGTGAGTTGTGTTAAACCCTTCGACATCCTTCTTCAATTTGTCCCAGATCCCAAAAATTTGGGACAGTGAGTTGCGTTAGACCCTGAGATATCCTCCGTCAATTTGGCTTAGATTGGTCCAGTTTTGGATATAGCTGCCATATAGACCGATTTCTCGATTTAAGGTTTTAGGCCCATAAAAGGTGCATTTATTGTCCGATGTCGCCGAAATTTGGGACAGTGAGTTGTGTTAGGACCTTCGACATCCTTCTTCAATTTGGCTCAGATCGGTTCAGATTTGGATATAGCTGCCATATAGACCGATCTCTCGATTTAAGGTTTTGGGCCCATAAAAGGTGCATTTATTGTCCGATGTCGCCGCAATTCGGGACAGTGAGTTGTGTTAGGACCTTCGATATCTTTCATCAATTTGGCTCAGATCGGTTCAGATTTGGATATAGCTGCCATATAGACCGATCTCCCGATTTAAGGTTTTGAGCCCATAAAAGGCCCATTTATTGTCCGATTTCGCCGAAATTTGAGACAGTGAGTTGTGTAAGGCTCTTCGACATTTTTCTGCAGCTTGGCCCAAATCGGTCCAGATTTGGATATAGCTGCCACATAGACCGATCTCTCGATTTAAAGTCTTGGCCCCATAAAAGGCGCATTTATAATCCGATTTAATTGAAATTTTGTAGTGACTTATGTTAGGCTTTTCGGCGTCCGTGTCGTATATGGCTTAGGTCGGTTTGTTTTTAGAGATAGCTACTAAAAGATCAATATTTTGTTATACACAATTGAACAATGACTTGTTCTTATTAGTATTTGGTCCAAATCGGATTATATTTCGATATAGCTGCTATGGGGGCTTAAATTATGCATCTTGTTCCGGATTTTGACGAAAGTTGGCTTACGTATATACCCGAGGTGGTGGGTATTCAAATTTCGGCCCGGTCGAACTTAACTCCTTTTTACTTGTTTAATTTAAGAACGTACGCCATGAATTTTGATAAAAATCGGTACAGAATTGGCGAAAGTTCCCATATCATCCTGTTTACATTTATAAGGAGTTAATTACTACAAATTTCAACCGATTTGGGTAAAATTTGGTATAGAATGTTTTGTTTTATATCTGAAAGCCTCTGCTTAATTTCTTCAAAATCGTTTCAAATTTGTGTAAAGCTTCTACAATAATTTTCAACCTATAGTCAGTCACTACAGACCAATAATTTAAATTATATTCTAATGGTTATGGGCATATAAAATGGTACCCGCAGCAGATATTAATATTGTATGTTTCTCGTGCTATAGGAACGGTTTTCGTCAACTGTGCGGTGGCAGATAAACAAGTAAAAGTGGATTTTTAAAATATTTCAAAATATTGTTTATTACATTGAAATATGCATACTCTACTCTTGTATGGTTGGTTGACTTTATTAAATTATTTGAAGCATACTTTTAGGGATATTTCAATATATTGAGCTTTCTAGCTATAAAATTATAGCATTCAACACATGGAAATAAAATTATAATTGCGGGTATATTCGCTTTAGCTTAAATTGTTTACCCTCTTTAAGAGGGAGGTTACTGTTCAAGCCATAACGTTTGCTACACCTCGAAATATATATATTCTTGAACGTCTTGACATTCTGAGTCCGTCCGTCCATCGGTCAAAATCACGATTGTCGTCGAACGAATGACGTGAAATTTAGCATAGATACTACATACATGGGTCATATCGGTTCATATAGTCCTTATATAAACCGATCTAAGCCCTTAGAGGGCGCTGTTGTTATCCGATTTGGTTATAATTTGGCACATTCATTTCTCTTATACATACATACATACGTGCCAAGTATAGTCTTAATCGGTTCATAATCTGATAGAGCTGCCATAAAAACCGATTTATCAGTATAAATTATTGTGCCAATAGAGGGCGCAATTTTTATCCAATTTGGCGAAAATTTTGACTAATCCTATGAGCTCCAATATAAGTGACAAGTATTACCTGAATCGATCCAAAACCTGATATAGCTTCTACCTGATAAATAAGCCGTTCTCCCGATTAAACTTCATGAGCTTCTAAAGGGTGCAATTCTTATACGATTTAGCTAGAGCTTCGCGCTATGATTTCTGCTATGATAACCTAATATAGCTCCCTTACAAATCAAATCGGTCCATAACCTTATCTCCGGTTTGACTTCTTGAGCCTCTAGAGGGCGCCATTATCAATCAGCTTGGTTAGAAGACAAGTAGTGTTTTGTTTGACTTAACTACTGCGGCCCTTGATAGGAGCTATTAAACGATATATTTACTTATAAATTTTTATTTTTGTTCCCTACACCTTAGGATGTGGGTATACTAATTTCGCCATTCTGTTTGTAATACATCAAAATATTGAGACCCGACGAAGCATATATATTATAGGCCGTCTTGACATGCCAAGACAGTATTCGTCCATGTCCGTCGGTCAGTCTTTCTGTCTGTCGCTAACTTTCGAAGTAGTAAAGCTAGGTGCGTGAACATATAAAAAATCTCGAAATTTTTTTAATTAAAAATCTAATTGAAAACAAAAATATTTTCAATTAAAAAAATTAATTGAATCAATGATTTTTGTAATTATTTTGCTTGTCTGTCTGTCTGTCTGTCGAAAGCACTTTAACATTCGAAGGAGTAAAGCTAGGCGCTTTTTATACTTTTTATTAGTGTAGGTTTGTTGGGATTGTAAATGGGCTAAATCGGTCCATGTTTTGATATAGCTGCCATATAAAACAATCTTGGGTCTTGACTTTTTGAGCCTCTAGAGGGCGCAATTCTCGTTCGATTTGACTGAAATTTTGCACATAGAGTTTTGGTATCACTTCCAACAGCTGTGCTAAGTATGATTCAAATTCATAATCAAATTCATAAAATCACAATTCGGTTCATAATCTGGCATAGCTGTCATATAAGCCGATCTTGGATCTTGACTTCATGATCCAAAAGAGGGCGCAATTCTCATCCGGTTTGGCTGAAATTTTGCATGAGGTGTTTGGTTATGACTTCCAATAACTGTCCTAAGTGTGGCGCAAATCGGTATACAACCTGATATAGCTCCCATATAAATCGATCTGTGATCTTGACTTCTTGAGCCTCTAAAGGTCGCAATTAGTATCCGAATTGGCTAAAATTTTGTAAAACGGGTTCTTTTATGATCTTCAACATGCGTGTCGATTATGGTCTGAATCGGTCTATAGCCTGATACAGCTTCCATATGAACCGATCTCCCTATTTTACTTCTCGAGCCCCTAAAGGGAACAATTTTTATTTGAATTGGCTGAAATGAATTGGCTCTAATATCTAAGCAATTCTTTTCTATTATCATTTGTTCGCCTAAAGAGAGATACCGGGAAAGAACTCGGCAAATACGATCCATGGTAGAGGGTATATAATTTATTTTGTATTATATTTTCTTTATTTCATTTCATTTTATTTTATTTAATTCCATTTTATTTTATTTTATTTTACTTTATTTTATTTTATTTTATTTATTTCCATTTTATTTTATTTTATTTTATTTTATTTTATTTTATTTTATTTTATTTTATTTTATTTTATTTTATTTTATTTTATTTTATTTTATTTTATTTTATTTTATTTTATTTTATTTTATTTTATTTTATTTTATTTTATTTTATTTTATTTTATTTTATTTTATTTTTTTATTTTATTTTATTTTATTTTTTTTATTTTATTTTATTTTATTTTATTTTATATTATTTTATTTTATTTTATTTTATTTTATTTTATTTTATTTTATTTTATTTTATTTTATTTTATTTTATTTTATTTTATTTTATTTTATTTTATTTTATTTTATTTTATTTTATTTTATTTTATTTTATTTTATTTTATTTTATTTTATTTTATTTTATTTTATTTTATTTTATTTTATTTTATTTTATTTTATTTTATTTTATTTTATTTTATTTTATTTTATTTTATTTTATTTTATTTTATTTTATTTTATTTTATTTTATTTTATTTTATTTTATTTTATTTTATTTTATTTTATTTTATTTTATTTTATTTTATTGTATTTTATTTTTTTTCACTTTATTTTATTTTATTTAATTTTTTTTTGTTTTTTTTTTTTAATTTTCTCCCACTGTTCGGTCTCAGATGAAACAAAATACAAACATTACGACTTTTAATCGCACACACATCTATCTTGCGCCCCCACAGCACAAACTAGGACATTAATTAAGTGTTAATTAAACATTGAAACCGCAAAATTCGCATTGGCCTGGCCATAATTTTTGGTCATAACAATGCCACAACACCATTAATTGCCAAGAAAATTTGTTTATATTACCCCCAAAGTATGCTTCCCAAATATGGGCAATGGAACACAAAATCACAAAAAAACCATTTGGGAGGCAAAAAAAAAAACACAAATACTGCTTTACTTCCACGATTCAAGTCAAGAAAAGGTCAATTTGGAAATAGATAAAGCACGTTTTGGAAAAAAAAATTAAAAAACAACGCATCTCCATTATGGACTTTGTTGAGTGGCGAAGGTGTTATGTTTGGAGTTGGAGTTAAGTGCAACACCATAAGGCGCCTTATGGCCACTAAAAGAAGCATGTTGAACAAGTGACCTGCTCCAAAATGGGCATTACTAAGAGTAATGTTGCATTTATCAATTCGGAACAATCAAATCTCAGGTTGCCACAAGTTGAAGCAACTAACACCAGTGGTAGGAAAGAAACATATGTTGCACGATGTTATTACTTTGTTTTTTTTTGAGTTTTGGGTAATTAACAATTTGTATTGACTTTATTTTTTTTTTAATGATTTTCAGTTGTAAGTCAGAGTGGGAGGGAGTTAAAAAAACTATTTTTTTATAATTGAATATTTATAGCAAAATGTTAGATAAAACCTTATAATGGCTAAATTTTTGTAACCAACAGTGTGGAAATATTTTAATTTTAAAATAAAACCATTCAACCATGCCTACTCCACTAAGGCTTCCTTTATACTTTTCTTTAATGTAGTATGCAGAACAAGTTTTTATACCCCCACCATAGGATGGGGGTACTAATTTCGTCATTCTGTTTGTAACTATTCGAAATATTCGCCTGAGACCCCATCATCTCATTATTCATATTCTTGATCGTCGTGACATTTTATGTCGATCTAGCCATGTCCGTCAGTCCTTCCGTCTGTCTGTCGAAAGCACGCTAACTTTCGAAGGAGTAAAGCTAGCCGCTTGAAATTTTGCACAAACACTTCTTATTTGTGTAGGTCGGTTGGGATTTTAAATGGGCCATATCGGTCCATGTTTTGATATAGCTGCCATATAAACCGATGTTGGGTCTTGACTTTTTGAGCCTCTAGAGGGCGCAATTTTTATCCGATTGGAATGAAATTTTGCACGACGTGTTTTGTTATAATTTCCAACAACTGCGCCAAGTATGGTTCAAATCGATCCATAACCTGATATAGCTGCCATATAAACCGATCTTGGGTCTTAACTTCTTGAGCCTCTAGAGGGCGCAATTATTTTTCGATTTGGCTGACATTTTTCATGACGTGTTTCGCTAGGACTTCCAACATCTTTGCTATGTTAGGTTCAAATCGGTTCATAGCCTGATATAGCTGACATATAAACCGATATTGAATCTTGACTTCTTGAGCCACTAGAGGGCGCAATTTTTATCCGATTTGGCTGAAATTTTGCATGACGTGTTTTGTTACGACTTCCAACAACTGCATTAAGTATGGTTGAAATCGGCCGATAACCTCATAGATCTGCCACATAAACTGATCTGGGGTCTTGACTTCTTGAGCCACTAGAGGGCGCAATTCTTATCCGATTTGGCTGAAATTTTGCATGACGTGTTTCGTTATGACTTCCAATGACTGTGGCAAATATGGTTCATATCGGTCCATAACCTGATATAGCTGACATTTAAACCGATTTGGGATCTTGCCTTTTTTAGCCTCCAGAGGGCGCTATAGTTTTCTGATTTGGCTGAAATTGTGTACAACGGCTTCTTCCATGACCTTTAAAATATGTGTCAAATATAGTCTGAATAAGTTATAGCCTAATACACCTGCCCTAGAAACCAATCTGCCTATTTTACTTCTTGAGCCCCTAAAGGGCGCAAATTCCCAATCGATTTGGCTGAAATTTTACACAATGACTTCTTCTATGGTCTCTAACATTCTACAGCAATTCTTTTCTTGTATCCATTGTTTGCCTAAAAGGAGATACCGGGAAAGAACTCGACAAATGCGATCCATGGTAGAGGGTATATAAGACTCGGCCCGGCCAAACTTACCACGCTTTTACTTGTTTTGACTTCTTTCAGTGGGTCAGAACCCACTATGCTTTGCCAATGTGGTTGTTTGAGGCCTTTTAAAACAACATTTTTTCCCTTATTTGATTTTAATGAATTTTTTGTCAGTGTATCCTTGTCTCAGCTTTTTTTTTGCCATTTTTTTCCCTTCACTGACATCTCAATTTTCCTCAGTCCAATGACAGAACTTCATTTTGGACATTTGCCATCATTCAAAAAAAAAAAGACATCATCATCTTTAGCATTATCATCATCATCATCGCCTTGGTCGCCCTCAGCAGCATCGTCATAATAATTTTGCCAAAAAAGTCATAAATTTTTCATTTGAAATGCTAATGTTTTTATTTTCCAACCCAAACAAATAAATGCTACAGATAACTTAGGCCATAGACAAGTTCTTTTGAAGTTGGGCGTGTTGCAGGTGACTTAGGTTTTTTTTCCTACACCCGCTGGAAAATTATGATGAATTTTAAAAATAGTTCACTTTGTGCGATTTTATTCTTGGGCGGCTATAATTTATATTCCGAAATAAAAAATGTCAAGAAAAAAATGTATGCCATGGTTGGTGTTTTTGAAAGGGGTGATGGAGGGAAAAAATAGAAAAATAATTAACCTGTCACATTAAAAAAAAATTATGAGTGTCTAGCAATCTTAGTTGGGCTATTTAAAAACACAAGTCATTGATTTAGTAAATGAAAAGAACCATTAGGAAATTTAAAAAAACCATTAAAAATATGGTTAAGTATGGTCAAGGATTTCGGCACTGGGCCACTGTGCAAGATACAAAAAAAATATGGTCAAGGATTGTATAACAGGGCCACTGTGCAAGTTGCACTTAAAAATTGTTATTTGGTTGATGGCATCGGGGCTTTTTTGCTCTGGAAGCTGCGAGCCGCGTTCCTAATCCACTATAGTGATATGGTTTATGTTGTTAGTGGTCTCTTCATAATCTCTATCTTCTCTATTACCGTGTCGGTGGAAGAGTGTGGGGAATATATTCTCCATTGTTCTTCCGTCCATTGCCACTTTCACAATTTTGTGTCCGAGGAATCATTTTAGAGTCTGTCTCCACTGACTTTAACCTTCATTCTTCAAATGTGCTTCGGATGTGGGTTCGATTGCCATCAGAGGCTTTGGTCTGTCGCTACTAGTGTAATTAATATAGCCAAAAATTTCTTTCTTAAAGGAGTGTTAACATGATGATCTAAAATTTGTATACCCGCTACCGAAGGATGGGGGTATATTCATTTTGTCATTCTGTTTGCAACACATCGAAATATCCATTTCCGACCCTATAAAGTATATATATTCTTGATCAGCATAAACATTTAAGATGATCTAGCCAAGTCCGTCCGACCGTCTGTCTGTTGAAATCGCGCTCGTGTCTTAAAAAATAGAGATCTTGAGTTGAAATTTTGCACAGATTCTTCTTTTGTCCATAAGCAGGATAAGTTCGAAGATGGGCTATATCGGACTATATAGCCCCCATATAGACCGATCCGCCGATTTAGGGTCTTAGGCTCTTGCCAAAATTTGGGACAGTGAGTTGTGTTTGGATTTAAGGTTTCGGGCCCATAAATGGCGCAATTATTGCCCGATCTCTCCGAAATTTGAGACCATTAGTTACGTTAGGCCCTTCGACATCCTTCTTCAATTTGGCCCAGATCGGTCCAGATTTGGACATAGCTGTCATATAGACCGATCTCTCGATTAAAGATTTTGAGCCCATAAAAGGTGCATTTATTGTCCGAAATTTTTCGCCGAAATTTGGGAAAGTGAGTTGTGTTAGGTCCTTCGACATTTTTCTGCAACTTGGCCCAGATTGATCCAGATTTGGATATAGCTGATATATAGACCGATCTCTCGATTTAGGGATTTGGGACAATAAAAGGCGCATTTATTGCCCGATTTTGCCACAATTTGGGAGAGTGAGTTGTGTTAGGCTCTTTGACATATTTCTGCAATTTGGCTTAGATCAGTCCAAATTTTAATATAGCTGCCATATAGACCGATCACTCGATTTAAGGTTTTGGGCCCATAAAAGGCGCATTTATTGTCCGATGTCGCCGAAATTAGGGACAGTGATTTGTGTTAAGCCCCTCGAGATACTTCTGCAATATGGCACAGATCGGTCCAGATTTGGATATAGTTGCCATATAGACCGATCGCTCGATTTGAGGTTTTGGGCCCATAAAAGGCGCATTTATTGTCCGATGTCGCCAAAATTGGGGCTGTGATTTGTGTTAAGCCCCTCGAGATACTTCTGCAATATGGCACAGATCGGTCCAGATTTGCATATAGCTGCCATATAGACCGATCTCTCGATTTAAGGTTTTGGGCCCATAAAAGGCGCATTTATTGTCCGATGTCGCCGAAATTTGGGACAGTGAGTTGTGTTAGGCTCTTCGACATCCTTCTTCAATTTGGCCCAGATCATTCTAGATTGGTCCAAATTTGAATATAGCTGCCATATAGACCGATCTCTCGATTAAAGGTTTTGGGCCCATAAAAGGCGTATTTATTGTCCGATGTCGCCGAAATTTGGGACAGTGAGTTGTGTTAAGCCCCTCGACATCATTCTTCAATTTGGTTCAGATCGGTCCAGATTTGAATATAGCTGCCATATAGACCGATCTATGGATTTAAGGTTTTGGGCCCAAAAAAGGCGCATTTATTGTCCGATGTCGCCGAAATTTGTGACAGTGAGTTAAGTAAAGCCCCTCGACATATTTCTGCAATTGGGTTCAGATCGATCAAGATTTGCACATAGCTGCCATATAGACCGATCGCTCGATTTGAGGTTTTGGGCCCAAAAAGGCGAATTTATTGTCCGATGTCGCCGAAACTTGGGACAGTGAGTTAAAGTAATTCCATCGACATTCTTCTTCAATTTGGCTCAGATCGACCCAGATTTGGATATAGCTGCCATACAGACCGATCTCTCGATTTATGGTTTTGGGACCATAAAAAGCTCATTTATTATCCGATGTCGCCGAAATTTGGTACAGTGAGTTAAGTTAAGCCTTTCGACATATTTCTGCAATTTGGCCCATATCGATCAAGATTTGCATATAGCTGCCATATATACCGATCGCTCGATTTAAGGTTTTGGGCCCATAAAAGGCGCATTTATTGTCCGATTTCTCTGAAATTTGACACAGTGACTTTTGTTTGTCTTTTCGACATCCGTGTCGTATTTGGTTCGGTTTGGTTTATCTTTAACAATTTGGTTTAATTGAACAATTACTTGTACTTATTAGTATTTGGTCCAAATCGGAACATATTTCGATAAAGCTGCTATGGGGCATAAGGTATGCATTTTTCACCGGATTTTGACGAAAGGTGGTTTGCTTATATACCCGAGGTGGTGGGTATCCAAAGTTCGGCACGGCACCTTTTATATGTTTTTTTTAATATTTTTAAAATTCTCTATACCTTACCATGGACTGACTGTATTAATAAATTCTTTTAGTAAATGCCATCCGGCAAAGAATTAATACCCACCTCAAAAGAAGAGAAAAACAAGCAAAAGCAAGTTCGGCCGGGTTGAATCTTGGGAAGGCACCACCATGGGTTCTGCTAAAATATGGGAGCTATATCTAGTTATGAACTGAATTGGACCATTCTTCGTACAGTTGTTGGGAGTCATAACAGAACACTTTATGCAAAATTTCAGCCAAATCGGATAAAAATCGCTGCTTGTTAGGCCTTAAGAAGTCAAATCGGGAGATCGGTTTATTTGGGAGCTACATCAGGTTATAGACCGATTCGGACCGTACTTAACACAGGGTTTGGAAGTCATAACAGCACATCACGGGCATCAACCATCAACCAAATCGGACAATAATTGCGGCTTCCAGGGGCTCAAGAAGTAAAATCAGGACATCGGTTTATATGGGCCCTATGTCAGGTTAAAGACCGACTCGGACCGTACTTAACACAGGGTTTGGAAGTCATAACAGAACATTATGTTCAAAATTTCAGCCAAATCGTATGAAAATTTGGGCTTTCAGGGGCTTAAGAAGTCAAATCGGGAGATTGGTTTATATGGGAGCTATATCCAAAACTGAATGGCCCATTTGCAATCCCCAATGACCTATATCAATATTAAGTATCTATGCAATATTTCAAACGGCTAGCTCTGATCGTTCGACAGCTATCGTGATTTCGACATACGGATGGACAGCCGGACATGGCTAGTTCGAATCAGAATTTTGAAACGATCAAGAATATATACACTCTATGGGGTCTTAGACGAATATTTCAAGGTATTACAAACGAAATGACTACATTAGTATAGCCCCATCCTATGGTGTTGGGTATAAAAAATTAGAAACAAAACAAATTGGAAAATGATAAAATGCTGACATAGACCTCAGGGCCCCATGTTTTGATTTGCCAAAAGACAATCGTGTCAACACTCTTGTTTGGAGGTAATTCCACATGAAATGCCGACAAACAGATTAGATGTAGCATACACACACACACACCCAAACATATAGCTTTTAGAACGCCCATCATAGGAACTTAAACATAAAGAAGGAAAAGCAATGCCATGCATATATGCTCGTATTTCACTCCGATATCCATGGAGATCAACCGTCCATCCGGTTAACCAACCACAGGGGATTCGGGTCTAGCAGCTAGTCGAATGTCAACTACAAATGTGATATGCCAAGTAAAACAAATACGAATGTCATCAGAAGTTCCCATTTTCATAAAAATAAAGAAAAACCCTAAACAAAATCGACCAAATCAAAATCTAAGAGACTCTTTCTACTATAATTATATTGGAAAATTTCTTTACGAAATCTTTGGATAAAGACTCTGTTCTGGTAGAATACTCAGCAGACGCAATTAATTTATCCAAAATATGCATGCTATTGGTCTTGGGTTGGCCGGCCATTTCTCCTTTCCATGGAGGGAGTGTTTTGTGCTTAACATCAAATAGATTCCCTTTAGTTAAAAACGCACCATAATTTATGGACTATAATGGGGAAGCATGCCATCGGTGGTCTAGCGACTAACGGCCCTGCCTCTACATCAACGGCCTGTTTGTCTCGTGAATAGGTCTACTTTTGTTGTTTGTTGTCGTCCGAAAAGAAGAGGGCCAAAACGCCCACACTTAATTCGCCATAAAACGAGTTCTGCTTTTGATACAATTTATTATAAAATAGAAATTATTTAAATATTTCCTTGAGCAAGGGAGATTTGTTTCCCGCTAGAGGTTTTCTCTTTTGTTTCGATTTGAATTTATTAACGATCAAAAATTTAAAAATATTTAATAAATTAAAGTTTAATTGACAGGAAAAACCAAAAGTCGAGTAAAATTGGATAAAAATAAAATAAAACAGAATTAAATAAAATGAATTAAAATAAAATGAAATAAAATAAAAAAACAAAATAAAATAAATAAAACTAAACAAGTAAAAGCGTGCTAAGTTCGACCGGGCCGAACCCGAACCCACCACCATGGATTCCTCAAAAAAATATATACAAAATAAATTTAGTTGAAGGCCATAATTTTATGCTACACTTCTGTCAAAGCAGCAAAAATTAGAGCTTCTAGGAACCGGATGAAAGAGAGACTGGTTTACATGGGAGCTATATCAGGTTATAGACTGATTTGGACCGTACTTAGCAAAGTTTTTAAAAGTCGTAACAAGACATCAGCTTGTAAGGACTCAAGAAGTCAAATCGTGAGATCGGTTCATATGGGAGCTTTATCCGGTTATAGACCGATTTGGGCCGTACTTGGGACAGTTGTTGAGAGTCATGACGGAGCACTACAAGCAAAATTTCAGCCAAATTGGACAAAAATTGCTGCTTGTAAGGGTTCAAGAAGTCAAATCGAGAGATCGGTTTATATGGGAGCTATATCAGGTTATGAACCAATTTAAACCGTACTTAACACAGTTCTTGAAAGTCCTGACAGAGCACTACATGCAAAATTTCAGACAAATCGGACAAAAATTGCGGCTTTTAAGGGCTCAAGAAGTCAAATCAGAAGATCGGTTTATAGGGGAGCTATATCAGGATGTAGACCGATTTCAAACGTACTAAATACAATTGTTGAAAGTCATAACAAAACACCACATGCGAAATTTTAGACAAATCGGACAAAAATTGCGGCTTGTAAAGGCTAAAGAAGTTAAATCGGAAGATCGGTTTATAGGGGAGCTATATCAGGTTATGGACCGATTTGAACCGTACCAGGTACAGCGGTTGGAAAGCCTTTCAGGACACTATCTGCAAAATTTTAGCTAATTCAGGAGAAAATTGTTGCTTTCAGGGGCGCAAGAGGTCAAATTGGGAGATCGGTTTGTAGGGGAGCTAAATATATCAGGTTATAGATCGATTTGAACCGTACCTGGTACAGTGGTTGGAAAGCCTTTCAGGACACTATCTGCAAAATTTTAGCCAAATCTGACAAAAATTGCGGCTTTCAGGGGCTCAAGAAATCAAATCGGGAGATCGGTTTATATTGCAGCTCTTTGACACCATGTCTGAAATCCCACGTGATCTGTCAAATACTAATGCATGAAAATCCTAACCTCAAAAAAAATCACCCTTTATATACAAATCTGAACCGATATGGCCCAACTCTTAACCGATCTATGCGAAATTTCAAGCGGCTAGCTTTACACGATTTTCTTGAAATGTTCACAGTTGGTGGGCCCTTCCCCTTCCATAATTTCCAAAAACGTCAGACCTCGAAAATGTGTTGTGAGATTGAAGCGAAATTTTGTTTAGGTATCCAAATTTGGTGTGGGGAAACGCCCCACCCCTAAAACCCGCAAACGTGGCATATAGACAAATTATGACAATATGGGACTCAAATGAAAGGTATTTGGGAGTAGAAAACGAATTTGGTATTCAATATTTAGGCAAAGTGTTTGCGGCGCCGCCCCACCCCAAAAACTCTTCCAAACTCTTTCAAAACGGACATGTTAACCGACCATGGCAATATGGGCCTTAAATGAAAGGTATTTTGAGGTAGAACACGAATCTGATATTCACCATCGAGACCAAGGGTCAGGGGGGCGCCCCACCTTAATAAGCCCCTAAATAGGACTTGTTTACCGACCATGACGATATAGAGATAAAAAAGATAGTAGAGGGTGAAAGAAGGCACAGCGTAGCGGGCCCGGCTCAGTAGTATAAATACTAGTATACAATAATATGCATCAGTCTGCCATACTGTATCTAAGACACGCTTCACCAACATGTCGCCTACAGTGTTTAATAGTTTAGCATCCTATTGCAAGCATTTTTCAAGAGATAGACCAAGACCAAACCGTGCAAAGCACGTTAAAACGCATGAAGTTCGTCCAGGTCGAACTTTGCTTTGCCACCACCTTGGATTTATACTTTAACTACATTTCGTTAGAACCCTGCGAAAATGCACCATTTATGAGACCATTGCATATACATCGAAATATGGTCCTACCTCGACCAAACCCGACACGGACTTCGGGGGGTCTGATAGAACGGACTGTAGCAAATTTCAGCTTAATCGGGCAATAAATACGCAATTTATTCGTAAATACTATCCATCAACAAGACCTTTAATCGGAAGATCTGTCTATATTTGGTCTATATCCAAATATGATCCGATTTTAACTGTACTCGTCACTGTACCGTATTGAACGTCAGCGGGTATTAAATACGCATTGGCACAGTGTATGGCAAATTTTGCCCATGAAGTTTCACTAAGGAACAGGGGTAAACTTCTCACATATCAATGAGTGCAGTCCGATTCAAATTTTAAACTCAATGATAAGGGTCCTCCTTTTTATTGTCGAGACCGAACGGCGTGCCGCGGTGCGAAACCTATTGGGAGAGAAGTTTTTTCATGGCATAGTTCTTCACAAATGTTACCAGCATTAGGAGTCTCGCCAAGATTAGGGGTCTCGCAAAGATTCGAACCCAGGTGTTCAGCGTCATAGGAGGACATGCTAACCTTTGCGCTACGGCGGCCTCGACAGTGAGTGTGTTAACCGAGTGCTAACAGTGAGTGTGTTAGCACTCGGCTTTTGTAGACCTACGACCTTACATTGTAGGATAGCACAGATGTCGAGGGGAACACTCTATTCCAATTTTTGAGGGAAATGTGGCAATAAATGCCGCTTCTTTGGGGCTAATGGTCTATTAATCGTCAGTCCATCTCCGACCTGCTTATGGTAAAAAATATTCGTGAAATTTTTTGAGTTTATTTCAAAAGAAAGTTACTCATAATGGAATTCAAACATAATAGTGTAACCAGAAAGTCACAATCGGTTATTGATGGCGAACTGGAGCACCTCAAAATGAACAAAATGTTTTTGTATCGCACCATAATTTCATATATGGGGGCCACCGCAGCGCATGTCAGCTTATGACACAGAACGCTTAGGTTCGAATACTGGCGAGAATATTAAGAAAAACTTTAAGCGGTTGTTTTCCATTTTAATGATGGCGAGGTACTATGCCATACATTAAAGCCATTTAAAAACTTCTCCCCAAAAGGGTGTCGCACTGAGGCACGCCGTTCGGACTCGACTATAAAAGAGAAGGCTCTTTTCATTGAGCCCAAACTTGAAACGGACAGCTCTCATTGAAATGCAAGAAGTTTGCCCTTTTCCTTAATGGAATGTTCATGGGGAAATTTGGATTTTTTTTTTTGGCATAATTTGAGAATATAAGTAGTGGCAGCGGAGAAAAAGCCTATCACTACAAAGAAAATACATGCGGCGGAAAGGACAGCTAATATGAAAGGTGTCAGACTTGTGTTTGTTATTATTTGATTTAAGTACGACTTATGAATGTATGGCCCTTGAAGCCTCCATACCTAATAATCCACACCATATTAGGTGTGGAACTAATATGGCCGTAGAGTTATTCTAACCAAATGCAGAAACGCTTCCATTGCAAAAATCTCCGATCATTGAAAGAGAAATAAACGAAAAATTTTGAAATTAAATAATTTTCGCCCTAACAGGTAAAAGATTTGAAAAAATTACTTTTTACTCAAAATAATATGGTCGTTTGAATTGGTAACACTTCGTGTCAACAACTCTGAAAGATTCATACTGGCCGAAATTACAATACATAACTTGTCTTTTTTAGGTTAAGTTAGGTTAGGTTAAAAAGAAGGCTATATTGACTTCATTCCATTAATAGCCTCGTCTTCTCACGATGTGGATCCCCCCATTTGATTTTCGCCGTCCTACCGACCGTTTCGTTGTTCCACAGGGTTGCATGTGCATTTGTCGCCCACGCTCTTAACTCGGACTGCGTCGACCCAAAAGGCTTCGGGTTAACCAAGTTTATTGAAGGCAGTCCTCTGGCCTTCACCGCCTACCCTTCGTCTGCCCTTTCATTACACCTTACTCCGTTATGGCCCGGCACCCAAACGATGTGGATTTTGCCTTCCTCAGAGATGGCGTTAATCTCCTTCTTACACTGCAAGACTGTTCGTGACCTTACCGTCCTGGTTGTTATTGCTCTCATGGTAATTTTACTGTCCGTAAAGATGACCAGACTCGACGTCCTCACGTTAGCACCACACCACCTCACACATTCCGTGATCGCCCAGATATCCGCCTGCGGAACCGTATTATGATCAGGCTGTCTAAAACAGATCTCAGTCCCTGGGTTCTCAATGTAGACCCCCAGACCCATGATAATATGATCTTCCAGATGGCAGATGGATGTATCCGTCAATCCAAGACTTTGCCAGTGTCTGCAGTGCTTCACACTTGACCTCAACGTTCATCTCAGGTATCCGATCGATAACCTCTTCCTTTCCTTCCAGCCTTTCCTATCTTCGCCTCGATGGTATGAGCTGCTTCCATCCTCAATCCATGCTCCCATCGCCTTAAGTCTCATAGGCGCAGTGGCTGCCTCACACTTAATCTGTATGTCAAAGGATGGGATATCTAGAATAGTCTCCAGTGCCCTAGTGGACGTGGTCCTTTTCACTCCACCTACGCCAAGACAACGTGTTCTCTGAACCTGTTGTATGGTCCTTATGTTGCACTTTTTCTCCACACCAGTCCACCAAACTACTGAGGCGTAAGTAATTTTTGCTCTAATCACACTCCTGTAGAGCCAGTGGACTATCCTCGAATTCAGACCCCATTTCGAGCCTACGGTCGTCTACATAGTGCCTAAAATCTGTGAGCCTTCTCAGTACGCTCCTGAATGTGACTCTTCCAATTCAGTCCAATTCCTGTCCAAGATCATACCTAAATATTTGACCTTGTCAGATATCGAAATCGTTTCATAGAGGAAAGGGGGTGCGTTAAATTGGCTCACCTTCGTCTTCCTCGTGAACAGGCATAGTTCAGTCTTCTGAACTATGCCTGGGTCTGGCCCAGTCATATGCCATATGCAAGACCCTTTCAGCCCTTCTGCATAGCTCGTTCGGATCCTTACTCCGTTGAAGTATTATAACATCGTCAGCGTAGCAGACATGTTCAAATCCCTACTCAGTTCGCATCCGTAATAGGTCATTTATGGTGGTCATCCATAGGAGTGGTGATAAAATGTCCCCTGTAGCATGCCTTGTGCCACTTCTCCCTTATATTTATGTCATGGGACACACAATTTATCCACCTGTTCCTTAGCATATGGTTTATCCAGTCACTAAAGACCGGGTCCATCCGGCACTGGTCTAAAGTTTGGATCAGTGTGTCGGTCCGCACATTGTTAAAAGCCCCCTCGATGTCAATGCATACCGCCAGTGTGTATGTTTTGACATCGTGCAGGGCAGTCTCAACCGATCTTCTCTTGACATAACCATGCTGTTTGTATTTGAGCAGTTCGCTGGATGTCCTACTCTTAATTATGATATCCACAATACGTGACATGGTTGTGAGTAGAAAGGACGTAAGGTTTATAGGTCTGTAGGTCTCGCTGGGCTTGGGTATTAATACCACCCTTGTCTCCTGCCAGGGTTTTGGAGTCCCAGACACGTTGTGAAAATATTGCCCAGATGGGGCGTCAGATAGTCTGCCTCCTTCTGTAGTAACGGCTGATATATTCCATCAGGTCCGGATGACTTAAATGGTTTGAAGCTCTTAAATGATTCCTTCACCATTAATTCCGTAATTATATTTGTCTTTTTTTAATTTTTGTGTATTTTTTTTTATATTTTTCCCTGGAAACTCTGTGTTCTGTTCGAAACAACCTCAAAATGTTTGGCTGTTCTAGCAACATGTTTCCATGTTTCAGCAACATTGCGTAGTCAAGACACTAACCAAAATGATTTGGTTAAAATGCAACTCACCTATCAAAACGCAAGCAATGTGTTGGGCATTTCCTGTTGAGCCGAACACGAATGCGGCAGCACAAAAACACGAAGGCGGCAGCACATAAACAAACGGTCAACCCTTTTCACTTAAAACATATGCGAAATTGTAAACAAACCACGAAAGGAAATTCACACACGCACACACAAATAGTCAAACGACAGCACTGCTCTCAGTAAGCAGCGACGTTCGCACATGTGGCAGGCAGCATAGAAGCCAAGCAACATTGATGACAAATCGTTGTTGTGTCTGGCATACGGTGGCATTCAGTGATAAAACGCGAATGAAGCAACAACGTGGTAACGTGGTTGCGGACGGAAACGTGGTTCTTTTCGATTTCTCGCGTTATTGGACATCCAGGAAAACTTACAAAATAAACAATCAAAAAAAATTCCCAACGCCAATGAATCATTTTGTTGTGAGGAAAATGAGCACGCATGGTGAAGTGAGAGGACAATGTAGAAAGTGTAAATGATGAGATGAGAGCCCCGCAACAGTTGTTGTGGTGTGAGATATTTTTGCTGTAAAGTGCAAAAGAAGAAGAAGAAAAATAGAGCAAGCACAAGAAGAGGCGAATCTTCTGCTATGCTTGGCCCCCCTCATCTCATTTAGGGAAGTGAGTGCCAAGTGAGTGTGCGAGTGCGTGTGTTTGTAAGGCCCCCTTAACTTTAGTGTGTGCGTCTGGGGAGACAGAGCATTGAGTGCTCATTGGGGATCAGTGGCGGACAAAGTGTATCATTGTGAAATATCGAGTGGCCACGTGAAGACACAACGTATTCGTGTCGATCGGTCGAATTGGTTTTTGGAAAATTCTTATTGGAAACGGTAAAAGGCCTAGAAAAGTAGCGGATAAACGAACAAGCCCAACAGTAACAACTTGAAAATTATGTGACGTTAAAAATTAATCGAGCGTAACACTATTAAAAGAAGAAGAAGAACAAGAAAATTAAACAACAACAACAAACGAAAAAAAAAACCAAAAGAATTAAATGTTGCAATACAAAAATTGAGAAGCTAATCTAACTGCTACAGTTTGCTTTGGGAAAATTCCAAACGGTTTGTAGCAAAGTGCAAGTGAGTGTGAGCGAATTTAGGGGGATCAACTGGGAAACTACACAAATTTATACATTTTTTGAGTTGAAATTTTTGATTTTCTTACAAACTTTCAGTGTCTACGTAATTTAAAAAATTATATTTTTTTTAATTTATTTTAAATAGCTGAAAAATATAAAAGAACCCCATATCTTTGGTTTTGTGTTCGTAGACATTGCTAAAAGCGTGTGCCAGTTCGTCCGCACGCATGTCTGTCCGTCCGTCCATTTGACTAACGTTCTGTCAGTTAGTAGCAGGCCCAAAGTGCTTTCAGATGAGTGACTGTGGAAGTGTGTTTTGTGTCGTTGCTGCAGTCAATGCCGCCGCTGCCATCCACTAAGTTCATACGGCTTGTCTCGCGTTTCTGTGTGTGTTTTTTTTAGTGAGGGATTTTACATACGACCCATCTCCCCCCTCCCCCTATAGCACAGCCCCAACAGCAGCCAAAATATCATCATAGCCTAAGGCAACAACTACAACAAAATCACAACAAAATATAACAGCAGACAGTTGTAGTAGCAGCAACAGCAGAAATACGGCTATCGACAAAATTTTCATCAACCAGAAAAACAAAAAAACAGAAAAACTCATCCTCTTCACCGCCTCAACAACAGAAAAATTGTCATCGTTCAGCCAAGCGACAACAACAACAAGAAGAAAAAAAATTAAAAGAAAATCAAGAGAAATATTTAAAAATAACTGCAGTTTTTATAAAAACCGAAACGAAACAAAAACCAAAACAGAGCAACACAACAACAACAACCACAGCGAAAATAAAATAACAACAACTATAAAAGCCATGTAGAGATTTTCTTTCCTCTTCTTGGGGCTGCTAGCATATGAGAGGAAAACAAAGTTTGTGTTACATGTAAAAAAAGGCTGAAAACCAAGTTATGAGAAAAAAATAAATAAAAAATTTTTAAAAATTTAAATTTTTTTTTCAAATTCTTCAAAAATTCAAATTACAGTGCCTAAAAAAATGTTGCAAATTTTGAAAATATAATTTATTTTGTAATATTTATACCAAGAGTGAGTTTTAACTTCAAAGAAAAGAAATTTTTCGATTTGAAACTTATTTTTCACAATGAAGCTGTGGAAAACCAAAAAACCCATCAGCTGTGTTTCGGGCCGCAGCGGAGCTCTAAAGAACGATGAAAAACATGACTCCACCAATGGTGCTATGCAATTGGCTCCTATGTTGTCCGGTAAGTTCTCAGTAGTTGTATAACTTTTTGTTATTAAAATTAAATTTATAAAAATTTATACTCTATTTTTTATTTAAATTAAAGTTTTTTAAAATAGTTAAATTTTAAAGAATGCAATAAAAAAATTTTATGACTTTTAAACTCTTGGGGTTTAGTTTCACTTAATTCAAGACAAAAAAAATTGTTTAGTTCGGCCGGGCCCAACTTTGGATACCCACCACCTCGGGTATATATATAAACCACCTTTCGTCATAATCCGGTAATAAATGCATAGGCCAAATTCGACACGGATTTGTAGAACAAAATATTGGTCTTTCTGGTAGCCATATCAAAATATAGATCAATCTGAACCATATACGACACGGATGTCGAAAAACCTAACATAAGTCACAGTGTCAAATTTCAGTGAAATCGGATTAAAAATATGATTTTATGGGGCTAAGACTTTAAATCAAAAGATCGGTCTATATGGCAGCTATATCCAAATCTAGACCGATCTGGGTCAAATTGAAGAGGGCTTCCGAAGGGCCTAACACAACTCACTGTTCCAAGTTTTGGCGAAATTGGACAATAAATGCGCCTTGTATGGGCCCAAAACCTTAAATCGAGAGATCGGTCTATATGGCAGCTATATCCAAATCTGAACCGATCTGTGCTATATTGCTGATATATGTCGAGGGGTCTAAGCTAACTCACTGTCCCAAATTTTGGCGAAATCCTACAATAAAAGCGACTTTTATTGCCTAAAAACCTTAAAGCGAGAGATCGGTCTATATGGCAGCTATATCCAAATTTGAACCGATCTGAGCCAAATTGCAGAGAGATGTCGAGGGGCCTAACTTAACTCACTGTCCCAAATTTCGGTGAAATCTGACAATAAATGCGTCTTTTATGGGTGCAAAACCTTAAATCGAGAGATCGGTCTATATGGCAGCTATATTCAAATCTGAAATTGAACTGGGATGTCGACTGGACTAACACAACTCACTGTCTCAAATTTTAGCAAAATCGGATAATAAATGTGGCTTTTATTGGCCAAAGACCCTAAATCTTCGGATAGGTATGTATGGAGGCTATATCAAGATATTGTCCGATATAGCCAATCTTCGAACTTAACCTGCTTATGGACAAAAAAATCTGTGCAAAGTTTTAGCGTTATTTGTTTAAAGACTGTGGCGTGATTTCACAGACAGATGGGCAGACGGACGGACATGGCTAGATCGTCCTAGATTTTTACGCTGATCCAGAATATATATACTTTATAGGGTCGAAAATGGATATTTCGATGTGTTGCAAACGGAATGACAAAATAAATATACCCGCATACATCGGTGGTGTTTATTGACATTTGTTTTAAATCTCTGGATATCAAAGGTGGGAAAAACAATAGCCGAAAGTCCACATACGAACGGTTCGGGCAAAATAAGAATTCTCTCTATAATGCATTGTGCGGTCCTCTGGCCAATCAATTACCAACGTGTGTGAGTCCTGGAGTGTCTAATATCCCTGACAAACATCTTTACATCGGGAATAAGAAGACGAATATTAGACGAAGAAACACCATGAAAATACCGATCGAACAGCGCTAAACAATCCACATTGCGACGATGTTCAAGGAGGGCAATAGAGTTGGATACCCTACTCTCCCCAATCAACGCCATCGCTCTCCTCTGTATAGTAGCTCCAGGGATGATTTTGAAGCTCCAGCCCATGCATGTAAGTTGTACTCCATTTTCGGCCTTATGAAAGTGCTGTAGATGTTAAGAAGATCAGATGGAGTGTAGTAATTCTTACACCCTTTTAAGGAAGCCTATACACTTGAATGCTTCTTTCGACACTTCAAATACATGTTTAGCCGAACGGTCATTACTTTGTATTTTCATGCTCTGAACATCTAGAGCTTCCGCTTGCTCAATGGATCAGCGAATCGTTTGTGTGACAACAAGCAGCTCTGAGTGCATTAAAATCTAATCGATTCATTCGACCCCACTCAGAAATGGCCAGCAAATCCTTGCAGAGTATATCATCCATAACCCGCCTCTTGTTCTGAATCTCTCGAAGACTCGACCTGTGGTCGAATGACAGAGTTTAATGTCAACCGCAAAAGAGTAAATCGGATTGGTTATATACTGTAGTTGTCAGACCTATAATGTTATATGGTGTTGTGGTCTGGTGGACGGCGCTTCAAAAGTCCACCTACTGCTCAATATTTAACCGTATCCAAAGGATGGTTTGTTTGTGCAACAATACCGCACTGAGGGCGACACCATCTGATGCACTGAACTTAATGCTACATCTTATGCCTCTGGACATTGTGGCTACACAAATTGCAGCGACCACTGCCGTCAGGTTAGGGGAGCTTTCTCATTGGTCATGTGGCGGTTACGGACACTGTGTTATCCTTGGTACAATATTCGATGTTCAAGGCAGTGTGGATTACACTCTAACTGAGCCGCTTTTTGATAAAAAGTACTGTACCACTATTCCTGATAGAACCGATTGGAAACTACGATATCCCTGGTAACAGAAGTTACTTAGACTTCTATACGGATGGTTCCAAACTAAACGACCAGGTGGGCGTTGGGGTGTACTCTAAAGATCTAGAACTGGTCATATCGAAAAGAGTATCTCACCACTGCAGTGTGCATCAGGCGGAGATCCTTACAATTAAGGAAGTGGTGGAATGGACATATAATGTCAAATATCTTCTCAGATAGCCTGGCACCCATTAAATCCCTGGAGAACGTATTTCTGAACACAAAAACCGCCCTCGACTGTCGCAGATTTTGTCAACGAGATGGCTGAACAGTTCAAATTTCGCCTGTTCTGGGTGCAGGGCCTCAGAGATATCCCAGGGAATTGTAAAGCGGAAGATCTTGTGAGACTAGGAACTACCCTACACATTCCGGGGATACTGGAATCTGTGGGTAGCCTCTAGCGACATGTATGCTAAGTTGGACCAGTCCCGAAGGACAACAAATCATAGATGGCCACAAAGAGAGGGCTGTGACCATTCCAAACCTATGTGGCCTAATCTAGACTTGAAGAGGTCTACCGCTTTGCCGTCATCGGCTAGAACAAACGTTTCAGTCATTGTGTCCGTCATGACAGGTCACTGTCTGATCGGAAAACATGCTGACAGACTGAAGGTTGCCAGCAACTATTTTTGCAGAAGCTGTGAGGACATCGAGGAAGAAGAGACTATAGAACACCTTCTGTGTGTGTGTCCCGCACTAGCAGTCGGAAGGAGTTCCACTTTAGGTTCTTATTCCTTTGAGAACCTGTCTGATTTATCGGATGTGAACATTCGCAAGTTATTGGGCTTTTTAAAGCGATCTGGAGGGTTCAACGGTAGGAACTAGAAGGCATCTTACTTCTTCTGTTCCTGTGGTATCACAATGGACGAAAACGTCTGAGTGAGTCTGATGACAGATTCCACTTAAACCTTACCTAACCTAGACCCCTCGAAATCCGTTCCCAGTTAAGATCGGACAGTATTTGAATATAGTTCCCGTATAGAACGATCCCCGATTTAAGATCTTATCTCATTGTGAAATTTGTGCAAGACCCTTCGATATCCATCCAGAGTAATCATTGGTCACCCGATTTCGCTGAAATTTGCCACAGGGAGTTATGCTAGACTAGTCGATATCTGTGCCGATTGTGGTGAAGATCGGACCCTAATTGGATATAACCCCCATTAAAGACGATCCCCCGATTTAAGGGCTTGGGCTAATAAAAGGCGCATGTACTGCCATATATCGCTGAATCCATCCCCGTTCTTCCTTCTAGCGAAGGAAGCTATATTATGGCTATATTTGAATATAGCAGCCATATAGACCGATCTTCCGATTTAAGTTTTTGGACCCATAAACGGCGCATTTATTAACCATATTGAACGTGTTTCGGGAAGCGTCATTCTGCAGACTCTTTATAGAACCTACACCACCACTGTGGTACAGGGTATTATAACTCATTGAGCATTTATTTGTAACACCCAGAAGGATGAGAGATAGACCCATTGATAAGTATGCCGATCGACTCAGAATTACTTTCTGATTCGATTTAGCTATGTCTGTCCAAGTTAATTTGTGTACAAACTACAGGTCGCAATTTTCATCCGATCGTCCTCAAATTTGGCACAGGCATTTTCTTGGGCCTAGAGACGAAGCCTATTGGATATTGGAAAAATTCGGTTCAGATTTGGATATGGCTCCCATATATATTTTTGTCCTATTTGGACTAATATTGCAATTATGTGGTCATTTCTTAACCGATTCCATCGAAATTTGGCAGGAAGGATTTTTTCTTGACTCTAAACATTACTTCATAGAAATCGGTTCAGATGTCGATATAGCCGCCATATCTGTATATCGCCCGATTTTTAATTCTAGAGCCCCTGTAAGCGCATTTATTGATCAATCATGCCAAAATTTTGTGTAATGCTTTCTTCGACGACTCCTTCAATATCTGTAGAGTTTGATCGAAATCGGTTCAGCTCCCATATATATGTTCGTCCAATTTTGAGAAAAATTGCAATAAAATGCCCATTTTTTAACCGATTCTCTCGAAATTTGTCAGAAAGGATTTTCTTATGACTTTTAATATAATCGGGGAATTTCATAGAAATCGGTCCAGATTTAGAGATAGCTGCCGCATATGTATATCGCTCGATTTTCACTTCTTGAGCCACTGAAAGCGCATTTATTGATCAATCATGCCCAGATTTTGTGCAATGCTTTCTTCGACGACAGCTACAATATCTATAGAGCTTGGTCGAAATCGGTTCAGATTTAGATATAGCTCCCATATATATGTTCGTCTGATTTTGAGAAAAATTACAATAAAATGCTCATTTGTTTACCGATTCTCTCGAGATTTGCCAGAAAGGATTTCCTTATGACTGTTAGAATTACTGTTGAATTTCAAAGAAATCGGTTCAGATTTAGATATAGCTGCCATATATGTTTGCCGCCCGATTTTCACTTCTTGAGCCTCTGAAAGCGCATTTATTGCACAATCTTTTCAAAATTTTGTACAATGCTTTCTTCGACGGCTTCTACAATATCTATTGAGTTTGGTCGAAATTGGTTCAGATTTAGACATAGCTTCCATCTATATGTTCGTCCGATTTTGAGAAAAATTGCAATAAAATGGTAATTTGTTTACCGATTCTCTCGAGATTTGTCAGAAAGGATTTTTCTTATGACTTTTAGTACTACCGATGAATGTGATAGAAATCGGTTCAGATTTAGATATAGCTTCTATATATGTATATCGCCCGATTTTCACTTCTAGAGCCACTATAAGCGCATTTATTGACCAATCTTGCAAAAATTTTTCACATCGCTTTCCTGGACGACTACCTCAATATCTAAAACGTTTGGTCGAAATCTCTTCCGATATAGATAAAGCTCCCATATAAATGTTCGTCAGATTTTGGGTAATTTGAAATAATGTTGTCATTTGCTAACCATAGTGATTACAGTTTGAACATTGAATTGAATTGTTTTATAACAAATCTGAAGACATCTCCTCAGGTCCATCAAAATTGTTTCAGAATTATATATAACTTCCACTTTGAACTTATAGGGTAGGTATAGGGTATTATACAGTCGGTACCGCCCGACTTTGGCCTTTCCTTACTGGTTCCTTCACAAATTCACCCCTATTATAGACAAAGTTATTCTTCTAAAGCTTGCTGGACATACCCAAGCAATATTACAATACTTCACTAATGTACATCGTATTGCCAAATAACAAAGTGCAAGATTGATTTATTTAATAATTTAAATGAGACGTATTAAAAATTTTTCTTTTTAATGTCATACTCATATACTTAAACTCATATTTAAATGTTATGCACATACTATCCAATGGAATCCCATTGTAATGTCAATGTATGTGTTTAATTCCTACATGGCAGGAGAACAAAAACTTTTTTTAGAAAAGAAAATTTAATTAAATTCTTAATTGCGCGTACGAATGCCATAAATTCATTAAATGCAATTCACACATACGCAATAATCTTTAGCACATTTCATTTGCTACTCACACTCTCGTATAAATGCGAGAAAAACTGCAAGACTGCTCATATAACAGGCGAACACTTGAATTCATGACATAAAGCCAGGCCACCATTAAAACGTGATGCGGTCTACCCTGAAAACACATCCACTTTGAGCGATAAGCACATACACACGCACACACACTTATCCCTGGATCAACACACATTTGAACACTTCATACGCAATGCGTGCCCAATACAAAACCATTAAGAAAGTACGTTGTTGTTGCCATCTTTTCTTAAAATTTGTAACGAAAATTCATCATTAACTCTTACTCTCTCTCTCACATACACACACACACCAACACAAGCCACCCAACTCATCCACTCAAAATCAGGAAGTTAAGAAATGCAAGTGCATATTGCATTCTTTTCGCTAAATTAAACGACATTCCTCATTTGGTGGATGGCGGCCAGTGTTCCCGCAACGACTCTATGATAGACCATCGTTTTTCTATGTTCCTTTGAAACTTTGTTGTGATGATGACGACGACGACAATGACGTTACAGACCAAAAAGAATCTCTTTTTGATTTTAATCAAATTGTTATCGTCTATTTTTGTTTCCTATTACATTGGGTAGCGCTGGCTATAGTAAAGACGAGGGGTGCATGCTAAGTAGCTGGAAAAAAGTTTTGTCTACATTTTTGGGGAAGCTAATTGGTCTGAAAAAGCTTTTATTGTTGTCTACATAACATAATTCATAATTGATAATTGTTTCTCTGTTGATTGAAAGTAGTCAGCTATTATAATTTAACAGATTTTAAAAGACCTTTTTGCTTTCTATGCACTTTTAAAATAAATATATTGTATTGGGTAGCTGACACGTAGTGTTACCAATTCAAGCAACAAAATTTTTTTGGTATGAAAATATTCTATTCAAGGTCTTGGGCTCATCAAAGCCATACTTTTTAATTGATTTAGTTGAAATTTAGCACAGTGAGCTTTTACAACATTCATGCTCAATATGGTCAGATCGGTGTATATTCAGTTATAGCTGCCTGATCTCCTGATTTAGAATTTTGAACCCATAAAGAAGCATTGATTATCCGATTTAGCTAAAATTTGGAACAATGAGTTCGGTTATGCCTCTCGATATTTGTACCGAGTATGGTAAAGATTGGTCTATATGTTGGTATATCGGTCTTACAACCCGATCTCTAGATTTAAGGTCTTTAGCTCATAAAAGGCGCATTTATTAACTGAGCACGCTCTTACTTGTTCATATTAAATTTATAATTTTTATACCCTCCACCATAAGATGTGGGGTATACTAATTTCGTCATTCTGATTGTAACTACTTGATTCTTGATCGTCGTGAAAATGTATGTCGATCTAGCCACGTCCGTCCGTCTGTCTGTCGAAAGCACTCTAACTTCCGAAGGAGTAAAGCTAGCCGCTTGAAATTTTGCACAAATACTTCTTATTAGTGTAGGTCGGTTGGTATTGTAAATGGGCTATATCGGTCCATGTTTAGATACAGCTGCCATATAAACCGATCTTGGGTCTTGACTTCTTGAGCCTCTAGAGTGCGCAATTCTTATCCGATTGGAATGTAATTTTTCACCACGTGTTTTGTTATAATATCCAACAACTGTGCCAAGTATGGTTCAAATCGGTTCATAACCTGATATAGTTACCATATAAACCGATCTTGGGTCTTGACTTCTAGAGCCTCTAGAGTGCGCAATTCTTATTCGATTTGCCTGAAATTTTGTACGACGGATTCTCTCATGACCATCAACATATGTGTTTATTATGGTCTGAATCGGTCTATATCCCGATACAGCTCCCATATAAATCGATCTCTCTATTTTACTTCTTGAGCCCCCAAAGGATGCAATTCTTATTCGAATTGGCTGACATTTTACACAGGTCTCCAACATATATTTAATTGTGGTCCAAACCGGACCATATCTTGATATCGCTCTAATAGCAGAGCAAATCTTTTCTTATATCCCGTTTTGCCTAAGAAGAGATGCCGGGAAAAAAGACTCGACAAATGCGATCCATGGTGGAGGGTATATAAGATTCGGCCCGGCCGAACTGAGCACGCTTTTACTTGTTTTATATGTGAACTTCGAATGTTTGTTCTTTGCCGCAATCTGCTATAGGTTTTTTTTTTTGAAATCCCATCATTTTCTTGTTAATTCTCCACATGAAATTGCATCACCATCATGAAATAGAAAAGGGAAGTCGGTTTTCATTAGACCACCATTAGAGGCAAAGTTAAATCAAGTTGAGGGGTTTGTTTCTTACTCGCCTCTGACTCCTGTTTGTTTTACTCTTCGTCATTTTGGTTGGTGTTCCCAAGTACTTACTCGTGCACACTGTGCCACATTGGGTGTCATTTCGAATTTAATTTAAATTTATGGCCATTTATAGGCTTTGGGCTTTTGCTTGCTCGTACTACTGCAAGCTTTGTGATGTACTCGTTCGCTCATCAGAGTTGATTGTCTTTATGGGATTGTTTATGACCCCCGGCTCGTGTATGAGTCGAGGCGATTTCAAGTGAATTGCGTCAAGCAATGCAGCAAAGCTATCAACATCATCCGCATCCCAGTTGCCTCCAACTCTACGAATGAAACCATCCATCCCTCCCAGAGTATTAACATTTCTATTAATGGGCCATTTGTCTGTGCCATGTCATTAGACGTACCGAGCAAATCCAACAAAGACGGCGAATGCAAGCAACTGATATTGAAATTTATATGTCTCAGATTTGTCCCAATCATAATTTACATGACATTTTGCTTTGTTGTGGTGGTGTGCGTTTGGTGGGATGGTAGTGGTGTTTATTGAAGACGGACGGACCTACGAAATGCCCCAAATGGTTAAGATTAATGGGCTTTTGTGTGCGTGTGTGATTTGTAAACGCGTTACGCATGCCAATTGTCATATTAAGGCAATTTGATTTGAATTTGATGATGTAAGTAATTTGGTTTGAAAATGCTAAAATAAGAAGGAAAAGCACAGGGAAATAATTAATAAACAGTTTTGGGAAAACTATATGCATTGGTATATAAATATAGCAAATTTTAGCAGATCACACTGTAGACCGAGTCCAAAATAAAATCCCAATTTGCTATAATAAAAATGGATATCAATGTTGTTAGTATACCTTCAAAAATATTGCAAATATAAAATTCCAAAAATAGTTATAGCATCTCATATGATGCCAGGAATTTGGAATTTGTATCCGCATACAATCACCCATATGAATTTTGGTTATAAAAATGCACACGGGAAAGAAATTCAAAATGAAATTCACAAACGTTTTGTGGGTAATTTGTTTTAATTGGGTAACCAAGTGTCGTAGTTGCCATCGTTGTCGCCTTCATATGTGAAATAAATTGTTTTTGTTTCCCATTTTACAACAACAAAACACCCACCAAAAATAAGAGCTCACGCAAAGTAAATCTAACCGGACACAGTGTGGCGACAATTTTCATGTTATCTGGTCATTTTCGGTTGGGCGATGGACAATGACAATTTATTTGTAAGTTTAAATTTAATTAATCATACAACATGGTGTATTGCGAAAGTCAAAAGTGTGACATTTGTTGTGATATATGACCCATGACGAAGGTCCTTGGGTGACTGACTGAGCTACATGGTAATTGGAATTTTAGGATAATTTAATGATGCAGAGAAGAAAAATGGAAAAACAAGAACGACAGTGGGAAAGGGAAAATATTAAACAAGTAAAAAGGCGTTAAGTTCGGCCGGGCCGAACTTTGGATACCCACCACCTCGGGAGTATATGTAAACCACCTTTTATCAAAATTCGGTGAAAATTGCATATCATTGTTTAATTGTGTATAACAAAATATTGGTCTTTTTAGTTGTTATATCTAAAAATAAACCGATCTGAACTATAAACGTCACGGATGTCGAAAAGCATAACATAAGTCAGTGTGTCAAATTTCAGTGCCATCGGATTAAAAATGCGCCTTTTATGGGGCCAAGAATTTAAATCGAGAGATCGGTCTATATGGCAGCTATATGCAAATCTTGATTGATCTAGACCAAATTGCAGAAATATGTGGAGGGGCTTAACTTAACTCTTTGTCCCAAATTTCGACAAAATCGGACAGCAAATGTTTTATGGCCCCAAAACCTAAAACCGAGAGATCGGTCTATATGGCAGCTATATCCAAATCTGGGCCGATCTAAGCCAAATTGACGAAGAATGTCGAAGGGCTCAACGCAACTCACTGTCCCAAATTTCAGCAAAATCAGATAATAAATGTGGCTTTTATGGGCCTAAGACCCTAAATTGGAGGATCGGTCTATATGGCAGCTATATCCAAATCTGAACCGATATGAACCATATTGACGGAAGATGTCGAAGGGCCTTAGATAACTCACTATCCCGAATTTCAGCAAAATCAAATAATAAATGTGGCTTTTATGGGCCTAAGACCCTAAATTGGAGGATCGGTCTATATGGCAGCTATATCCAAATCTGAACCGATCTGAGAACCTATATCTGGGCCAAATTGACGGAGGATATCGAAGGGCATAACACAACTCACTGTCCCAAATTTCAGCAAAATCGGATGATAAATGTGGCTTTTATTGGCCTAAGACCCTAAATCGGCGGATCGGTCTATATGGGGGCTATATCAAGATATAGTCCGATTTAGCCCATCTTCGAACTTAACCTGCTTATGGACAAAGAAAGAGTTTGTGCAAAGTTTCAGCTCAATATCTCTATTTTTGAAGACTGTAGCGTGATTTCAACAGACAGACGGACAGACGGACGGACATGTCTAGATCGTCTTAGAATTTACGCTGATCAAGAATATATATACTTTATTGGGTCGGAAATGGATATTTCGATGTGTTGCAAACGGAAGGACAAAATGAATATACCCCCATCCGTCGGTGGTGTGTAAAAAAAAAAGATTGAAATAAAAGATGAAAAATAACTATAAAATAAAATAAAATAAAATAAAGTAAAATAAAATAAAATAAAATAAAATAAAATAAAATAAAATAAAATAAAATAAAATAAAATAAAATAAAATAAAATAAAATAAAATAAAATAAAATAAAATAAAATAAAATAAAATAAAATAAAATAAAATAAAATAAAATAAAATAAAATAAAATAAAATAAAATAAAATAAAATAAAATAAAATAAAATAAAATAAAATAAAATAAAATAAAATAAAATAAAATAAAATAAAATAAAATAAAATAAAATAAAATAAAATAAAATAAAATAAAATAAAATAAAATAAAATAAAATAAAATTAAATAAAATAAAATAAAATAAAATAAAATAAAATAAAATAAAATAAAATAAAATAAAATAAAATAAAATAAAATAAAATAAAATAAAATAAAATAAAATAAAATAAAATAAAATAAAATAAAATAAAATAAAATAAAATAAAATAAAATAAAATAAAATAAAATAAAATAAAATAAAATAAAATAAAATAAAATAAAATAAAATAAAATAAAATAAAATAAAATAAAATAAAATAAAATAAAATAAAATAAAATAAAATAAAATGAAATGAAATAAAATGAAATGAAATAAAATAAAATAAAATAAAATAAAATAAAATAAAATAAAATAAAATAAAATAAAATAAAATAAAATAAAATAAAATAAAACAAAATAAAATAATATAAAATAAAATAAAATAAAATTATATAAAATAAAATAAAATAAATTTCAAATTTTCAAATCGGATTAGAATTGTGCCCTCTAGTGGCTTAAGAAGTCAAGATCCAAGATCAGTTTATATGATAGCTGTATCAAAATATGACTGATATGATCCATTTACAATCCCTACCTACACTTATAAAATGTATTTGTGCAAAATTTCAAGCGGCTAGCTTTACTCCTTCGAAAGTTAGCGTGCTTTCGACACACAGACGGACGGACATGGCTAGATCGACTTAAAATGTCATGACGATCAAGAATGTATACACTTTATGGGGTCTTAGACGAATATTTCGAGGAGTTAAAAACAGAACGACGAAATTAGTATACCCCCATCCTATGGTGGAGGGTATTAAAATCCGAAGATCGATTTATATAGAAGCAATATCGATGCACAGACCAAATAAAACCAATGTTAATAAAGACAGTTGGAAGTCGTGAGAGAAATCATTGTACAACAAGTTAGTCTAATCGGATGTAAATTGCGCCTTCTATAGGCGCAATCTTTCTTAAAGGCTACATTCAGCGTCGGATTGCTTATTTTTGTTTAGTTTTGCAAAAAAAAAAAATAACATTTGCGATTGTATCCATTGGAAAAAATATAAATCGATATTCAGTCAAACAATTTAATATCGATATTTTGCCAGCTCTTGCTCTTACGTAGAGTAAACTGTCCATCGGGGCATTAACTACCAGTACGGTAAGTTCACGAACAGTCTTGGAGTGTAAGAAGGAGTATGACGCCCTCTATGAGAATGGCACAATCCGCATTGATTAGGTGCCGGGTCTTAGCGGAGTAAGGGGGAATGAAAGAGCACACGAAATAGCAATCTGCGACTCCATAAAATACCTATATTCTTCACCATCACGACATTCTGAATCGATATAGCCATGTCCGTCCGTCCCTCTGGCGAAATTAACCTTCGAACGAAGGAAGACATTCTCCTGAAATATTGCACAGATAATTGCAGATGTAGGCCGTTGGGGAATGTAAACATGTTATAGCCTCCATATAAACGGATTCTCAAGTTTGACGTTTTTAGCCCCTAGAAGCTTACTTTTTTGTCCGATTTAATGTCTGAGTTTTTTGTTGTAACCTACAACATTCATGGTAGGTATGGTCCAACTAGGTATATAATCCGATATTTTTCTTTAGGAATGGCGAATTTCGCTCGTAGTGTTGTGTTATGACTTCCAACAGGTTTGCGTACTTTTAGGTTAGGTTAGGTGTAAGTGTCAGTCTGTCATCAGACCCACTTAGACTGTTTCGTCCATTGTGATACCACAGGGACAGAAGAAGGAAAATTGGTTCTAGTTTCTAGCGTTGAACCATCCAGATCGCTTTACATCAGCTAAATCAGACAGGTTCCCAAAGAAATGAGAACCTAAAGTGGAACTCCTTCTGACTGCTAGTGTGGAACACATATACAGAAGGTGTGCTATAGTCTTTTCTTCTTCGATGTCCTCACAGCTTCTGCAAAAGTCGTTGCTTTCAACCTTTAGTCTGTCAGCATGTTTTCCGATTAGATAGTGAACTGTCATGACGGACACAATGACTGAGACGTCTGCTCCAGCCAGTGACAGCAAAGCGGTAGACCTCTTCAAGTCTAGATTAGGCCACAAAGGTTTGGAATGCTCACAGCCCCATCTTTGTGACTATGTATTATTCGTTGTTCTTCGGGCCTGGTCCTGAAAACTTGGCTTACACGTCGCTAAAGGCATACCCACAGATTCTAGTTTCTCTGGAATGTGTAAGGTAGTTCCTAGTCCCGCAAGCTCGCCCGCTTTACAATTCCCTGGGTTATCTCTGTGGCCCGGCCTCCGGGACAGGTGAATTTTGAACTGTTGAACCATCTCGTTGAGAGATCTGCGATAGTCGAGGGCGGTTTTTGTGTTCAGAAATACGTTCTCCAGGATTTCATGGCTGCCAGGCTGTCTGAGAAGATATTTATACCAATCGGCGTAATGACGTTATATTTTAGCCATTTCACCACTTCCTTAATTGCAGGGATCTCCGCTTGATACACATTGCCGTGGTCGGGTAATCTTTTTGATATGACCATTTCTAGATCTTTAGAGTACACCCCAAAGCCCACCAGTTCGTTTAGTTTGGAGCCATCCGTATAGAAGTCTATGTAACTGCAATTACCAGGGATATCGTAGTTCCAATCGATTGACAAAGCTCTCCTGGGCGTCTAGTTTGAAACCATCCGTAGGGGATATCGTTGTTCCAGTTTGTTCTATCAGGAATATTGGTACAGTACTTTTTATCAAAAATCGGTTCAGGTAGGGTGTAATCCACACTGCCTGGAACATCGGATATTGTGTCAAGGATAAAACAGTGTCCGTAGCCACCACATGATCAAAGAGAAAGCTCTCTTAACCTCATGGCAGTGGTCGCAGCAATTTGTCTGGCCACAATGTCCAGAAGCATTAGATGTAGCATTCAATTCAGTGCATCAGATGGTGTCGTCTTCAGTGCGGATGTGATCCACAAACAAACCATCATTTGGAGTCGGTTGATTATTGAAGTGGCGTCCACCAGATCACAACACCATATAGCATTATAGGTCTGACATTGCGCACAGTTAACCTTGCCCAAATAAATAGTTCCCATATATATATCAAAATTCCGATTAGATTTCTATGGCCCCTAGAAGCTTCCATAGTTGCCTGATTTGGAAAAAAGTTTTGTAGGTAAAGTGAACATATGCCCTTCAACCAAGTTCATTTGCAGACATTTTTAGCAGAATCCATGGCGGTGGGTTCCTAAAAGTGGATCCATCAAAATTGGTTCAGAATTAGATATACCTCCCACTCTGTACTTATAGGGTAGGTGTAGGGTATTATAAAGTCGGCACCGTCCGACTTTTGCCTTTTATTGCTGGTTTCGTAATACTGATGTGCTACTATCCATATTTATTTGCATACTATTCTTATTCCCATCCTTGGCGTAATTTATAATGTTTTTCAATAAAGTGGCGCCTTTTCAAATTCCTATTGAACTACGTAATATGAAGCTGAAAGCAAAAAATGGCTTCTTTGGCAAGTCAATAAAACCAACATAGCATGCAATTAATCACTTCATTGGACAGAAAAAACAATGCATGTCTCCCATAAAAACACAAAAAGAACAAATAAAAATATTCAAGTGCACTACTGCAGTACTCTGAATATAAAAACATTTATGACTCCATAATGACAGATTTCTCAAAAGAACATGACAAAAATGTTACCGATCACCATGAAGTAAGAAAAATAAAAAAATCCCACTCTTGTACAAGGACTTCACACATAACATGCCAGTTCAAAGAGCCTCCAGAGATGGGAAATTATCTTCACGATGACAAAGGGTAATTAAAACATTGAGTTATGCGAACATCAACACAAACAAATTGTTAAACAACCAAAGGGAGAGTGAGAGAGAAAGAGAGCGGTATGATACAAGTAAATTTTATGGTTTTAATGACATTTCCTTGAAATGTAGTATAGGCAACAGCACTTCGTTATAATAAAATCTCAATTAATTTAAATGTTGAGAGCACATCATGTATAAATCCTCAGTGGAGGAGTTGAGTATTTTATGACATTGGTATGATGATCATACTCGTAGTTAAACAAACACCAGACAGACACAAGGGAAGACAAGGGATTTCATTGACATACCATTTCGATGGAGTTCAAATGTTGTGTAGCTGAGAAAACAATTGACATCTGGCCTCTGCATTGGTGCAATACATTCGTTTCGACTACTTCTACCATTGCGGTAATGGTGAGTGAAGACACCATACCAACTCACCCAGCTGAGTTTCAAACGTGTAGGAGTTGACATATAGTTAATACTTTGTTCAATACTTTCTCATGTGTACATATGTTGCATGTTTGGACTAAAGGCAGATTTAACTTCTTTTTACTATGTAAAAGTGTTTTTGTGCGGTAGTAGTATTGGGATGGCTGCCCTTATCTGTCAATTTAGATAAATAGAATATTGCATTACAAATGTATCAAGTATTTGTGAACTCTTTGACAATTGCTACCAGAGATTACGAGGATAAGACAATAAGTGGGGATTATATTTATGATATGTTTTTTCAGCTGTGAATTTTGTATTCTAGCACTAGCGGCTATTTGCCGTTAACAATACCTTTAAATTTTGGACATGTGATTTGTAAGAAGAACGGGCATATGACAATATGAGGATCAAATGAAAGGTACTTAGAAGTAGTATACGCATCGAATAAACAAAATGTATCCACGATTGTCTGGGGGGCTGTCACACCTCCAAAATCACCCCAAATCATACATGCAGATCCAACGGGGCAATATGCAATTCAAATGAAAAGTCTTCCGAAGTATGTGAACTACAAATCATTACTAATAATGGATATTGCAACAAAAACAAGTAAAAGCGTGCTAAGTTCGGCCGGGCCGAATCTTATATACCCTCCACCATGGATCGCATTTGTCGAGTTCTTTTCCCGGCATCTCTTTTTAGGCAAAAAAAGGATATAAGAAAAGATTTGCTTTGCTATTAGAGCGATATCAAGAGATGATCCGGTTTGGACCACAATTAAATTATATATTGAAGACCTGTCTAAAACGTCAGGCAATTCGAATAAGAATTGCACCCTCTAGAGGCTCAAGAAGTAAAATAGAGAGATTGATTTATATGGGAGCTGTATCGGGCTATAGACCGATTCAGACCATAATAAACACGTATGTTTATGGTCATGAGAGAATCCGTTGTACAAAATTTCATTCCAATCGGATAATAGGCTCAAGAAGTCAAGATCCCAGATCGGTTTATATGACAGCTATATCAGGTTATGAACCGACTTGTTCTTTATTTGACATAGTTGTTGAAAGTAACAATAAAAAACGTCTTGCGAAATTTCAGCCAAATCGGATAGGAATTGCGCCCTCTAGAAGCTCAAGAAGTCAAGTCCCCAGATCTGTTTATATGACAGCTATATCAGGTTATGAACCGATGTGAACCATATTTGGCACAGTTGTTGGATATCATAACGAAATACTACGTGCCAAAATTCATTCAAATTGGATAAGAATTGCGCCCTCTAGAGGCTCAAGAAGTCAAAATCCAAGATCGGTTTATATGGCAGCTATATCAAAACATGGAGCGATATGGCCCATTTACAATACCAACCGACCTACACTAATAAGAAGTATTTGTGCAAAATTTCAAGCGGCTAGCTTTACTCCTTCGGAAGTTAGCGTGCTTTCGACAGACAGACGGACGAATGGACGGACGGACATGGCCGGATTTCGCTTTTGGGACGAGCTCAATGATAGGAGATTTTTGCAATGGAAATGGAAAGTCAGAGATCACAACTTACACCAACCACTGACGAATGCGTTTCGTCATTTGGTTAGAGTAACTTATATTAGGTTTGGAGGTTTCAAGGGCCATACGATGGTAGGTCGTACTTATATCGAATATACCGCGAAAACGTGTCTACGATGTAAGCACGACTCTAACACATGTCTGACACCTTTCACATTAGCTGTTCTTTTCCACTGCATATATTTTCTTTGTAGTGATAAACCTTTTCTCTATACAGCTACTTAGCTTCCATGGCATACTCATGACATTTGTCTGCATCTTTTGGAAGTTGTATTGATGGCTACTCGCTGCTGCTCCGTGTGCCCAGGTTCAAATCCCTGTCGGACTCTGTCTAAATTTTATTTTCAAGTTATTTTGCCTGTTAGGGTGAAGATCATTTAATTTCACAATTTTTCATTTGCTTCTCTTTCGAGACGAACTCAATGATTGAAGATTTTTGCAATGGAAAAGCCGGAGATCATAACAAACATCAACCACTGTGGGAAGCATTTCGTCAGTTTATTTTTGATCGTCATAAAACAGTAAGACCATGCAACGATGTTCCTGTGTCTGTCCGTCCGTCTGTTTTAATCACGCTACAGCTTTCAAAAATTGAGATATTGAGCTGAAATTTGGTCTTACGCCCATAACTGCTGTATTTAATATCCGATATTGCTGAAATTCGAACCAGCGAGTTGTTTTAAGCCTCCCATCATCCGACCTCAATATGATACCAATAGGATCATATTTAGATAGAGCTGTCATATAGAACTATCCTCTCGACGGACGAAGATTACACTATACAAGAAACTGATACCACCTGTGCTGTTATATGGTTCTGAAGCATGGGTACTTGTGAAAGCAGATGAGGCAGTGCTTGGAGTATTTGAGAGAAAGATTCTTCGTTAAATATATGGACCAGTTTGCGTAAATGGAGAATATAGGCGACGTATGAACCACGAGCTGTATGACGACGATAGTATAGTTACACGCATCAAAATACGTCTGCGTTGGCTAGGTCATGTTGTCAGAATGGATGAAGAAGCTCCAGCAAAGAAGTCTTTTGAAGGCAAACACGGTGGTACACGCAAACCGGGAAGACCAAAAGCCCGATGGAAAAATCAAGTTGTGGGAGACACCTCCAAACTTGGTGTCCGAGGTTTTAGAATGAGCGCAGAAGATCGAGGCGCTTGGAACGCTATTCTACGTTCGGCTAGCGGAACAAATATTCTGTCATAGCCATTTAAAGTAAAGTATAGACCGATCTTTAAATTTAGGGTTTTAATTCCATAAAAAGCGGGTTTATTGCCTGACTTCGATGAATTTTTTGTCCTCTATAAGAGTTGTCGGGATTTGAATTAAAGATGATGTAGATTAGCTCATATTTGGATATCATTAGAGATATAATAGTGGAGTTATAATAAACTAGGATGATTAATATCTTGTGGTGGGTATTCAAAGTTCTTAACATGTTTTTTCTAGTTTTTCAATCTAGTCATAAGGTTGTCATCTTTAGATAATCTTAACAAATATTATTACAACAATATCATGTCAAAACATCATGAGGAAAGCAAAAAAAAAAACAATCAATCTATCGTTACATACTCGCTTACATCAAACTTGAGAACTTCTTTGTTTTTTTCCAAACAAAATTTTCCTTGTTTTGGTCATTCATTACTTAATTCATTCAATTCCATCAAGAATCATCCACAACGATTGTTGTTTTTATTTTTATTTTGTAATTATTGTGACATTTCCAATGAATGTTCGTTCGTTCGATTTTGCTCTCAGCTCGATTAGAAGTGATCAATAGTTCAATTTGGATTTTCAGTTTGCTTCAATAACAGCCAATATCTCGTAATAAAAGTCAGTGGAACGAAGAAAAAAAGCTGGAGGAGGAGGAAAACCACAACGCCCACTCAAAACAAATGGCAGCATGACTTCTTTAGCTACTATGCGTTAGCGTTATTATAGGAAGCCAAGAGCGATATTTTTAAATGTGTGCCAAGTATGCCATTTAATTGAGGGACAAATGTCGTCTTATTTTTGCTTCTTCTTTTTTTTTAAAGAAATACTACAACAGTTTTATGGGAAAATATTTTGTGTAATTATTTTTTTTTATAAAAATCATTGAAAAAAGGCGACTATTTCAAATATTTCTGGGAGTAAGAAATACTTTTGGGAGAAGCCATTTGATGACATTTCGATGATATATGGGAATTTCATAAAATTTCTGTGTGAATTTTAATGGAATCACTTTAGAATTCTCAATTAATACAATAATGTCAAAGACAAAAACTGTGATCATACAAGCAGAACCAAATGTATATTCAATAGGCTTATTTGGCAATGAATTGAAGAAGAAATATTTGCTCTCGAACACTGCAAGAAGTACCTCGGATTTATAAGTTTAAGAAGTATCTCGGGCTTATAAGTGCAGTAAATTGTTTAGAAGCCATTGGGGCTTTAAGATTTAAACGGCAGAACTACCAAATTCGCACTTTATATATTGACAGGCAGATCAAAACTTCCATATTGTGAAAAACGTTTCATTTAAAGAGAAGGAACAAGAAATACAACATTTAATCCTCCCATTAAATGTCCAAAATATAGGGAAATGAAAATGCATAAATGCTTGGCCATGCCCTCAATGAATCAAAATCAAAGAACATCTTCAACCCAATGAGCAAGTACACAACCAACAACCATTAATCCAAACGGCAAAAACAATTTTTGATGAAAATACTAGCATTTTAAATATTTGAAGGATTTTTCACACATCATTAAGAAGCGAGTGAAAGAACATGAATGCGATCACAGCAGCACTAGCATAATGAAAAATGGGATATTCAAAAATTTAAACAGTCACAAATTAAACTTCGAAGAGAAATTATTAGTCGAGTCGAAGTGAAGTCAAACGACAGAAATCTGTTCCCTAGGGCGCTAGCAGAGAGACGAAGTGTGAGAACGGAATGTCAGCCGGAAAAAGCATTTACCCTTAAATGTATAGAAAAACAATATGAGCTGAAAGCAGAAGTGAAAAATCTCATAATCGTAAAAGTTTACATTGCCAACAACATCATCATCATCCTCATAAGCATCGACAAAAATTTAAATCCTTTGGCTAGGAAAAGATTTCATCAACACCCTGTCAAATGCTTTACCATTCTTTCTCTGGGGGGAGTGGGAGAAACAATTGTTGAGGCATACTGCAAGCAGGAACAGTAGAAACAATTCATGGCATAGCTTCCTGAAGATATAAGGGTGTTACGAAAAAAAAAAAAAATTTGTAAATTAATCAAAAATCGAAATCTATAAAAAAATTATGTGAGTAGTAGGGGACAGTAGGAATTCGAGTAAAACAAATTTCATAAATTAGGCATATTGAAAAGCAAGAAAGCTTTTTACTTCATATGATGTTTATTAAAATATAAAGAATTTCAATATTCAAAGATTTTGAAAATTATTTTACGTTATCATTTTTTCCCAAAAGGGGAAGAGTCGAGCTAATTTGACCAAGGCAAAGAATATCACAAGAAATGAAGGATTTTTATGTCATACAAGCTGGACCGGGCCCGCTCCGCTGCTTCCATTTTTACTTTATATGGAACAAAATTTTTCTTGGAAAACATTTTTTTCGACAATTAAAGAGCTTTTAGTGAAATACCATGCTACGAAAATAGTATATCGCTTGACAAACAATATAAGTGACAATATAAGTGCGTTTATCTGAATCCCATATGATCTTTATCGGTCTACGAATTTAAGTTTGGATGTAAGGTGTACTCCATTCTAAAAAAATACTTTATTTCAGTCCGATATTCTCATGATGTCTGATTCAGGGGTATTTTCGGGTGTGAGGCGATTCCCCAGACACTTGGCCCTGAAAAAATATCAGTATCGTGCTCTTCTTCAAATACCATTTGCAATCTCTACATTGCCATTGATTTTGAGGGGAAGTTTACAGGATGAGGCGTCCCCCAAACACATGGTCCCAAAATTGGTTATCAAATTCGTTTGATAATCTTAAATACCATTCATTTGAGCCACATATTGGCATGGTCGAAAAATGTTTACCCTTTGGGGGTGTTTTGGGGAAGAGGTGATGCCCTAAATACATGGTCCTACATTTTGGATATCCAATTCGTATTATACTCCCAAATACCTTTAATTGAGCCCCATATTGCTATGGCCAGTAAAAAATAGCTGTTTGTGGGGTATTTGGGGAGAGGGGTAGACCCCCAGAAAATTGGTCCCGAAAGTGGGTATCAATTCTTACTCTGCCCCCAATACCTTTCATTTAAGCCTCACATTGACATGGTCTGTTTAATATGCCTGATTTAGGGGTGTTTTGGGGAGTGGGGTGGTCCCCCAATCACTAAGCCCTTAAAATATATCAGCAACGTGCTCTATTCTCATATATTTGAACCCCATATTGCCAATGGCCTAAAAATTGGATATCAAATTCGGTTTTCTAATCTCCAATTCCATTCAATTAAACCCCTTATTGAAAAAACCAGCAAATATGTTCGGTTTGAGGTATGAGCCCTAAAAACTTTGATTATCGAGCTTCATAGTCTTGCAGACCCAAATTGTCTTGGTGAGCAAATATTTGCTACTTGGGGGTTGTTATGGTGGTGGGATGTCCCCTAGACAGTTGGTGCCGAATGTTGATGTCAGATTCATGTTCTACTCCCAAATACCCTTCATTTGAGCTCCATTTTTCCATAGCCGGCCAACATGACCGGTTTGGGGGGTGTTTTGGAGGATGGGGCGGCAGCTCAGTGATTTGGCTTTGAAAATATATTGGGTTGCCCAAAAAGTAATTGCGGATTTTTCATATATTCGGCGTTGACAAATTTTTTCATAGCTTGTGACTCTGTAATTGCATTCTTTCTTCTGTCAGTTATCAGCTGTTACTTTTAGCTTGCTTTAGAAAAAAGTGTAAAAAAGTATATTTGATTAAAGTTCATTCTAAGTTTTATTAAAAATGCATTTACTTTCTTTTAAAAAATCCGCAATTACTTTTTGGGCAACCCAATACATCAGATTCGTGTTCTATTCTTAAATACCTCTTATTTGAGGGTGTTGTTATGGGGGTGGGGTGGCTCCATAGACACTTTTTCCGAACATTTATATCTCATATGCTTCGTGCTTTACTTCCAGAGACAGAGACCTTTCATTTGAGCCCCATATTGCTATGGTCGTAAATTTGTCCTCTTTGGGGTATGTTCTCGGGTATGGGCGGCCCCCCCAAACACTTGGCCCCTCATCTGGATATCAGATTCGTATTCTACACTCAAATACCTTTTATTTAAGCCCCATATTTCCATGGTCAGTAAATATGTCCAGTTTGGGGGGTGTTTTGGGGAAGTGGTGGACCCCCAGAATGTTTGTTTCAAATTTGGATATCAGATTCGTATTTTATTCGAAAATACCTTTCATTTGAGCCCCATATTGCCATGGTCGATAAATATGTCCGATTTAGGGATGTTTTTGGGGGTTGGGGTGGTCCCCCAAACACTTGGTCCGACAATTGGATATCAGATACGTTTTCTAATCTTAAATACCTTTCATTTGAGTCCCATATTGTCGTGATTGGTTTATATATATATATATTTGGTTGGGTTTGGGGTGGGGCGGCCCCCCTAGATACCCCATCCTAAATTTGAATACCAAATTTTTGTTTGTAGGTCACTATTAGAGAGCACAGAAAATTTCGTTTAAATCGCACCACCCATCTCCGAGATCTGGCGATTCTGAAAATTAGGGTAAGGGGGAGGGTCCGCTCCCCCTTCAGATATTAAAAGATATAGTACCCTATTTTCACCATCAGTGAAAATTTCAAGTGAATCGGTTCAGTCAATTCCCGATTCATTCCCTTAGTCAAATTAGCTCGACTCTTTCCCCTTTTTGGGAAAAAATAACAACGTAAAATAATTAATTCATTGACCAGCCATCCCAGGCACAAAAATAAATAGATTTTAGCATAATTTTTAATAATTTTAGTACTGGGGCTTGATGTACATTACTGGTACATCCTTTTATCCATATGCAAATACAATCACAATATTTACTTCACTTTACACCACTCAGTAACATTTTTGAGCCTACAAAATGTGTGCTGGATGGATTACATGGATGCTTGTATATCAGCATGGTTGAATGTTGTTCACAATAACAACAACAACAACAAATGTTCAAATAAACAAACACTTTGGCGGTTTGGCAGCATGAGCATCAACATCAGCATCGGCAATGTCGGCAACACCACCAGCCTCAACTGCAACATATCCCTTATGTGCATAAGCAATAATAATCATAACAATAACAAAAAACCAAAAACCAAAAATAATGCAACCAAAAGCTAGGCAAGTGCATCATTTCGTCATAGGCTGTAAGCTGTGACAGCAGCATCAAAAAGGCGGATAGGCCCTGCCATGCATTTCATACATCTCAGAAAAGGAGAACCCTTAGGAACGAACAACTGTAAAAGCAATTGCCTGTACAAATGAGGGAAATATCATTGGGACCAACAATAGCAGCAGCAATACTGGCAGCAACAACATCGACTGCAGTCATCAGAAGGCCTAAAACAAACTGCAGAAGCATCATTAACAACGCAAATAAAGAAAGCAACAACAAGGCCCAAGAAGCAGCAGCAGCAGCAGTAGGAAAACAACAACAGTCAACCACAACAAGACATCGACAATTTAAATGTCATAACAACAACAATCAGAATGTCACTATATCGCTGTGCGATATGATGGTGATGGTAGGGAGATTTTATGGTAATGTTAGGAAAAGAATTTAATAAACAGTGGGCTAATACATATGGGAGAAAAAGGACGCAATGATGTATAATGAGGCATATATGATGGATTTTGGGAAAATTAGTGTTCCTACTGTTTCCATCTACTAATATATGTATAATTTTTTTGAAATTTGAAGTGGATACCGCCATTTTAGAAGATTGGAAAATTAAGTAAAACATTGTGTCTATGTCCTATGAAATTCCTCTCGAAAAGAAATGTAAGTAGTTGGGAACAGTAGGAATTTATTCAAATGAATTCTGACAAATTGAGAGGATTGTAAAATGCCCAAAGTCATGGAGCTGTATGATTTAAACTAAATATATATCAACATAAAAGGTTTTTCTGCTTGACAACAATTCCTGACAGATAAATGAGTTTGACTGGTAAAGGCCTGTAGGAATTTAATATTTCGAAATTACTTTACATTTAAATGATAATGGAAAATTTAAAATATAAATATTCTCCATTTGGGTAAACCATAGCAGCAACTGTTATTATGTATGTTTTGGATGGCAAACATTCCAACTGTCCCCAACTACTATAAAATATTCAATTTCAAACATTTCAGGGGTATTCCAAACAAATTGGACTGAATGAAAAGTGACCACAAACAATTTACATAGTTTATTTGATATTCCTTTAGAAAAATAATAGAAGTAGTAGGAAACAGTAGGAATTTAATCGTATGAAATCTGACAAATGAAGAAGATTAAAGTCTTCAAGTTGAATACTTTAACCAAAGTGCATACTAACTACAAAAACTAAAGTTCCCATAAACATTCCATTAAGAAACGGGGGACGTTTGGTTGAATGAAGTCAACCAAAATCTGATAAATATGAAGTATGAGTAGTTGGGAACATTAGGAGTTTGGACAACCTTATTCTGATTTGAAAAGAAAGTTACTTTACATTTAAATTGTACATAAAAGTTTTTAAATATAAATATTCTACAAATGGGTATACCACCGTAACATTTGTTATTATGGATTTATAGAGTTTCAAACATTCGTACTGTCCTCATCTACTACTAAACATCAAATTTAAAATATTTCAGGGTGACAGAAAACAAATATGACTGATTTAAAAGTGATAACAAACCATTTTCATCTATTATTTGATTATACCCTACACCACTACGGTGGTACAGGGTATTATAACTTAGTGAATTAGTTTGTAACACCCAAAATATAAGTTTACCGATCGACTCAGAATCACTTTCTGATTCGATTTAGCTATGTCCTTCTGTCTGTCAGTCAGTCTGTCCATGTTAATTTATGTGCAAAGTACAGATCGCAGTTTTCATCCGATCGTCTTCAAATTTGGTATAAATCTGTTTAACCAATCTTGCCAAAATTACACAACGCTTTTCTTGACGAATATCTGAAAAGTTTGCTCGATATCGGTTTAGAATTAGATATAACTCCCATATATATGTTTGTCCGATTTTGGGTAATTTGCCGTAATGTTGTCATTTGTCAACCGTAGTTTTTATAGTTTGAACATATTTGTCCGCGAGGTCCATAAAGTTGGTTCAGATTTAGATATAGGGCCCACATTGTACTTATAGGGTATAGGGTATTATACAGTGGGCACCGCCCGACTTTCTTTAGAAAAATATTTGAAGTAGTTGGGAACAGCAGGAGCTTAGTCGAACAAAATCTGATACATTGAAAAACACCACAAGCCTAAAAGTCGAATACCGAACCAAATTAAATATGAAAACAAAAATTCTTTCCTACTTCAAAATGATACATTATAAGAAAACGAGTTTGAGTAGTTGGGTCAAGAAAAAATACTTAACTTTCAATTCTACAAATGGGTATTCCACAGCTTCATATTTTTTATGGATTTTTTGATTGCAAATATTTCTCTTCGGCTTCTTTACCTCTTGTGGGGTTTTGTCCCTTTAATCAATTTCGTTGGTGGTCTTGCTTCTACAGCTTTATCCTTCTTCTTGCCGGGCTATCATTGATAGGACTCGTTGCGCTCCTCTTATTCTGCACCGTCCAAAGCGTAGGCACGTCATTTGATGTCGTAGAAGTTTCTGCTATTCTTGGTCCTCCGCGGTTATATAGTTTTTGTGGTTGCTTGCTATGATGCCCAAGAGTTCCTCGATCCCTGACATACAATTTTGGACATCCCTGCTGATATTTTTTGCATTTTCCGAGCGCTCTTTCCCCTAATAGTTGCATCTTCAATATGAATACTGGTCTAGAACTGGTCCTGCTTTTGCGTTACTCTCTTCTGGTATGCAGTCTAACGCCATACCTGTTACTTCTCTTTTTTATAGCCTCCTCCTTTCTAATACCACGAAATATTCGTCTATTTTATATATAGCTGCCGTATAAACCGATCTTGGATCTTGACTTCATGAGCTATTAGAGAGCGCAATTCTCATCCGTTTTGGCTAAAATTTGGCATGACGTGTTTTGTTATGACTTCCAGCAACTGTGCTAAGTATGGATCAAATCGGTCGATAATCTGATATAGCTGTCATATAAACCGATCTGGGGATTCTAGAGCCACTAGAAGGTGAAATTACCATCCGATTTGACTGAAATTTGGCATGACGTGTTTTGTTATGGCTTCCAACAACTGTGCTAAGAATGGTTTAAATCGGTTCATAACCTGATATAGCTGTCATATAAAGCGATCTGGGGTCTTGACTTCTTGAGCCTCTAAAAGACGCAATTCTTATCGGCTTTGGCTGAAATTTGGCATGACGTGTTTCGTTATGACTTCCAAACACTGTGCCTAGCATGGTTCAAATCGGTTAATAACCTGATATAGCTGTCATATTATTCGATCTGGGATCTTGACTTCTTGAGCCTATAGAGAACCTAATTGTCATCCGATTTGGCTGAAATTTTGTACAACGGCTTCTCCCATGACCTTCAACATACGTGTCAAATATGGTCTAAATGAATCTATAGCCTGATACAACTCCCATATAAACCGATCTCCCTACTTTGCTTCGTGAGCCCCTATAGGGCGCAATTCTTATTCGAATTGACTGAAATTTTACACAATGACTTCTACCATGGTCTTCGCCATTTAATTCAATTATGGTCCAAATAGGACCATAATAGCATATCAATTCTTATCTTTTATCCTTTGTTTACCTAAAAAGAGATACCGGGAAAAGAACTCGACAAATGCGATCCATGGTGAAGGGTATATAAGATTCGGCACGGCCGAACTTAGCACGCTTTTACTTGATTGCTCTCGAAACTGGACCGGAAGGCTCCTTGAGTATTTACCGGTGATCGGAGTACTTTCGATCTCCTTTCAAATATCGACTCCATCTCTCCAGCTGCTGTGTTGATTGGTGTCTCCGTTTGATTGTGTCCCAACTTAGAGACACTAACGGAGTCCGAAAATGTAATCGACCTTAATGTTGACTCCAAGGTTGCCTTTGCAAGCATGAGGTTGACGCAAAACCTTATGAGTAGTTGGGTTCAGAGCCAGATCGAGCAATAATCTGGATATCGTATCCACAGAACCTTCATTACCAACATAATGGTCACGAGGCACAGAGCGTTCTCTAAGCCCTGCCAGGGGTTTAGCGGGACAGTGGCAGTGGGGGCCACGCTATGTCATGGGAGCTATCACTCCTTTCAATTCAGCTAACAGAATACCGCAGCTGTTAGCCCCTAGTATCTGTCCAAATAAAAATCATATTCCAGTGTAAGTGCCAAGGTCACTCCCTAGACTGTACTCCCAAATCCCTTTACTTTGAACCCCATATTGCCATGGTCGGTAAGTATGAACCATTCGGAGGGTGTTTTGGGGCTGGGAAGTCCACCGGCACTTTGCCCTGAAAATAGATATCAAATTCCTTCTTTACTCCCAAATACCGTTGATTTGAGCTCTATATTGCTATAGTCGGAAATAAAGTTCAGTTTAAGGGGTGATTTAGGGCGTACCCCCAAAATTGGATATCATTTGAGTCCCATATTGCCAGAATGGGTCAATTAATCTATTGGACGTATTTTAAGGAGGAAAAGAGCCACATTAACTTGAAGGTTAATTGTAATGTCATATTTTTAATCTACTCCCAAATATCTTTCATTAGAATCCAATATAGAAATGGTCGGCTGATATGCCCATTTGGGGGTATTTCGGGGTGAGACGACCTCCCATTACTTGGACCTAATTCTTTATGCCATATTTGTAATCTACTGCAGGCTACTTTTCATTTGAATCCCATATTGATAGGAACTTGGAATATATCTGATTAGAGGAGTTTTGGGGTCAGGGCGGCCCGGCCCGCTGGGTACTTGGAACCAAAATTAAAACGTTATTCATTTTCTAGTCTCGCATACCTTTCATTTGATACCCATATTGTGCCCATCAGTCCTCTTTTGGTTTTGGGGGGCGTTTTGGTGTAAGAAGGAGGGTCAGCCACCATCGGATATCTAAAAATTATTTAACCTATGTTTCCAAACAAACCGAGTCTCATATAGTCATGATAGGTCATATGCCCATTTGGGGAGTTTTTTGGGGGGTGGGGTGACCCCCTACACTTCCATCTGATTTTGTATGCCAGATTCGTAATCTACTCCCGAATACCTTTCATTTAAGAACCATATTGATATGGACGACCAACTTGTCTGCTTTTAGACATTTTGGGGTTAGGGCGACTTCCTGGGAACTTGGACCCAATTTTAAATATCATATTCATATTCTACTCTTCAATACCTTTCATATGATATCCATATTGTCTTTATCGGTCCACTTGTGATTTTGGGTGGTATTTTTGGGGTAACGGGGAGGGTCCGCCCCCTTCCGATATCAACAAATTATAAAGCACATATCTTCTTCCTGACCATATTCGTACTCTACTTCTGAATACATTTCATTTGAGTCCCATATTGTCATGATCGTACAAAAAACCTATTTTAGGGGGGTTTGGGGTTGGGGCGGCCCCCCGGTTACCTGGACCCAATTTTTAATATGAAATTCGTACTCTACTCCTGAATACCTTTCATTTGAGTATCGTATTGTCCCGATCGGTCCACTTTTATTTTTGGGTAGTACTTTTGGGGTATGGGGGAGGGTCCGCCCCCCCCTCCCGATATCAAAAAATTATATAGCCTATGTTTCCTTCTAGACCAACCTTCAAAATCTGTAAAAATGTCAAGGTAATCGGTACAGCCGTTTTTGAGTCTATAAGGAACAAACAAAACAACCCGATAAACAAACAAACACAAATTCAATTTTATATGTATTGGTTGCCCAAAAAGTAATTGCGGATTTTTTAAAAGAAAGTAAATGCATTTTTAATAAAACTTAGAATGAACTTTAATCAAATATACTTTTTTTACACTTTTTTTTCTAAAGTAAGCTAAAAGTAACAGCTGATAACTGACAGAAGAAAGAATGCAATTACTGAGTCACAAGCTGTGAACAAATTTGTCAACGCCGACTATAAGAAAAATCCGCAATTACTTTTTGGGCAACCCAATATTCTGAAACTATTAAAAATATCTTTTCCATTTACCCACTGTCCGCCTCTTCCATTTCATAAATGTCAAGCATTTTGAGCAGCAACATTAATGCCAAATCCAGTCGTCGCCCTTAGACGATGTCAGATTTCTGGATTTTCTTCTGCTTCTGTTTATTCGCCTTGCCCTTAATGTTTGTTAAGGGAGTATGGCCTATCCCCTATCTACCAATTAAACTCAATGACACCTTTTACATCCTAATGCTGCTCAACTCCTTAACAGTATGCAACAATTTTGTTCTTTCCATTTGAGATATCATTAATTTTGTTATTCTAGAATTCCGACCATTAAGCCCTCTTTTGCTGTTGTAGAGTAATTTTCAAAAATATCCAAACGAAGGGAAAAAAATTTAACCAAACAAAAGTGAAATTCCTTTATTTCCTCATCTTGGCCTTCTATTTCCCGAAAAGTTGTCGACAAAAAGGGGCTTGCATGGGTGGGTAGCGGAGTCCATGACTATGTCTATTTTTCTCTTTTCGTTTACTTAAATGAGCAGTCCCATTTGAATAAGACCATGATTTCAGTGTTCCCGAAAAAAAAAAAAAATTGGTAGCCAACGTAAATGACAACCATACTAAATACTAAAAATATCTTTGGATTGTCATTTGTTTTGGCCCATTATTTCATGGATAAGACTTTGTCTTTAGGGATTACAATTGTCGAGAGCTCCTGCAGCGGTAGAGACGCCAAAGGAGTTTGGGTTTTGTGTTGCACCAGACTGTATGCGTCATTGTAATTATTATTGCTGTGCAAATTTTTATTTAAATTTCTGTGGACACGTGTTAATTAAAGATGCAATAACAACAGTCAGTCAGGCAGATAGGCAGCCAGAATGCCATCCACCCCACCAGCTAGCCACAGTCAGACCAGCCAACAAAACCAACCACAAAAAGGCAGAGGACATGGTTGCTTAGCTCTTGAGAATTTACAACCATATGGGGGTTTCCATAATATGCCAAACTTGTTTGAAAAACTCGCACTCATTCTACGGCAATATGGGCCATAATATACTACCAAAAATACCACAAAAATCTGTAATTGTTTTTTTTAACAGCTTTTTGCAGTATCATAAAAAGCCTTAGTTACAAAATGAGGATAAATGTTTCACGATGCCTTCGCATTACCAAATGCAAATTTGCCCATGAACACTCCATTGAGGAAACGGGGGCAAATCTCTCACAAATCATTGAGAGCTGCCCAATTCAATTTTAAGCTCAATGATAAGGGACCTCCTTTTTATAACCGAGTCCGAATGTCGTGCCGCAGAGCGTTACCTCTTTGGGGAGAAGTTTTTACATGGCAAAGTACCTCACAAATGTCGCCAGCATTAGGAGGTGATAACCACCGCTGAAAAACTTTCTGATGGTCGTGCCAGGATTCGAACTTAGGCGTTCAGCATCATAGGCGGACATACTTAACTCTGCGCTACGGTGGCCTCCTGCCATCATATAATAGGTAAAAAAATGTCTTCGTTTTTTTTTTGCTTTTCTCACAAATTTTCAAAATTGGCACTAGTGTCTGATGCATTGCAGGTATGCCTTGTTGCTGTGATAACATTTTATTGCGTGGTGGTTGTTTCGGCATTGCAGTCTCTGACATTCTTTGTTGTTTTTGTTGTCTTTATCTGATGTTGCGTTGATGATCGCGTATCGCATTTGTTTTCGACAGATGTCATTAATAGAGAAAATTTGACTTTTGCAGGCCTTTACTATATGAAATTTGCAGGCCGTTTACTATATATGTATACCATGTTTAAGATTTATTTCTCCAAAAGAGTTTATTGTATAACTAGAGCACAGTTTAAGCATCTTTTGCTAACACTTTCTTACCTTTCTTACAGAGGCCTTCAGTTTCGATGTGTTAATGATATTGTGCTATAATGTGCCTATGTAGTAGATGCGGACAGTAGGAATTTCTTTCTTTCCTTTCCCCAAATGGAAATCACTATAAAAATGTTTCTTTCTTAGAAATTTCATCTTTCAACAAATTAGTGCAATAGTTTTTAGAAACAAAACTTAATTTAAAAATAATACAAACTACCATACAAAAATAAGAATGCTGGAAATCTTCTCAGAAATGTTGCTGTAAGGAATATGGGCAGAAAAACATGCAGCAAACATGCAAACTCCCAACGACACTGTCAATTAGTAAAATTTTCATTGCATTTAAAAACTAAATTAATAAACGCATCAAGTTGTTAGTCATTGGAAATTATTTCGAATGACTCAAGTCAAAATATTTTGTGAAGAATATCAAACAAAATATTTGAGTTCACATAAGTGAAAGGGCAGATGAATATACATAAGCAGATGATTTTTCTGATTTTTTTGATTTTTTGTTGTTTTTGTTGAAAATGCCACCTAAATAAATATTGATCCTTTGCATGGCTACAAAGTCACAAGCAATCGTTTAACCCCAGTCAATGATTGACATGTACACTTTGTTCCTAAAATTGACACTTTTTCTCAGAGCCTTAAAAATAGACCATCATCATCATCATCATCATGGTAGTTGCAGTGGAGTTTTTCCTTTATGATAATGCATTGCATTGACTATCAACACCAAATATTTTGGAGGCATAAAAATAAATGCGTCGTTAAACCACTCTACTCCACTTCACTTTTCCATCAGCAACAGCAGCAGGAGGAAGTAGGAACATGTCTGCATATGAAAAGGCAATTTGTCATTGGCCTTAGCCCAGCCAGCCTTAGAGTAGAGGTACTTTGGCTGGGCAAACCAAACCAAACCAAAATTAAATGAAATGAAATGCTTTGGTTCGTGTATTAATAGGCGTTTCAGGGATTCGTTAGGCCCAATTTCATTTTGGAGGGCTTATCCTCAAATGAATCAATAATTAATAATCCAAAAGAGCCCAGCGACGACGGACGGCCACTCGCAGACCCTCAAAAAAAAAAAAAAAACACCCCTATTTTTAACATGGATGCAGTACTCTCCATTCCCATTCAAATGGTAAGCCAGACAGTATGATAAGGGTTTTTGGCTCATGGTGATGGTGAAGGCGATGATGGCTCTGACGTTTGGCAAGTAAAGGAGCGTAGAGCTCTTTAAACTGCTGCTGCTGCTGCTGGCAACAACTCATTAGGAATTCAGACAAAATGTTATGTTTATTAAATTATGAAAATTAAAGAGCGTTAAATTTGATCAGATAACACACAAATTTATTTAGACGAGACACAAATAATATCATCAAATATTTGATGATGATAAAAACAAACAACAGCTATGATTGCAGTAGCCCCCCCTTGGATGATTATCATTTGATCATGACATTTGCCTTTTAGAAAAGGGGTTACTTTGATGAATCTAAAGTTGAATGACCTTTTGCAGAGGTCTGCTTTAGTAATATTGGTTTGCTTTGTGGGAATCACAAAAAGGGGAAAATAAATGTGTGGCACTATGTAACATTAAATGCCATTCTGGTCTTCATTCTTCATTCTTCATGTATGAAAAGTATAAAAACATTCGCACATGATAAAATTTTCCATGTGAACTTCTGCTATGACCCCTTCGGTGTTGCCAATGTAACTTTTCCTCAAAGGTATAAATCGTTCAGGGAACTTTACGATTGTTGCATTGCCAACATATCCGTTGCATAGTGTCATCTGGTTAATGTTCAAAATTTCCATATCATATCCATAACATCACAATCATCTTGTGTGCTTTCATATAATTCCAACTCTTTGTCCATTTCTTTGAGTTCAATGGGAAAAACGCTTACACTTTATGTTAACAAAGGCCGAGTGACTTGTCCATAGTGACTGTTTTAAGGGAAGAAGTCAGCGGGCGGCTATCGGGCCCGATCCCCCCTCCCCATACATACTTATTAATGTTTTGTAGTTCTAATATGGGGCCCATCCTAAGTCCCTAATTGCTTTTCTTTAAATCTATCCCTTCTTCGCTTAGTTTTTCATTTTAAGTTTCGCTTTCAAATCGGTAACCATATTCATCCTTCCATTTTAGATTGTCTCTTTGTCTTTCCCATCACTGCTGCTGTCTGCAAAATACTTTGTATTCTCTTTTTTTGCCAGCTGACGTCATTCTTCTTTTTGAACCATGGAAATCTAGAAGATGGTGTTATTGATGTTCCTGCTACTACGCTTTGACTCCGGCGTTTTGGTGCATTTTCACATTTCATTCACTTGATATCGCCTCAAATCAGTTGACTTAACAATTTGCAACCATAGCATTAAGGCATAATGCAAAACAAGGAAAGGGAAACCACACTCAAACTCACATACCTATGTGCACACACAGACAATAGGAATTGGCAAAACGAGCCGTTTGGCATTCGTACTTGGAGCATACTGTCAGAGATCAAGAAGTGCGTTAACATTTCATTGTGCGACTTTGATGTCGTAGATGTAAGAAAAAAAAAACAATAAAATACACTGAAAGAAATACAATAAAAAATTACAAAAAAAAAATAAATAAAATGAAAAAATAAAATAAAATAAAACAATATTAAAATAAAATAAAATAAAATAAAATAAAATAAAATAAAATAAAATAAAATAAAATAAAATAAAATAAAATAAAATAAAATAAAATAAAATAAAATAAAATAAAATAACATAAAATAAAATAATATAAAATAAAATAAAATAAAAAAAATAAAACAAAATAAAATATAATAAAATAAAAAAAAATTAAATAAAATAAAATAAAATAAAATAAAATAAAATAAAATAAAATAAAATAAAATAAAATAAAGTAAAATAAAATAAAATAAAATAAAATAAAATAAAATAAAATAAAATAAAATAAAATAAAATAAAATAAAATAAAATAAAATAAAATAAAATAAAATAAAATAAAATATAATAAAATAAAATAAAATAAAATAAAATAAAATAAAATAAAATAAAATAAAATGAAAAAAGATAAAATAAAATAAAACCAAATAAAATAAAAAAAAATTAAAATAAAATAAAATAAAATAAAATAAAATAAAATAAAATAAAATAAAATAAAATAAAATAAAACAAAATTAAAATAAAATAAAAAAGATAAAATAAAATAAAACCAAATAAAATAAAATAAAACAAAATAAAATAAAATAAAAATAAAATAAAATAAAATAAAATAAAACAAAATTAAAATAAAATAAAATAAAATAAAATAAAATAAAATAAAATAAAATAAAATAAAATAAAATAAAATAAAATAAAATAAAATGAAATAAAATAAAATTAAAACAAGTAAAAAGGCGTTAAGTTCGGCCGGGCCGAACTTTGGATACCCACCACCTCGGGAATATATGTAAACCACCTTTCATCAAAATTCGGTGGAAATTTCATACCTTATGTCCCATATCAGTTATATCAAAATATGTTCCGATTTGGACCAAATACTAAAAGTACACTAGCTATATCTAAAAATAAACCGATAAGGCGAACCATATACGACACGGATGTCGAAAAGCCTAACATAAGTCACTGTGTCAAATTTCAGTGAAATCGGATTATAAATACGCCTTTTATGGGGCCAAGACCTTAAATCGCGATATCGGTCTATATGGCAGCTATATTCAAATCTCGACCGATCTGGGCAAAATTGAAGAAGGACTTCGTAGAGCCTAACCAAACTCACTGTCTCAAATTTCAGCGACATCGGACAATAAATGCGTCTTTTATGGCCCCAAAACCTAAAACGTAGATATCGGTCAATATGGCAGCTATATCCAAATCTGAACCGATCTGTACGATATTGCAGAAGTATGTCAAGGGGTTTAACTTAAATCACTGTCCCAAATTTTGGCGACATCGGATAATATATAAGCATTTTATGGGCCCAAAACCATAAATCAAGAAATCGGTCTATATGTCAGCTATATCCAAATCTGAACCGATCTGGGCCAAATTGAAGAAAAATGTCGAAAGGCATAACACAACTCACTGTCCCAAATTTCAGCAAGATCGGATAATAAATGTGGCTTTTATGGGACTTAGACCCTAAATTGGATGATGGGTCTATATGGCAGCTATATCCAAATCTGGACCGATCTGAGCCAAATTCACGGAGGATGTCGAAGGGCCTAACACAACTCACTGTCCCAAATTTCAGCAAAATCGGATAATAAATGTGGCTTTTATGGGCCTAAGACCCTAAATTGGCATATCGGTCTATATGGCAGCTATATCCAAATCTGGACCGATCTGAGCCAAATTGACGGAGGATGTTGAGGGGCCTAACGCAACTCACTGTCCCAAGTTTCAGCGAAATCGGATAATAAATGTGGCTTTTATGGGACTTAGACCCTAAATCGGATGATCGGTCTATATGGCAGCTATATCCAAATCTGGACCGATCTGAGCCAAATTGACAGAGGATGTCGAAGGGCCTAACACAACTCACTGTCCCAAATTTCAGCAAAATCGGATAATAAATGTGGCTTTTATGGGCCTAAGACCCTAAATCGGCTGATCGGTCTATATGGGGGCTATATCAAGATATAGTCCGATATAGCCCATCTTCGAACTTAACCTGCTTATGGACAAAAAAAGAATCTGTGCAAAGTTTCAGCTCAATATCTCTATTTTTAAAGGCTGTAGCGTGATTTCAACAGACAGACGGACAGACGGACAGACGGACGGACATGTCTAGATCGTCTTAGATTTTTACGCTGATCAAGAATATATATACTTTATAGGGTCGGAAATGGATATTTCGATGTGTTGCAAACGGAATGACAAAATGAATATACCCCCATCCTTCGGTGGTGGGTATAAAAATAATAAAATAAAATAAAATAAAAAAAATAAAATAAAGTAAAATAAATAAAATAAAATAAAGTAAAATAAAAAAAAAAATAAAATAAAATAAAAAAAGAAATAAATAAAGTCGGATATATTGAGGCTCAGAAAAACTCACTGTTTAAAATTTCAACGAAATCGGGTAATAAATAAAGCTTTTATGGGCTTCAGTCCATTTATCGGCAGATCGGTCCATATCACAGCTACATCTAAATATAGTCCGATCAGAACCATATTGAGGTCGGAAGTTGGGAGGTCTTAACCTACCCACTGTTTCAAATTTCAGTGAAATCGGGTAATAAATTAAGCTTTTGTTGGCTTCAGACCCCATGCCGGCATATCGGTCTATATGGTAGCTATATCTAAATATAGTCCGATCTTAACCATATTTATGTCGGGTGTCAGGAGACTAAAAATAACTCACTGTTTCAAATTTTAGCGAAATCGGTTAAAAAATAAAGCTTTTATGGGCTTCAGACCCTTTATCGGCAGATCGGTCTATATGACAGCTATATCTAAGTATAGTCCGATCTGTACCATATTTGGGTCGGATGTTAGAGGGCTTAAAATAACCCACTGTCTAAAATTTCAGCGAAATCGGGTAATAAATAAAGCTTTTATAGCCTTTAGACACTTTATCGGGAGATCAGTCTATATGACAGCTATATCCAAATATACTCCGATCTGAACCATATTTGAGTCTGTTGTCGGAAAGCTTAAAAACCCACCAGTTTAAAAATCAGCGAAATCGGGTAATAAATAAAGCTTTTATGGCCTTCAGACCCTTTATCGGGAGATCGGTCTATATGACAGCTATATCCAAATATAGTACGATCTGAACCATATCTAGGTCAGATGTCGAGAGGCTTAAAATAACCCACTGTTTAAAATTTCAACGAAATCGGGTAATAAATAAAGCTTTTATGAGCTTCAGTCCCCTTATCTGCAGATCGGTCTATATGCCAGCTATATCTAAATATGGTCCGATCTTATCCATATTCAAGTCAGATGTTGGGAAGTTTGAAATAACTCATTGTTGCAAATTTCAGCGAAATGTGTAATAAATAAAGTTTTATGGCCTTCAGACTCTTTATCGGGAGATCGGTATATGGTAGCTATATCTAAATATAGCCCGATCTGAACCATATTTTTCGGGAAGCCTTAAACTACTCACTAATTCAAATTTCAGCAAAGTCGTATGAAAAATAAAGTTTTTATGGGCATTAGACCCTTTATCGGAAAATCGTTCTATATAGTAGCCATATCCAAATATAGTCCGATTTTGTCCGTTCAAGAACTTAGCCAGCGTGCATCAAAAAGACGTATCTGTGCCAAATTTCAGCTCAATATCTCAATTTTTGAAGCCTGTAGAGTGATTACAACAGACGGACGGACAGACACACGGACATCGTTAAATCGTTCTAGAATTTTACGACGATCCGAAATATATATACTTTGTAGGGTCGGAAATTGATATTTCAATGTGTTGCAAACGGATACTCCCTATCCTACGGTGGTGGGTACAAAAATGAAATGAAATAAGTAAAACCATGATAAGTTCGGCCGGGCCGAATATTGGAAACCCACCACCATGGACTCTGCTAAAATTTTATACAATCTAAATTTAGTTGAAGGGCATAATTTTATTCTACATACCAAACCTCTGTCAAACCAGCAAAAATAAAAGCATCTAGGTCGAAAATCGGTTTACATGGTACCTTTATCTGGTTATAGACCGATTTGGACCGTACTAAGCACAGTTATTGGAAGTCATAACGGAACACCACATGCAAAATTTCAGTCAAATCGGACAATACTTGCGGCTTCCAGGGTCTCTAGAAGTCAAATCGGGACATCGATTTATATGGGAGCTGTATCTAAATCTCAACCGATATGGCCCATTTGAAATCTTCATCGACCTACATCGATATTATTTATCTGTGCAAAATCTTAAGCGGCTAGCTGTACGCGTTCGACCGCTATCGTGATTTCGACAGACGGACGGACGGACAAGGGTAGATCGACTCAGAATCTCGAGACGCTCAAGAATATATATATTTTATGGGGTCTTAGACTAATATTTCGAGGTGTTACAAACGGAATGACTGGATTAGTATACCCTCTTCCTATGATGGTGGCTATAACAAGTAAAAGCGTGCCAAGTTTTGCCGGGCCGAATCTTATATACCGCATCGAATTTTTCAAGTTCTTTGAATGACTTTTCAATCATATATGAGCTAGATAAAGTTATTGTTCAATATAAACCGTACTTGCGATGGCTTTTAAAGGTTATAAAAAAAAATACCACATCCAAAATTTTAGGTAAATCAAGTAAGAATTGCACCCCCCCAGTCGCTCAGAGTGTCATGTTAAGAGATCGGTTTATATGGCAGCTATATCAGGTTATCAATCGATTTGGAAGTCAAACCAAAACGACGTATGCAAAATTTCAACCAAATTTAATGAGAACTGCACCCTCTTCAAGCTCAAGAAGTCTAATCGCGGGATCGGTTTGTGTGGCGGCTATATTAGGTAGTCGACTGATTTAGACGCAGCTGTCGACTGATTTAGACGCAGTATAACCAAAACGATATGTGGAAAATTTCAGCCAAATCGGACAAGAATTGCGCCCTTTAGAAGCTTAAGAAATCTAATCGGGAAATCGGTTTATAAAGGGTTATATTTTAAGAGCTATCAGAAAGCTCTTCTTTATTTGAATCAAATTTTGGCACACTCTTGCCAACATTTCGGGGGGAATCTCACGAATAAATGCTTCAATGTTATTTTTCCAATGTGTCAATTGATGTGGGCTTGTCTGCATAGACATGAGCTGTAATATAGCCCTACAAAAAAAAGGCGTCAAATCGCACGAAAAAATAGGCGTTAAATCGCACGATCTAGGCGGCCAATTGACCGGCCCCGAACGTAAAATAAAATGTTCACCGATCTCGCGTCTCAATAAGTCTCTTGTTACGTGTCCTCTTCTAATTGCCTTTGCCTCGGAAAGCTTCGCGGGTTGCAAGGTTCAAAACAAAAGTATTGGGTTGCCCAAAAAGTAATTGCGGATTTTTCATATAGTCGGCGTTGAAAAATTTTTTCACAGCTTGTGACTCTGTAATTGCATTCTTTCTTCTGTCAGTTATCAGCTGTTACTTTTAGTTTGCTTTAGAAAAAAAGTGTAAAAAAGTATATTTGATTAAAGTTCATTCTAAGTTTTATTAAAAATGCATTTACTTTCTTTTAAAAAATCCGCAATTACTTTTTGGGCAACCAATAGTTTCATAAACGTATTTAACAATTTTATTTAATTCAGACTTTAAATTTACTTATAAATTTAATCAGTGAATCGTTTAAAGAGACCAGGCAAGTACAACAAAACACAGCAGCCGCGAATCAATCAGTTAACGTGAGGTTCAGAATAGAATGCCGCCATTCCCAAAAGTACCGGTTGTCTTTGATGGTAAATTGTGAATGAGTTAGTGTAATTCAAATGTCTGGGATTTATGGCTGTATCGTACCAGGTGACTCCCTGTACACTACAACTATGGTGCCTGGGATGTATGGCCGTTGGGAACCAGTAGCATCCCTCTGCCTACGAGTGTCTGGGTTCTATGGCTGTATAAAACCAGTAGATTCCCTGTACACTACCACTTGAGTGGAGTTAGGCTGCGTTTGTGTGGCTGCCACTGAAGCTGTCGCATACTTGCAGTGGCTGTCCACACACGACGGCCCAAGCCCAACTGAGGTGGTGGTGATCTCTCGAAGAGTAGAACATGCTATTGATTCATAAGTATCTGTGATGACGGAGTATGAGTATCTGTGATGTCGGAGTATGAGTATCTGCGATGTCGGAGTATGAGTATCTGTGATGTCGGAGTATGAGTATCTGTGATGTAAGAGTGTATAGCCAAACATTGTTGTAGTGATGGTATGAGTAAGTTTAATTGAGTATCATCTCTCAGTATAAGAGAGTTAGATATTATTGCATAAAACAGGGTTTGAGGCAGCCATTGCCATTTGCTAGACAGGTAATTGGTGGTTGTTGAGTGTTGTTGTAATTACCAGCTAGTGAGTATAAAATGAGATGAAATATAATTAAATGGAATTAATATAAATGTAATTCATATAAATGGAAATAATGTATAATTCATATAAATGCAAAAAGTAGAAATAGATAAATAATGATGAATACATGTAACGATAGTTTCGTTACACTGTGTGGCATGTCTTGTTGGAACCATATTTCATGCAAGTCAAGCTCTTGCATTTTGGGCAAAAAAAGTTGGATATCTTCGCACAATAGCGCTCACCATTCACAGTTACGTTACGATCATCATTGAAGAAGTATGGTCCAATGTTACCACCAGCACATAAACCGCACCAAACTGTAACTTTTTCTGGATGCATTGTTAGCTCTGGCATGCTTCTGCCTGATCTTCAATCTAAAATCTAAAATTCTGCTAATTTTCGTACCCATTTAGCCAAAAATAAGCTTCGTCGCTGAAGAAAAAGAAGCGTGCGATGAACTTTCTTAACAGAGCACGCGTTGTTCGTTTGTAACACGATTCATGGTTAAATTACAGAACAAACTGAAGATGTTTGACAGTGCAACAAAACACGAAACATACGTAAGCTGTTTAAACCAGTGTTGCCAAAAATATAAAAGCTAAACAATCACCCTTTATGGCAGCTATGTCAGATTATGAATGGATTTGAACTATACTTAGCACGGTTGCTGGTAGTCAAACCAAAACGAAATGTGCAAAATTTCAGTCAAATCGGCTGAAGAAGTCAAGACTCAAGATTGGCGTATATGGCAGCTATAGCAAAACATGTGAGAAGTTTGCCCCTCTTTCTTAGTTTCTTAGTGAAATGTTCATGGGCAAAATTTGCATATCAAAACAAAGACTTACTTGCCCAAAAAGTAATTGCGGATTTTTTAAAAGAAAGTAAATGCATTTTTAATAAATCTTAGAATGAACTTTAATCAAATATACTTTTTTACACTTTTTTTCTAAAGCAAACTAAAAGTAACAGCTGATAACTGACAGAAGAAAGAAAGCAATTACAGAGTCACAAGCTGTGAAAAAATTTGTCAACGCCGACTATATGAAAAATCCGCAATTACTTTTTGGGCAACCCAATACAATCCCAACCGACCTACACTAAAAAGAAGTAATTGTGCAAAATTACTCATTCGAAAGTTAGCGTGCTTTCGAAAGACAGACGGACGGGCAGATGAACGGACATTCGTTATGGAGTCTTAGACGCATGGTGTTACAAACGGAATAACGAAATTAGTATACTCCCATCCTGTGAGGAGGGTAAAATAAATTTCAAGCAAATTTTTTAGGTAGTGCGCCTTTTAGGGACTCAAGTGATCAAATCGGGAGATCGATTTATATATGAGGACTATATCAGTTTATAGATCCGTTTGGACCACACATTGCACGTATCTTAAAGGTCATAAAGGAACACCAAGTGCAATATTTCATCAAATCTCGAAAAAATTCGCACTCGTGAGGTTCAAATTGGGAGCTCGGTTAATATAGGAGCTATGTCACATTTTAACCATCTTTGGTATAGCACTTGAAGATTAAAGAAAAGATATTTGTGCCAAATATAAGGCCAATCTGATAACATTTTCGATCTCTAGACGCGCTTAAAATTTTAAATCGCAAGATAAGTTTAAGTTTATGTGGAGCTTTGTAAGGAGAACTTTAATACCAAAAACTTTTCTCTCACTGCATGACGCTAATGTCTATGACATTAGCGAAAAAGGAAATAAAAATACAAAAACCTCCCACTTCCATTATTAAAATGCCACCGATAAAACTGCACCAGTCGCCCAGTCTAATATAAATTACACTCACACATACACATGCACACTTGTACACACAACATCCAAAGGCATAATTCATTTTCATTTCATCTCCGTTTTTATGCGTTTATTGAAAATCCTATACCATCATCATGATTACAACGGGTGATACTGCAAAAACTCTTCTCCACATTGGTGGCGATGACTTGTTGACTTTGTGGTATTTGACTTAATATGGCGACGCGTCTACGATTACCCATTCAGGCTGGCTACCGACCGACCGACCGACACACAGAGCCCATTGGGGAGTAAAGACAAGCAGAACAACAAAGAAAAAAAAAGAGGCAGCAAAGCAATAAAAACTCCAAATGCATGCAATCGCATTTCTTAAAGGGATTATTATGCGAAAACTGTGAAATTTGGTATGAAATGAAGAAAAATAAAAAAAAAACAACCATAAAAACACCATAAGATGCTGTTCGCTGGAGTTTTCTTCATAAATCAATTTTAGCAAAAAAAAAAAATGCCAGAAACTGAACTACAAGGAAATGCCGCCACTATTGTCACTAGTCTATATTGTCCTTACATTACTTGTACAACTATGTGCCATTCGTATGACAATGATAACTTTTCAGAGTTGTCGGCTCACGGAGCACTTGCGTTGGGCCCCAAAAACGGTTGAAATTATGGTTGAACTATAGTTGAAGTTGAATGGGAGATTAACCCTAAAAAAGTCATTTGTTTAAATTAATTTGCGAAAGGACAACAATGGGACATACCAGCACAACCTACCACATAGCATTACATGACATAATTGTTAACAATGCGCCCATGCTCTGCTTAGCCCCTGCCCTTGCAAAAAGAAGCAGGAGGGCTAACCTCATCCATCCGTTTTTTTTCCACGCCACATGCATTCATTCATCCTGTCTTTACTTTGAGTCAAGCATAAAAGGAGTTCATTTTTTTGAGTTAATTTCTAAGGAGGGCATTACACAAAGTGCCATGGCAAAAAAAGGGCTAATTTATAAATGAGTGTGGAGGGGGTCAAAGGTTTTGGGGAAATGTAATGATGTAAGTGGTATTTTATGCAAAAATAAATAAAAACGAGTGAAGTTAAGGCAGTGACGAATTTTTTATACACTTCTCCAACGGACATCAATGAAATATAGACTAAAGAAAAATTAAAAAAAAAAAACTAAATCCAATGACATTTTCCTTAATCAATGAAATATAGACTAAAGAAAAATTAAAAAAAAACTAAATCCAATGACATTTTCCTTAAAGGTCTCTATATTAAGCACGTATTTCATAGTGAAAATCAACTAACCTAAAATTTATTGGTTTATAAAAAAGTTATTATGAAAAATATTGATTTTTCACAGTGAAAATCAAACTAAATGAATTTTTTTTAAGATGAAGTTTTTAAAGATTTCTAAAGTACATTTTGTTATAATACTTCCGAGACACGTGAAATAAATTTGCAGTTCCTAGCTAGATATTTATCGGTTTATTGTAGAAAAGCAATCACCATATTTACATATAGGGATTCTTCAAATAAAGATTCTTCAAAGAGCGTGCTAAGTTCGGCCAGGCCGAATCTTTTAACCTCCCACCATGTATCGCATTTGTCGAGTTCTTTGCCCGGCATCTCTATTTAGCCATACATAATAATGGAATAATGGAAAATAATTGTTATGCTATTGGTGATATATCTGGTTATAATCCGATTCGTACCATAAGTAAATTGAATGTTGAAGACTATAGTAGAAGTCATTGGGTAATATTTCAGTCCATTTGGACAAGAATTGCGCCTTGTAGGGGCACAAGGAGTCTATTCGGGGGATCGATATATATTGGAGTTGTATCAGGCTATAGATTGATTAAGACCATATTGGACACGTATGTTGAAGGTTATGGGAGAAACCGTTGTACAAAATTTTAGCCAAATCGCATAAGAATTGCGCCCTCTAGAGGCTTTAGAAGTCAAGATCCCAGATCGGCAGCTGTATCTGGTTATAAAACGATTTCAACCATACTTAGCACAGTTGTTGGAAGTATTAAAAAAATCCTTCATGCTAAATTTCAGACAAATCAGATGAGAATTGCGCCCTCTAGAGGCTCAAGAAGTCAAAACCCAAAATCGGTTTATATGGCAGCTATATCAGGTTATGAACCGGGTTATGAACCGATTTGAACCATATTTATCGCAGTTGTTGGAAGTCATAACAAACAACTTAGTACTAAATTTCAGACAAATCGGATGAGAATTGCGACCTCTAGTGGCTCAAGAAGTCAAAACCCGAGATCGGGGTATATGGCAACTTTATCAGGTTATGGACCGATTTCAACCATACTTAACACGGTTGTTGGAAGACATAACAAACAACTTCATGCTAAATTTCAGACAAATCGGATGAGAATTGCGCCCTCTAGAGGCTCAAGAAGTCAAAACCCAAGATCGGTTTATATGGCAGCTATATCAGGTTATCAACCGATTTGAACCATATTTATCGCAGTTGTTGGAAGTCATAACAAACAACTTTGTGCTAAATTTCAGCCAAATCGGATAAGAATTGCGCCCTCTATTGGCTCAAGAAGTCGAGACCCAAGATTGGTTTATATGGCAGCTATATCGGTTTCGAACCGATTTGAACCATATTTATCGCATTTGTTGGAAGTCATAACAAACAACTTCATGCTAAATTTCAGCCAAATCGGATGAGAATTGCGTCCTCTATTGATCAAGAAGTCAAGATCCAAGATCTGTTTGCCTGACAGCTATATCAGGTTATGGACCGATTTCAACCATACTTAGATCAGTTGTTGGAAGTGATACCGAAACACTACTTGCTTAATCTCAACCAAATCGGATAAGAATTGCGCCCTCTATTGGCTCAAGAAGTCGAGACCCAAGATTGGTTTATATGGCAGCTATATCGGTTTCGAACCGATTTGAACCATATTTATCGCATTTGTTGGAAGTCATAACAAACAACTTCATGCTAAATTTCAGCCAAATCGGATGAGAATTGCGTCCTCTATTGATCAAGAAGTCAAGATCCAAGATCTGTTTGCCTGACAGCTATATCAGGTTATGGACCGATTTCAACCATACTTAGATCAGTTGTTGGAAGTGATACCGAAACACTACTTGCTTAATCTCAACCAAATCGGATAAGAATTGCGCCCTCTATTGGCTCAAGAAGTCAAGATCCAAGATCGGTTTGCATGGCAGCTATATCAGGTTATAATCCGATTTAAATCATATTTAGCACAGTTGTTGGAAGTCATGACATACAACTTAGTGGAAAATTTCAGCCGAATCGGATGAGAATTGCGCCCTCTATTGGCTCAAGAAGTCAAGATCCAAGATCGGTTTGCATGGCAGCTATATCAGGTTATATGCCGATTAAAACCATATTTGGCACAGTTGTTGGAAGTGATACCAAAACACCACGTGCATAATCTCAACCAAATCGGATAACAATTGCGCCATCTATTGGCTCAAGAAATCAAGACCCAAGATCGGTTTATATGGCAGCTATATCAGGTTATAGACCGATTTAAACCATATTTGGCACAGTTGTTGAAAGTCATAACATACAACTTCGTAGTACATTTCAGCTGAATAGGATGAGAATTGCGACGTCTATTAGTTCAAGATGTCAAGATCCAAGATCGGTTTGCATGGCAGCTATATCAGGTTATAGACCGATTTAAACCATATGTGGCACAGTTGTTGGAAGTCATAACATACAACTTCGTGGAAAATTTCAGCCAAATCAGATGAGAATTGCGCCTTCTATTGGAGGCCTTTCTACTCTTATGATAGGGGTTTATATCAAGATTTAGTTCGAGAAAGCCTATCTTGAAAATTAAGCTGCCTATGGTAGAAAAAAATCGATTTAACGAGGTTACAACACAAACTGGTACTGGACGAACAAGTTATGTGGTCTTACAATTTTACGAATTTCGATGTATACAAACGGAATGACAACATGTATATCCTCATCCTTCCGAATGTGATACCCAAATTTGTAGTCAAGCAACCAGGCGGTACGTCCCACCTCAAAACCCTCGAAACGGATATGAATACCGATTTGTACAACATGGGTCTTAAATGAAAAGTCTATTCAGAGAAATAAGTTTGCTGATATAAGCAAAAACTGGCTGCTGACATTAACATTAAAATTTTTTTACCTTTGAAGGAAAAAATTTCAAATATTTGAACTTCAAGACAATAGTTATGGCATTTTCTACATACATATCAGTATACATTGGTGGCAAAAATAAAAAAGTGATTTTATAAGATATTTTATCTGCTGAGGAAATTAAAAGCAAGTAATAACTTGCTTGGTTCGGCCGCGCCGAATTCGATCCAGACATAGTTATTTTGGCATTTCAGGAAGGGAATAAGATTTAGGCATACGAGGAGTACAACTCCGGCCGTATGCGGGACTAATCAAAGGTACCAGCAAAAAACCCACCCTGCATCATCCCGGTGGATAAATTCTAACTCGAAACAGCTTTCGCATTACTTCGAGGTGGACCCCATATCTGGTGATTATCGATATCACCTCCGTTGCGTCTGGGTCCAGACCTCCGCATTTATACTCTACGCTAAATACTGCGCAGGAAACCGATTGATCTTCGTAATATTTGTTCGTTGTCGCCTCCCAATTCCTCTCTTTCTCCAGGATCCTCTGGACTTTTGTTCCAACGTCGCCAATCGCTGTTTTCAGTTTCCTGAGTTCAAGACAAAATTTCAATGATATTTACTTCACCGTCAAAAAATTCAATGAAATTCTCTCCAACGGCAAAATGCCGAAAGACTGCTTTATACACCCTACTTTTTATGTTACTCACTAACCGTTTTGTCTTCACTTGCAATGGTTTCAATGTTCATCCGCCAGTTTTGTTTCTAGGCTTTTATTCCAATGCCTCCTTCGTTATTTGCAATCATAAATTATCATCATTTAGAGTTGAAGTTAAATGTTTCATTACGTATGTTGATGGGCAAACTACCAAACAATTCCTTAGGCTCAACTTGAGGTTCATGTACACCCGTGGGGATACAGATAAGCCTCAATGGGCGTAGTTAAAAGCAAGCAAATTTCGAGAGAATCGGAATATTGCATTATTACAGCAATGGCAGCTGTCTGTAGTAGTCCGCATCTCTAGGTCGAAAAACGTGTCTGTACCAAATTTTGAGACGATCGGATGAAAAGTGCTAACTGTACTTTGTAAACAAATTAACATGGAGAGACGGTCAGACAGACAGATGGACATAGCTAAATCGATTCAGAAAGTGATTCTGAGTCGATCGGTATACTTATCAATGGCTCTATTCCTCCTACTTCTGGGTGTTACAAACAAATGCATTAAGTAAAAATACCCTGTACCACAAATGTGGTGTAGGGTATAAAAAGAACGCTAAGTTCGGCCGGGACGAATCTTTTATATCCTCTACGCTTGTCATGTTTTTTGCCCGGAATCTTTTTATAGGCAAACAAATCTATAAGCTCAAGAAGTCAAACCAGAAGATCTGTTTATATGGCAGCTTTATCTAAACATGCACTGATTTAGCCCATTTACAATCACAACCCACCTAGACTTATAGGAAGTATTTGTGCAAAATTTTATTTAATTCTTCCTAGGTTAGCGTGCTTTCGATAGACAGATAAGCGCATAAACGGAAGGACAGACAGGCGGAGACTTTGAATATCGAGACGATCGGGAATACATACTTTGTTGGGTCTCAGATCAATATTTCGATGTCTTGCAAACGGAATGGCAAAATAAATAAACCCTCGGTGGGAGTTATAACAAGTAAAAAGGATACCCACCACCTCGGGTATATATGTAAACCCCATTTCGTTACAATCCGGTGAAAATTGGATAACTTAAGCACCCAAATTCGGTACGGACATTGAATGGTCTAATATAAAATGTCACTATTATAAACCGATATGAACCATGTTAAGGTCGGATGTTATTACCCATCGTATTTGGGTAATAAATAAAGTTTAATGGGCTTCAGTTTCATTATTGGAGGATCGGTCTAAATGGCAGCTACATCTAAATATAGTCCGATCTGAACCATATTTAGGTCGGGTGTCAGGAGTCTAAAAATAACTCACTGATTCAAATTTTAGCAAAATCGGTTAAAAAATAAAGCTTTTATGGGCTTCAGATCCTTTATCGGCAGATCGGTCTATATGGCAGCTATATCTAAATATTGATCGATCTCATCCATATTTAGGTCAGATGTCGGAAGGCTTAAAGTAACCCACTGTTGCAAATTTCAGCGAAATCGGGTAATAAATAAACTTTTATAGCCTTCAGACCCTTTATCGGGAGATCGGGCTATGTGGCAGCTATATCTAAACATAGTCCGATCTGCACCATATTTGGGTCGGATGTTGGAAGGCTTAAAACTGCGCACTATTCCTTACTTCAGCAAAATCGGCTAATAAATAAAGCTTTCATGGGCTTCAGACCCTTTATCGGGAGATCGGTCTATAGGGCATCTAATTATATCTAAACATTGACCGATCTTTAAAATTTCAGCAAAATCGAATGAAAACTAAAGTTTTTATGGGCATTAGACTCTTAATCGGTCTATATAACAGCTATATTCAAATATGGTCCGATTTGGCCCGTTCAAGAACTTAACCAGCGTATATCAAAAAGACGTATCAGTGCCAAATTTCAGCTCAATATCTCAATTTTTGAAGGCTGTAGAGTAATTACAACAGATCGACTTTTACGACGATCCGGAATATATATACTTTGTAGGGTCGAAAATTGATATTTCGATGTGTTGCAAATGGAATGACTAAATGAGTATACCCCCTATCCTGTGGGTATAAAAATTCATAGAGAAAGCTCTTTATGACCTATTGTCCTTTTTTTGCATTTAGGAGGCCAACGCAGCGCAAAGGTAAGCATGTTCGCATATGAGGATGAACGCCTGGCTTCGAATCCTGGTGAGAACATCAGAAAAAATGTTCCCCTCCTAATGTTGGTAACATTTGTAAGGCACCGTACCATTTGTTACCGCAGCCATGTAAAAACTTCCTGCCAAGAGGTATCACACTGCGGCACGCCGTTCAAACTCGGCTATAAAAAGAAAGTCCCTTATCATTCAGCTCAAACTTGAATAGGACAGCACTCATTTATATGTGAGAAGATTGTCTCTGTATGTTAAAGAAATGTTCATGGTCAAAATTTTTAGTCTGTCTTTTTTTTGTATACCCACCACCGTAGAATGAAGGGTATACTAACTTAGTCGTTCTGTTTGTAACACCTCGAAATATTGATTTACGACCCTATAAAACAGATATATGTAGATAGATTCTTGATCATCTTGACATTCTATGTCGATCTTGACATTTCCTTTCATCAGTCCCTTCCTTCCTTCCTTTTGAAGTCACGATAGCAGTAGAACGAATTAAATATATTCTCTTTACATTTTGCACAGATATTTCATATTGATCTTGGGCATTGCAAATGGGCCACATCGGTTCAGATTTAGATGTAGCCCCCATATAAACCAATCTCTGCTTTTGACTTCGTGAGCCTTTAGAGACCTCACTTTTCATCCAATTTTGCTGGAACTTGGCACAAAGACCTTTGTTGTGCAGAGCATGGTTCGAATCGGTCCATAAATTGCTATGACCCCTATATAAAATTATACCCGGATTCGTTTTCTAGGGGCTCACCCCAAGAGGCATTATTTTTGTCCGATTTAGCTGAAGTGTTTTACGCAATATAAGTTTATACTCCCCAACACCCACACCAAAACACGCTTAGATAGGACCATACATAGATATAGCCGTCATTTAAAACAATCTCCTGATTTTATTTTTTTAAACCCTAGAACACTCAATTTTTGTTGGATTTGGTTGAAATTTTACCATATAATATTGCTGAAATTTTGCACGGTGTGTTTTGTTACGACTTTCAATAGTGATAACAAGTATTGTCAAAATTGGTCCTGATTGGTTTGCAAATTTGGACTGTAGTGTTCTGTTACGTCTGTGTCACGTACAGTTTAAATCATTCTGTAAACTGATATAGCTCCCCAATAAAGCAAACCCCCGATTCAATATTCGACCGACTTTGTACGTAAAGTACACATGTACTGTTCAACTTATCCGTGGTGGTGGCTTTCTCAGATTCGGCCCGGCCGAACTTAGCACGCTTTTACTTGTTCTTAGTTATTTTTGTCATCATGTCAAGAACTATACTCACCACCATGAGTCGTATATCATTATAGAGGGTCTATAAGCTTGGCCTCAGCCAAACTTAAAGCAACTGACTGCACTACGTGTTTCTCTAGTGCTACCTGTCATTTGGAGATATACCACAACTGGACTGCATTTGAATATGAATGTATTGTGCCAGTTTGTTTTGGAGGGGGGCTTTATATTATCTTGATGACATTCTTGTAAGGAACTACACTTGAGTTAATTTAATTGGTTTTTCTTGTCTTGCGTGTGTTAATGTGTTCCCAAAAGCGCAAGCTTTTGCTGCAAATGTACATGGACACCAGCAACAATGGTTGCCTCAAAAATGTAAAAGAAAAACAATATGCAATGCCTTTTGGGGGTGTAAGAAGAGGCAAAATGGACAGTCAACAATGTTGGTGGGGGCACCAGAACTGTTCTTACATTTCCAAGTCCATGTAAAATGTTGCAACATTTTTAGTTGCTTTATGCTTGCATGAGTTGGGGAGGGGGATATGCAAGTTTTTTGCTAAAGTCCCTATTTTGGTTTATTTGGGGATAACTCACACCACCAGTGTGTGGTATTATTGGTCTCGCGGAAACAGGTCATGGTGTGGTGCTTTCTGGTTTTTATTGATTTTCTCTTTTCCATCCATTTAAAAGAGTGAATAAAAATTTGTTGTTCTGTCGAAAATTTTTGACATATTTTCACACCATGTTAAATGATGTTAAACATCAACGGGCGAAAAAGAGTCCATTAAAATATCATGTCGTAAAAAGATTTTATGAAAAACATGATTTTTTCTATATAATTTTTTTTTCTTTTGCCTTTGGGGGGAAGAATAAAATAAAAACATCAAGGAGATACGAGTTTGTATGTATGGGGAAGGGGGAAATACTATATATTCTTAAATGTTTATGACATGTTTATGTATGGAATGTATGAGGAAACTTTTAAAAAAATCTGTTGTCTTATACGGATTACTTTTATTTTGGCCGCCAACAACTGAAAGCAATGATGGAAAGAGCTCTTTGTTCAAGGATTTGTCTACTTCAAGGCAATTGTTTGTTTGGTGATCCCGTATATGGGGCAAGCCAATATAAGGAATATGTATTTTTGTTAAAACAACCGTAGGAACTGAAGAGTTCAAGTATATGATAACAACTTAAAAGGCCATTCAGAGCTTATTAAAAATTATTTCTCAAATGGTTCAAGTCCTTAAATTTAGTTTCATATCAAATCTTTGAAGTAAAACCAAAATTTTTTCAGCATAAAGTGTATGTGACTTCCATACCGGCCAAAATTAGTGGACTTTTACTTAACTTGTCTTAGACTTCTGAACGTCAATGTCGGTGGGAAAGACGTTAGCCGGAAGTCGATTCTACATACGAATGGTTCGGGCGAAAAATTAATTTTTTCGGTAATGCAAGATTCGGCCGACTGGTCAATCAATTACAAACGGGTGTGAGTTTCTGGCAAGTCTTGTATTCCTGCTGAAAATCCTAACGTCAGGGATAACAAGACAAATATCCCCGGAACACACGCCATGAATATAACGATAGAGCAATACAACGCTACCCACATTCCGACGATGTTCAAGAGAAGCCATAGAGTTGGATACCCTACTGTCCCCAATCAACACCAACGCTCTCCGTTGAACCCGGTCAAGTAGCTCCAAGGATGATTTTAGAGCTCCTGCCCATATATGAGAGTTATATTCCATCCTCGGCCTGATGTAGATAGTATAGATATTGAGAAGATCAGAAGAGGTGAAATATTTCTTGCACCGCTTAAAAAACCCCAAACACTTGAATGCTTCTTTCGACACTTCGAATACGTGTTTTGACCGACCGACATCACATTGTATGCACTTCATGCCCAGAACATCAAGAGCATCTGACTGTTCAATATCTTTACCGTCGATAGATATCGACAATTGCAGGGGGTCAGTGAATCGCTTGTGAGACAAGAAACATCACTGCGTTTTCTGTGCGTTAAAGTCTACTCTGTTCATTCTACCCCACTCGGAAATGGCCAACAAATCCTGGGAGAGTGTCTCATCCATAATGCGCCTCCTGACCACAATTTCTTGAGGACTGGGCCTATGGTCGAATGAATATGAATGACACAGACTACTGTCATCGGTAAATGAGTAAACTGGATTCGAAGTCTGACCCAATAGATAGTCAATGAAAATAAGAACAAGTAAAAGCGTGCTAAGTTCGGCCGGGCCGAATCTTATATACCCTCCACCATGGATCGCATTTGTAGAGTTCTTTTCCCGGCATCTCTTCTTAGGCAAAAAAGGAAATAAGAAAAGAGTTGCTCTGCTATTAGAGCGATATCAAGATATGGTCCGGTTCGGACCACAATTAAATTATATGTTGGAGACCTGTGTAAAATTTCAGCCAATTCGTATAAAAATTGCTCCCATTGGGGGCTCAAGAAGTAAAATAGAGAGAGATCGATTTATATGGGAGCTGTATCGGGCTATAGACCGATTCAGACCATAATAAACACGTATGTTGATGGTCATGAGAGTATCCGTCGTACAAAATTTCAGGCAAATCGGATAATAATTGCGACCTCTAGAGGCTCAAGAAGTCAAGATCCCAGATCGGTTTATATGGCAGCTATATCGGGTTATGACCCGATTTGAACCCTATTTGACACAGTTGTTGAAAGTAAGAATAAAATAAGTCATGCAAAATTTCAGCCAAATCGGAAAGGAATTGCGCCCTCTAGAGGCTCAAGAAGTCAAGACCCAAGATCGGTTTATACGGCAGCTATATCAGGTTATAGACCGATTTGAACCATACTTGGTATAGTTGTTGGATATAATAACAAAACACGTCGTGGAAAATTTCATTTCAATCAGATAAGAATTGCGCACTCTAGTGGCTCAAGAAGTCAAGACCCAAGATCGGTTTATACGGCAGCTATATCAGGTTATAGACCGATTTGAACCATACTAGGCACAGTTGTTGGATGTCATAGCAAAACACGTCGTGCAAAATTTCATTCAAATCGAATAAGAATTGCGCACTCTAGAGACTCAAAAAGTCAAGACCCAAGATCGGTTTATATGGCAGCTATATCAGGTTATGGACCGATTTGAACTATACTTGGCACAGTTTGTTGGATATCATAGCAAAACACGTCGTGCAAAATTTCATTCCAATCGGATAAGAATTGCGCCCTCTAGAGGCTCAAGAAGTCAAGACCCAAGATCGGTTTATATGGCAGCTATATCAAAACATAGACCGATATGACCCATTTACAATACCAACCGACCTACACTACTAAGAAGTATTTGTGCAAAATTTCAAGCGGCTAGCTTTACTCCTTCGGAAGTTAGAGTGCTTTCGACGGACAGTCGGACGGACGGACAGACGGACGGACAGGCGGACAGACGGACGGACGGACGGACGGACGGACAGGCGGACGGACATGGCTATATCGACATAAAATGTCGCGACGATCAAGAATATATATACCTTATGGGGTCTCAGACGAATATTTCGAGTAGTTACAAACAGAATGACGAAATTAGTATACCCCCCATCTTATGGTGGTGGGTATAAAAAGGGAGGGGGAAGGGACAGAGCCTTGTGGCATACCTGCAGTCAATGTATACTCATCTGATGAGAACCCATCTACAACAACTCGTATAGTGCGATCTCTTAAAAGGCTCGATATAAATCGAACCAAGTTATTACAGACTCCAAAAGCGACAAGCTTTGATAAAAGTGCACCGTGTCAGACCCTATCCAAATGCCTTGGAGATATCTAGAGCCACGACCTTACTCCCACCAAATTGGTGGATAGAGCGACTCCATCATTCTGACAAAAATGCCATTAGATCTCCCGTAGAGCGATTTCTGGGAAAACCATACTGTCTGTCTGTCTGTTGTCAGGACTGTAAGTATCTGACAAGATGATTGTTAACCATACTCTCCATAACCTTGGAGAGCGCAGATCATATCGCAATTGGCCGGTAATTCGCAGGGTTCTTCGCCCCACCTTACTTGGGGATGGGTTGAACGTTCACAACCTTCCAACGCGCCGAGAAATCTCCCGCACGGTAAGCAAGGTTGAAAAGGTTGAGTAGTGGACGAGCAAGCGTCGAGGAACACTTACAAAGGACAAGTGTTGATATGCTGTCCGGGCTTGGAGATTTAGGACCCTTTCAACTCCACGTATTCGAAAGAATATCTGAGGCATCGAACTAGGTACACTATCAATCACGGGGAGTGGTTGATTGCTAAACGGCAAGAAAGAATTTCCTGCAAACATCTCAGCCAGTAGATTAGCCTTATCAACCGGATCAGTAAACACCTGATCATCCTTAACAAGAGTTGTGATTACCGATGGGTTGCCCTTTACTCTTTTTACGAATGACCAAAAGCTCTTGCTTCCCCTCGGAGAAGCAATAACTTTAGCACGAAGACGCTGTTCGTAAAGAAACTCTTCGTGTCTAAGTACTCTGGCACACGAAGTTCTTGCCTGTTTGCGCAGCTTTTCGGTATTGACACTTATCAACCGAGTCAGTGAATACCTGATCATCCTTAAAAAAAGTTATGATTGCCGATGGCTTGCCCTTTACTCTTTTTACGAATGACCAAAAGCTCTTGCTCCACTCGGAGAAACCATAACATTGGCGCGAAGACGCTGTTCGTGAAGAAACTTTTCGTGTCTAAGTACTCTGGCACACGAAGTTCTTGCCTGTTTGCGCAGCTTTTCGGTATTGACACTTATCAATCGGGCCAGTGAACACCTGATCATCCTTAACAAGATTTGGAATTGCCGATGGGTTGCCCTTTACTCTTTTTACGAATGACCAAAAGCTCTTGCTTCCCCTCGGAGAAGCAATAACTTTGGCACGAAGACGCTGTTCGTAAAGAAACTTTTCGTGTCTAAGTACTCTGGCACACTAAGTTCTTGGGCAGCATTTCGGTATTGACATTTTTGTTCAGACGCCAAGTTCTAAATGCATCCTCTTTTCATCTGACGGCGTCTCTGCATGTTCGGCTAAACCAAATTTTATCTTTTGGTTTAACCGATTTAAGAATTTAGTCGGAATGAACGGAATCTCATTCCTATTAATATTACTTTCTGCACCATTTCGGCAGCAGCATTTACGTCACACCATTTAGAAAACAAAGTTTCCAATTAAAATGCTGGAAAAATTCGTTGAGCTCAGCCCAACGTGCTCGTTCGTATACACAAATTTACCGCTTCGGGGCTGGGGAAGAGGCGGAGCGAAGAGCAGAATACGAAAAGGACGCTGAAATGGTGCAGTGATCGGAATTACCATTAACTTCATACTTCTCAGGGTGCGAAGTTAAGAATAGGTCAAGAGTGTTATGTTGGTGCCCTTCGACACATGAAATGTGTGTCGGTTCATTCAATAGTTGCGTATTGACCCTCCGGAGTCGTATGTCCCGAATAAGAGAGCCAAGAGAATTATGAACATTGAAATCGCCAGCAACAACGATTTCACTGTCCGGAAAATCCTCTAAAATTGTAGTAATTGAGTCAGAAAGGGAGTCAAAGCCGCTTAAGGAAACCTCCCTTTTCGAGTTTGGACTTCTATGTATAAGCCCTAAGTAAAGTACGTGTGTTCCAATCCTAAATTTAATCCAAATGGTATTAACCGGATCTTGTGAGTCCAAGTGTTGCTGCTTATGGAACACTATATCATTACGTACATATAGCACAAGGCCTCTGTGGGAGATAAAAAGAGATGGAGTGTAAAACCCTGGAATGTGAAAATCCTGTGGATCAGAATCCTCATCCACCTGGGTTTCATATCAAGCGAGGACATCAGGTCGATGATAATGAACATGGGAATATACCGCGAAAATGTTCGAACGTAACCCTCGTATGTTGGCAAAATGTATTCTAAACCCACCAAACGTTGTGTCAATCAGAAATATTAAACGTTGTCAGTTTATCGTTACATGTTTTAAACCCCCTCTAATATATCTTCAATGTCTATTCTCATCAATTGAAAAAGTTTATCTGTGTTAGTATCATTTCCGTTTCTATGCATTGCAGTTCAATGCTTAGGAAGACAATGTATTTGAGTGCTAAAATGAAAGGGAGAGACAGAGAAAGAGAGAGGGAATGAGAGAGAGAGAGAGAGAGTCAATGCAAACAAGGCAGATCATATCTAATTTATGGTGAACAGTTGTATATTTTCAATTTGCATTTGCCATTTCATTATTTCTCTGTATGAGTGGGTGTGTGTGTGTATGTGCTTGTGCACTTTTCAAATGCGCCTTCCGTTTTATGGCGAATCATGAGATTCGTTGGTAATTTTGCTATTTTTATAAAGTCTCTCCCAAAAGGGATTTATGTTGCAATGAAATTCTATGATGATACGCCTATTTTAACCAATTAAACATGAAAAGCAAAGAGGGGAGTCATAAAACTCCATTGCCATTGTGGCTGTAAAAAGCGTCTGCCTGATGATTAAATAGTTCACTTATGCCATTAACACATTCTCCCGCCACACATTAAGGATACGCAATCACAACAACCACAAAGACCTCTAAGCAAAGATAAACGGCAGACAGTCAGGAAGACAAAGGATAGACTCGGGTAATAAAGAACAGCTGAAATTAGCTATGATGTTAGGACTTCTCTACAACGTTGATTTTATTTCTGGAGGCTAATGTGTCTTTTTGTGTAATTTGGCAAAGGCTTGTCTGATTTGCATAAAATTTCATATAAATTTAATTTAATGTCATACTGTTGATAATGGAGTTAGAGAGAGAGGGAGAGAGAGAGAGAGAGTGAGTTGAGGAAGGTTGATATGACAAATTCATTAGAAATGTGAGTATTACTTGAGAGATTTATGGTTAAATCGTGACTTATGACTTATGGTTAACCTTGTTCTACTAACATGGTTGGTTACAGTATAAGGTTTCATAAGCATATGGATGTAAGATTAGGAGGCAATATGAAAATATCACTATGAGAATTTCATAAGGAAAAGGGGCAAACTTCTCACATATCAATGAGTCCGATCTGATTCATGTTTAATTTCAATGATGGGGGATCTCCCTTTCCTACCGAGCTCGAATGGCTTGCCGCAATGCGACACATATTTGAGGAGGAGTTTTTACATGGCTTCTATGCATAACTTGGCATGGTATCTCAAATGTCGCCAGCATTAGGAGGGAATAACCACCGCCGCAAATTTTTTCTATTGTTCAGCTTCATAGGCGTACATGATAACCTCTGAGCTATGGTGGCCTCCTTGAAAATTTGAGTTTATTCACATAAAACAAGTAAATACCTATTAAGTTCGGCTCGACCCAATACCCTGGATATATTCATCATCCTATTTTATTATAACTCCACTGCCAGCCATATCAATAGTTATATCCAAATATAGGCTGGCTTGCATCATTTTTGATTGAGGAGCCAGAAGTCAGGCAATAAATCCAACTTTTATGGGACTTAGACCCTGAATTGGAGGATCGGTCTACACGGCAACTATATCGAAATAGTGTCAGATCTTGACCATTTTCTACTCGGATGACGGGATGCTTAAAACAGCTTACAGTTTCAAATGTCAGCGAAATCGGATAATAAATGGGGCTTTTATAGGTCCCAAAAACAAAAATTACTTTTTTAAAACGCATACCCTCCATTTTTTCCTAGTAAGCAAAACAAAAAAAAAATCACGGCGATCGATTAACGATAACCAGTAGCGTCACAACGCACAGTGGTAGTACATCGAAAAAAATAGAGAACGGGTAGAGATAACTCCTTGAATTTTGGAACATTTAGATCTGAAGTGCTAGCGTGCAAGACTTCAAGGCCTTAGATTGTTTGGACGCCTTTTGGCGGGCCCATAAAGTTGGTCACCTCGGAATTTCGAAAATTTGTTGAGGCAGCCAAACCTTCCTTTTCAAAAAAATTTTTGAATAGTGCTCAAAAATCGCTTCAAAAAAATCCACTTGAGGTTTAAAATACCTCCACTGGTTGCGGGATATACGAATTTTAAAGCAACAAGCATCCACATCTGATTATTCAGTTAAAAGTAATACAGTTTAGAAGTCAAAAAATGTGAAAAAGTGAATGTTTTGCATTTTTTGGTAAAAAAAAGTATTGGGTTGCCCAAAAAGTAATTGCGGATTTTTTAAAAAAAAGTAAATGCATTTTTAATAAAACTTAGAATGAACTTTAATCCAATACACTTTTTACACTTTTTTTCTAATGCAAGCTAAAAGTAACAGCTGATAACTGACAGAAGAAAGAATGCAATTACAGAGTCACAAACCGTTGAAAAAATTTGTCAACGCCGACTATATGAAAAATCCGCAATTACTTTTTGGGCAACCCAATATTTTCATTGATTAGTCTTTATTGAAAAGCGTGCTAAAATACCTTAATTTTTCTACCCACCACCATAGAATGGGGGTAGCTAATCTAGTCATTCGGTTTGTAACACCTCGAAATATACGTCTAAGACCCCATAAGTATATATATATTTGATCCGATTGCCTCGACTTTCTGAGTCGAACTAGCCATGTCCGTTTGTCCGTCTGTATAAATCACGATAGCGTTCGAACGCGTAAAGCTAGCCGTTTGAAATTTTCAACAGATACTTAATTTTGACGTAGGTCGTTGGGGATTGCAAATGGGCCATATCGGTTTAGATTTAGATATAGCTCCCATATAAACCAATCTCTCGATTTGACGCCTTGAGCTCCTGGAAGCCGCAAATTTTCCGACTTGTCTAAAATTTTGCACGTAGTGTTCTGTTATGACTTCCACCAACTGTGCCAAGCACGGTCCAAATCGGTCTACAACTTGATATAGCACCCATATAAACCGATCTCCCGATTTGACTTCTTGAGCCCTTACAAGCCGCGATTTTTGTGCGAATTGGCTGAAATTTTGCATGTGGTGTTCTGTTATGACTTCCAATAACTGTGCCAAATACGGTCCAAAACAGTCTACAACCTGATATTGCGCCCATATAAATCGATTTCCAGATTTTACTACTTGAGTCCTTACAAGCCGCAATTTTTTTCCGATTTGTCTGAATTATTTTATTTATTAAATTTTTTTGTATAAATTTTTAGCAGAATCCATGGTGGTGGGATCCCAAGATTCGGCCCGGCCGAACTTAGCACGCTTTTATTTTTCAATATCTCACTGTTTACAATTTCAGCGTAATCGGGTAATAAGTGGGGCTTTTGTGGGCTTAAGACGCTGAATCAGCAGATCGGTCCTTATGGCGGCTAGGTCGAAATAAAGTCCGACTTAGCCCGTTCAAGAACGTATCCTTATGTTAGACACGAGAAGCGCAGGTGCGATAAGACATGTCGTGTGTCAAGGAACACCTGATCGCAATTCAACCTCAAGCCCACAGAGTCTGTGATCACTCTAGATCGATGGAATCTGTTAATAATTATTGCGGTGTTGACTGGCCACTGGTCTGTGTCTGTCTGAACCTTCCATACAAATACCGCTGCCGTAGCTGTAGCCGTGCCCTGCGCTGGGATGATGAAACATAGACTTAGATCCCCAACAGTTCCTTTAAGGCATCTATTATATATTGGGTTGCCCAAAATAAAAATGAAATTTTTGCGGCTTTTGTTAGTTTGTTTGTCTGTTCCGATTTTCATGAAATTTTCACAGATGGTAGAGTTTGAGCCCCCAGTGAAAATAGGGTACCACATTTATTGATATCCGAAGACCGGGCGGACCCTCCCCCATACCCCCATTTTCAAATACGCCAAATTGATTTTAACAAAATTTTGCATGCCTCCTTATGGCACCTCAAAAACACTAAATTGGTATAAAATTTTCAAGTCAAATTACCAGAGGGACGCCCCATCCCAAAACACACCCGAACGGACATGTTTACCGATTGGGACAAAATGGGTATCAAATGAAAGGTACTTAAGAGTAGAGTACGAACTTGGCATTTAAATGTCACCCTCAGTATCTAAGGGTCCCCCACACCCAACAGGACACTTTTACCGCTTTGAACAAAAGCCCGTCCCTCCATCCGTCTGTCTGACGAAAGCACGCTAACTTTCGAAGGAGTAAAGATAGCCGCTTGAAATTTTGCACAAATACTTCTTATTAGTGTAGGTCGGTTGGGATTGTAAATGGGCCAAATCGGTCCATGTTTTGATATAGCTGCCATATAAACCGATCTTGGGTCTTGACTTCTTGAGCCTCTAGATGGCGCAATTCTTATCCGATTGGAATGAAATTTTGCATGACGTGTTTTGTTATGATATCCAACAACTGTGGCAATGGTTCAAATCGGTTCATAACCTGATATAGCTGCCATATAAACCGATCTTGGGTTTTGACTTCTTAAGCTTCTAGAGAGCGCAATTTCTATCCGATTTGGCTGAAATTTTGCATGACGTATTTTATTCTTACTTTCAACAACTGTGTCAAATAAGGTTCAAATCGGTTTATAACCTGATATAGCTGCCATATAAACCGATCTTGGGTCTTGACTTCTTGAGCTTCTACAGGGCGCAATTCCTATCCCATTTGGCTGAAATTTTGCATGACGTATTTTATTCTTACTTTCGACAACTGTGTCAAATAAGGTTCAAATTGGTTCATTACCTGATATAGCTGCCATATAAACCGATCTTGGGTCTTGACTTCTTGAGCCTCTAGAGGTCGCAATTATTATCCGATTTGCCTGAAATTTTGTACGACGGATCCTCTCATGACCATCAACAAACGTGTTTATTATGGTCTGAATCGGTCTATAGCCCGATACAGCTCCCATATAAATCGGTCGCTCTATTTTACTTCTTGAGCCCCCAGAGGGCGCAATTTTTATTCGAATTGGCTGACCATTAACACAGGTCTCCAACAAATAATTTAATTGTGGTTCAAACCGGAGCATATCTTGATATCGCTCTAATAGCAGAGCAAATCTTTTCTTATATCTTTTTTTGCTTAAGAAAAGGAAAAGAACTCCACAAGGTGGATGGTATATAAAATTCGGCCCGGCCGAACTTAGCACGCTTTTACTTGTTTTTGCTTGCTTTACTTATTTCTCCCTTCAATATCAAATTGAAAGATGTTTTCTAATTGGATGAAGTGTTTTAACTCAAATAACGACTTTGCTGTAGCCTATGCTGGTTTCATGTTTACTTTACTTTACTTGATGATATGCTTTGTGGGCAGGATTTGAAAACTCCCTTGTATATCAGTTTTAAGGAGTGGAAAACTCATTCACACATCTTCATTAACACCCCTTCTAAATGTATATCTAATTAACTACCAAACTAAAAAAAAAAGTAAAAAATATTTGAACAAAAGTGATTTGTGTTATAAGGCCATAGTCTTTCAATCAACAGCTGTCAACTTAACAAAAAAAGAAAAGAATGAGCTCCTCAAAGATTTGATTGATTAGTTCATAATTCACCCTTATAAAGAAAGGCCACACAGCAGGGCAAGCATTAACAAATTTAACTAATTATGATTGAAAGGGGGCAGCTTCAGAAAAAAAAAAAACACAATTGGAGAGATACAACATTCTCAACTTGAAGGTCGTTATCATATTGAAAAGAAAAACAGATATTCAATAAATTATCAACAAATAATCTGGCCCATACATCTCCCTCAGGCAATGAGAGATTTATAATTGTTATAAATAATCTCTCAATTGAATTTGAAAAAGAAAAAAATTTTTTTGGCAATAGGGTTTTCATTGATTAACATTTCCCCACTTGTTTAAACACCCAAATTTACAGTTACAAATTGGCCTCTAGACTATTTTGTTAGTCAGCCAAGCCATATTTAGAATAGTTTCCAACATTTTTATTCATAAATTGATTGATTTGGTCTTGCATTTGTTCGGCTAGCGTAAACTAACATAGACATCATGCAATTAATTTGATTGAATTGAATTTATAGGGCAGTCATTCAACCAACCGAACGACCGTCCGGCGGACCCACTAACCAATCTACCATCCTCACTGAATCATCATCATCATCATCATCTGACATGCCAAGATGAAAATGAAAGCGAAATCGAAATCGAAAAATGAACAAGTCCATCGACACAAACAAACATGACAGAGTGTAATAAATTTTTAAACCCCGTATAAAGAATACAATGATGTAGGAAAAATCGAGGCACGAAAATGGGGTAAGAAAAACAATTTTACAATTTTAATGAATGAAAACTCAGCTAACTAAGAACAATTGGTGGCATGAAACGCAGAACAAAAGAGAATCCATAAAAAAATAATAAGATACACGCTATAAGATAAACACATATTTCGTATTTTTTTTTTTCTTAATAAATATTTTGTGTTTTTAAATTTCTGCAAATATTTGCAATGGAGGCAAACAAATTGTTTACAATTTTTTGCTGCTTTGGAAAGAATTTTCTTAATTTTTTCCTCCAATATAATGGCATAGCATTATTTCGTCAGAGAAGCACATGCTAGGCTGTTTGTCTGCCCGACTGCTTGACTATAAGGAAAAATTTCATAGTTTATATATTTTGTTTTGCACCGGAATAAGATGTATGCAAGTACTTGGAGATTATGAAGAATTCATACCACAAATATGCCATGCATACCTGTTGTACATAGAATATAGGGAGTGATGAGTACGATAATATGGGTTAAATTTTAGAAAAAAAGGAACTAATAAGAAATCTGTAATAAATACAAAGAGACATCATAAGAAGTTTAACTTAAAACAAGTAAAAAGGCGTAAATTTCAGCCGTGCCGAACTTTGAATACCCACCACCTCGGGTATATATGTTAACCAACTTTCGTCACAACCCTGTGAAAAATGCATACCTTATGCCCCATAGCAGCTCTATCGAAATCTGTTCCAATATGGACCAAATATTGGGTTGCCTAAAAAGTAATTGCGGATTTTTAAATTAAAGTAAATGCATTTTTAATAAAACTTAGAATGAACTTTAATCAAATATATAATTGCCATTTTGTTCGATAACCTTTTGCCATCTTCCTGACAAATTTAGTATTCCACGCTTATAGAACTTCTGGCCTTTATCTGCAAAAAACTGAACCAAGTGCGATTTTATAACCTCATCATTGCCGAAAGTTTTACCATTTAAGGAGTTCTGCAAAGATCGAAATAAATGGTAGTCTGATGGGGCAAGGTCAGGGCTATATGGTGGATGCATCAAAAGTTCCCAGCCAAGCTCACTCAGTTTTTGGCGAGTGACCAAAGATGTGTGCGGTCTAGTGTTGTCCTGGTGGAATATGACACCTTTACGATTGACCAATTCTGGTCGCTTCTCCTTGATGGCTGTATTCAGTTTGTCCAATTGTTGTCCAGTAAACATCCGAGTAAATCGTTTGGTTCCTTGGAAGCAGCTCAAAATATACCACACCCTTCCAATCCCACCAAACAGACAGCATAACCTTCTTTTGGTGGATATCAGCCTTTGAAGTGGTTTGAGCTGGTTCACCATGCTTGGACCATGGTCGTTTTCGACTAACGTTGTTGTAAACAATCCATTTTTCATCTCCAGTTATGATTCGTTTTAAAAACGGATCGAATTCATTGCATTTAAGGTGCATATCACAAGCGTTGATTCGGTTTGTTAAATGAATTTCTTTCAATACATGTGGTACCCAAATATCAAGCTTTTTCACCAGTCCAAGACTTTTTATGTGATAATGAACGGTTGATTTTGGAATATTTAACTTCTCTCATATCTTACGCTCAGTTACATGACGATCCAATTCGATTAATGCTTAAATTTTGCTTAAAATTTGTCAACGCCGACTATATGAAAAATCAGCAATTACTTTTTGGGCAACACAATATTTATAAGTACAAGTCCTTGTTCAATTGCGTATAACAAAATATTGGTCTTTTAAGGAGCTACATCTAACAAGTAAACGAGTGCTAAGTTCGGCCGGGCCGTATCTTATATACCCTCCACCATGGATCGCATTTGTCGAGCTCTTTCCATGGTATCTCTTTTTAGGCAAACAAAGGATGAAAGAATATTGAATATTGGAGACCATAGCAGAAGTCATTGTGAAATGTTCAGCCAAATCTAGTAAGAATTGCGCACTTAAGGGGCTGAAGAAGTAAAATACCGTTCCTCAGTAGGAATATGAAAGAATCTCTCCTAACCATTTAATACCAAACGAGGTTTCAGACAAGGAGGCAGCCTATCGTGTGATCTCTTTAATATCCTGCTAGAGAAGATTATACGAGATGAAGATGTGAGTAGATATGGCACACTAATCACAAGAGAGCATATGCTACTCGCCTATGCCGACGATATCGATATCGATAGGTCTGTCATCGGAAGTAGTAACTGCAGCCTTTGAAAGAATCGAAAGAGAGTCAGTGAGAATGGGTCTGGCAGTAAATGGAGATAAGACGAAATGGATGGTTTCAACTTCCAAAAAGCCTTGCACAACCGAGCAGATAAAGAACATGGAGAAAATTGGGAACCACAACTTTGAGATAGTCAGTAACGTTATCTACCTCGGCACCGCCGTAACCGAAACGAATGATACCAGTTTTGAGATAAAGCGAAGAATAATACTGGCAAACAGATGCTACTTTGGACTAAGTAAGCAGTTTAGAAGGAAGGTCACCTCTCGACAGACGAAGACTACACTTTACAAGACACTGATACTACCCGTGCTGTTATATGGTTCTGAAGCATGGGTACTTGTGAAAACAGATGAGGCAGTGCTTGGAGTATTTGAGAGAAAGATTCTTCGTAAAATATATGGAGCAGTTTGCGTTAACGGAGAATATAGGCGACATATGAACCACGAGCTGTATGAGCTGTATAACGACGATAGCATAGTTACACGCATTAAAATACAACGGTTGCGTTGGCTAGGTCATGTTGTCAGAATGGATGAAGAAGCTCCAGCAAAGAAGTCTTTTAAAGCAAACACGGTGGTACACGCAAACCGGGAAGACCAAAAGCCCGATGGAAAGATCAAGTTGTGGGAGACACCTCGAAACTTGATGTCAGAGATTTTAGAATGAGCGCAGAAGATCGAGGCGCTTGGAACGCTATTTAACGTTCGGCTAGTAGAACAAATATTCTGTCATCGCCAATTAAAGTAAGTAAAGTAAAAATAGGGAGATCGGTTTATAGGGGAGCTGTATTAGGCTATAAGCAGACTCATACCATATTCAACAAGTATGTTAAAGGTCATGGGAAAAGCCGTTGTACAAAATTTCAGCCAAATCGGAAAATACATGCTCCTCTTAGAGGCTCAAGAAGTCAAGATCCCATATCGGTATATTTGGCAGCTATATCATGTTATGGACCGATTTAAACTATTCTCAGCACAGTTGTTGAGAGTTATAGCGAAACACCTCATACAAAATTTCAGCCAAATCGGATAGCTATTGCGTCCTCTAGTGGCTCAAGATATCAAGACCCCAGATCGGTTTATATGGCAGCTATATCAGGTTACGGACCGATTTCAACCATACTCAGCACAGCAAAATTTCAACCAAATCAAATAAGAATTGTGCCCTCTAGCGGCTCAAGAAATCAAGATACCAGATCGGTTTATATGGCAGCTACAATATATCAGGTTATGAACCGATTTGAACTATTCTCAACACAGTTATTGTAAGTCACAACAAAACACGTCGTGCAAAATTTCAGCCAAATCGGATAGGAATTGCGCACTCTAGACGTTCAAGAAATCAAGACCCCAGATCGGTTTACATGGCAGCTATATCAGATTATGGACCGATTTCAACCATACTCAGCATTGTTGTTAGAGGTCATAATTAAACACCTCATGAAAAATCAAATCGGATAACAACTGTGCCCTCTAGCGGCTCAAGAAATCAAGATCCCAGATCGGTTTATATGGTAGCTTTATCAAAACGTGGACCGATATAGCCCATTTACAATCCCAACCGACCTACACTAATTAGAAGTATTTGTGCAAAATTTCAAGCGGTTTGCTTTACTCCTTCAAAAGTTAGCGTGCTTTCGACAGACAGACGGACGGACATGACTAGTTCGACTTAAAATGTCATGACGATCAAGAATATATATATTTAATGGGGTCTTAGACGAATGTTTCGAAGAGTTACAAACATAATGACGAAATTAGTATACCCCTATCCTATGGTGGAGGGTATAATAAACCGATCTGAACCATATACGACACGAATGTCGAAAAGCCTAACATAAGTCACAGTGTCAAATTTCAGTGAAATCGGATTATAAATACGCATTTTTTGCGGCCAAGACTTCAAATCGAGATATCGGTCTATATGACAGCTATATCCAAATCTGGACCGATCTCAGCCATATTAAAGAAAAATGTCGAAGGGCCTAACACAACTCACTGTCCCAATTTTCGGTGAAATCGGCCAATAATTGCGCCTTTTATGGGCCCAAAATGTTAAATCGAGAGATCGGTCTATATGGCAGCTATATCCAAATCTGAACCCATCTGGGCCAAATTGCAGAAAGATGTCGGGGGGCCTAACACAACTCACGTTCTCATATTTTGGCAAAATCGGACAATAAATGCGCCTTTTAATGGCGCAAGACCTTAAATCGGCGGATCGGTCTATATGGCAGCTATATCCAAGTCCGGACCTATCTGAGCTATATTAAAGAAAAATGTTGAAGAGCCTAACACAATTCACTGTCCCAAATTTGGGCGACATCGGACGATAAATGCGCCTTTTATGGGCCCAAAACCTTAAATAGAAAAACCTTAAAGCTAGACCGATCTGAGCCAAATTGAAGAAGGATGCCGAACAGACTAACACAACTCACTGTCCCAAATTTTGCCGATATCGGACAATAAATACGCCTACTCTAAGCCCAAAACCTTAAATTGAGAGATCGGTCTTTATGGCAGCTATATTTAAATCTGGACCCGTCTGAGCCAAATTGAAGAAACATGTCGAAAAACCTAGCACAACTCACTGTCCCAAATTTCGATGAAATCGGAAAATAAATGCGCCTTTTATCAGCCTAAGACCTTAAATCGAGAGATCGATCTATATGGCAGCTATATACAAATCTGAACCGATCTGAGCCAAATTGAAGAGTAATGTGGAAGGGCCCAACACAACTCACTGTCCCAAATTTCAGCAAAATCGGATAATAAATGTGGCTTTTATGGGCCTATGACCCTAAATCGGTGGATCGGTCCATATGACAGCTATATCTAAATCCGAACCGATTTGTGCCATATTGTAGAAAGATGTCAAGGGGCTTAACTTAACGAACTGTCTCAAATTTCGGCGACATCGGACAATAAATGCGCCTTTTATCGGCCCAAAACCATAATCGAGAGATCGGTCTATATGACAGCTATATCCAAATCTGGACCGATCTTGGCCAAATTAAAAAGGATGTCGAAAAATCTTACAACTCACTGTCCCAAATTTCAGCAAAATCGGGTATAAAAATGTGGCTTTTATGGGCCTAAGACCCTAAATCGGAGGATCTGTCTATATGGCAGCTATATCAAGATATAGTCCCATATAGCCCATCTTCGAACTTAACCTGCTTATGGACAAAACAAAAGAGTCTGTGCAAAGTTTTAGTTCAATATCTCAATTTTTAAAGACTGTATAAAGATTTCAGCAGACAAACGGACGGACATGGCTAGATGGTCTTAGATTTTTACGCTGATCAAGAATATATATACTTTATAGGGTCAGAAATGGATATTTCGATGCGTTGCAAATGGAATGAAAAAATTAATATACCCCCATCCTTCGGTGGTGGGTTTAAAAATTATGAAATTAATCATATTTTGTCAAGATTTTTGTCATTGATTTTTTCCTTACTTCCCTTTTCTCACGACATCATTTTTTCGCCCTTCAATATATTGGGTTGCCCAAAAAGTAATTACGGATTTTTCATATAGTCTGCGTTGACAAATTTTTTCACAGCTTGTGACTCTGTAATTGCATTCTTTCTTCTGTCAGTTATCAGCTGTTACTTTTAGCTTGCTTTAGAAAAAAAAAACGTAAAAAAAGTATATTTGATTAAAGTTCATTCTAAGTTTTATTAAAAATGCATTTACTTTCTTTTTAAAAATCCGCAATTACTTTTTGGGCAACACAATATTCCAAAAAATATTCCACAAAATAAAATTTTGGCAAAGAAAAAAAATCATATTTTTCCACAAACAACATTTTCAAAGTTCAAGACAAGGTCACGACATATTACAGAGAATGTTTGGCCCTTATACACAATATTTCCCTAATTATTTATTAATTCGCTTATTTCCATAAGCATAAGCGATAATTACTTTGAATGTTTGAAAAAACTATGCGGCACCCCTTTAATGTTGTATGCGATGTAGGGTTTTTTGACAATCCATTCGGCTTACCCTAATTATTAAACTTTTCGCCGTCATTTTCTTGAGTTCATTTAAAAACTTTTGAAATAGAAAAAATAAGAATCGTTTTTCAAACAAACTCGTAAACATTGAACGTTCACATTTGTAATGCAAAAGTTCGAGTATTGCCCGCGAAGACAGCAAGCGGATGCTTTAATGAGGCGGAACACCACAGCAAAAAACAGAAACCCGAAGGAAAAAAGCGGGCAAAAACTAAGCAGCTGATGAATGGCATGGCATGGCAGCTACCAACCCAAGGAAACTAGAACCAAATAACACTCTACTGAACTCTTTAGAGACAACATTGTATGTCTTGCTGTCCACAAGACTTGGTGGTTTCTTGCCTCTCTCTCCCTCTCACCGTTGGTAATTACCAGGAAAATATGATTTGAACTCTACTACAACTATCTACTTTAACTGCCTGTCACTACTAGCCCAGCATATTGAATGACTTCCAAAAATTATCATATAAGCAGAGAGCGAAAACACAGCCTATGTTTGTGAGTATGTTTTTGTTAAAAAAAAACTCTGACAAACTTCGCCCTTCCTTCGGCCTTTCGTAAAAAATCTTGTTTTGCTTTGGTTCTTTGGGTATATACACCCAAAATTTTGAGATTTGTTAAAACACTCTCGTGTGCTGCTCTTTAGGGGCTATGTCATTATGGTACTCCTATAGTGAAAGAGAGAGAGAGAGAGAGAGAGAGAGAGAGAGAGAGAGGATGAACGACAGCATAATGTTTATGTTTATTCAAATATTTCATCGCGGCCTAAGTATAGTATTGCCAAATTAAACGCAAAACAACTTAACACGTGAGTTAATACAACAAGGAAAAGATTAAAAATTTGGTAATTAAAGAAAAGTTAGACGATTTTTTACTAAGGCAACATTTTAGTGAAATTTTATCTAAAATAAAAACAATATAAAAGTGAAATTTTGTTGTATACCAGAAACCACAATGGAGGTCGGGTGGGAAACACAAACAACCAGCATGCACAGACGTGATTGCGGCCGAAAAAGACAAAAGTATTCTAGAGCTTAAAGCAGGGGTGCAACAAAGGCAAAGCATACCCAATATACATAAGGTGGTGAAAAAAGCAATCGGGAGCGCCATTAGCAAAATCAAAAGAAAGAAATGGGATCAACTAAAAGAAGATCTTAACAAAGACTGCTGATGAACTGGACACAAAGTCGTAATGAAATGCGTCAACATGGAGAGGTATGATAAAACAATGTTGAATATTGCAATCACTCTATTTCCTTAACACGATGCTAGAGCAGAAGACATAAACAATGGAGTAGTCGCAAAAACTCCTTCACACCAGAGGTGTACACGTGAGTCGTCGAGTCACATGATTTGTAAGTGAGATCAAAATCCAATATGTGATCGTGCGTATTGAATTGAAATTCGTCGTACGTGAGTGAAGTTCTGCTCACGACACTAATCACGATCCTCGGAACAATCTCTACTCCGAGGACACTCACGAGACACTGTGGAGAAAATCACGACTAACCCCTAAAAATATCTAAACAAGTAAAAAGGCATTTAGTTCGGCCGGGCCGAACTTTGGATACCCATCACCTCGGGTATATATGTAAACCCTCTTTCATCACAATCCGGTGAATATTGAATAACTAATACACCCATAGTAGCTTTATCGAAATATGGTCCGATTTGGACCAAATTCGATACGGATATTGAGAGGTCTAATAAGTACAAGTCAATGTTCAATTTTGAAGAACAAAATATTGGTCTTTTTGGTAGCCATATCCAAATATAGATCGATCTAATGTCGAAAAGCCCAACATAAATCACTGTCCCAAATTTCAGCGAAATCGGGGGGGTCCAAAACCTTAAATCGAGATATCGGTCTTTATGGCAGCTGTATGCAAATCTGAACCGATCAGTGCCATATTGCAGAAGGATGATGAGGGGCTTATCACGACTCACTGTTCCAAATTTCGGAGACATCGGACAATAAATGCGCCTTTTATGGGCCGAAAACCTTAAATCGAGAGATCTGTCTATATGGCAGCTATATCCAAATCTGAAGCGATCTAAGCCAAATTGAAGAAGAATATTGAATCATCACTGTCCCAAATTTCAGCAATATCGGTTAATAAATGTGGTTTTTATGAGCCTAAGACCCTAAATAGGCGGATCTGTCTATATGGGGGCTGTGTCGAGATATATTCCGATATAGCCCATTTTCGAATTTAATTTGCTTATGAACAAAAAATAATCTTTGCAAAGTTTAAGCTCAATATCTCTTTTTTTAGAGACAAAAAATGCAAATTTTTGCCCATGAACATTCCATTAAGGAAAAGGGGCAAACTTCTCACGTATCAATGAGTGCAGTCCGATTCAAGCTTAAGCTCAATGAAAAAGGGGCCTCCTTTTTATAGCCGAGTCCGAACGGCGTGACACAGTGCGACATACTGTGTCACGCCGTTCTGGTCTCGCCAGGTTTCGAACTTAGGCGTGGCCTATTTTTTAAGACTATAGCGTGATTTCAATAGACAGACGGGCACACGGACGGACATCGTTTTAGATTTTTACGCTGATCAAGAATATATATACTTTATAGGGTCGGAAATGGATATTTCGATGTGTTGCAAACGGAATGACTGAACTAATATACCCCCATCCTTCGGTGGTGGGTATAAAAACACTGTCACATCTGTCTATAGATGCATACAAATGAAAGGAGACAAATAAAAAGGCATAAAGTTTGGACGGGCCGAACTTTGGATACCCACCACCTCTGGTGTATATATAAACCCAGTTTCGCCACAATCTGGTGAAAATTGGATAAATTATGCACCCAGATTCGGCATGGACATTGAATAAAGCTTTCATGAGCTTCAGACCATTAACCGGTATATCGGTTTATATGGCAGCTATATCTAAATACTGTCCGATCTTTACCATATTTGGGACGGGTGGCCTAAAACAACACACTATTTCAAATTTCAGCGAAATCGGATAAAAAATAAGGTTTTCATGGGCTTCAGACCATTTATCGGGAGATCGGTCTATATGGAAGCTATACCTAAATATTGTCCAATACAAACCATATTTGGGACGGACGTCGGAAAAACTAAGACTATCCACTTTTTCAAATTTCAGAGAAATCGGGTAATAAATACAGTTTTAATGGGCTTCAGACCCTTTATCGGCAGATCTGAACCATATTTAGGTCCTATGTTGGGTGACCTAAAGCTACTCTTTATCTGGTGATTGGTCTATATGGCAGCTATATCTTAATATAGTCCGATCTGTACCATTTTTGAGTCAGATGTCGGGAGGCTTAAAGTAACTCACTGTTGCAAATTTCAGCGAAATCGGGTAATAAATAAAGCTTTTATGGTCTTCAGACCCTTTATTGGGAGATTGGTCTATATGGCAGCTATATCTAAATGTAGTCCAATCTGAACCATATTTGGGTCAGTTATCGAGAAGCCTTAAACTACACACTGTTTCAAATTTTAGCAAAATCGGATGAAAAATAATAATATGGGCATTAGACCCTTTATCGAAAATTCGGTCTATATAGCAGCTATATCCAAATATGGTCCGATTTGACACGTTCGAGAACTTAGCCAGCGTGCATCAAATAGACGTATCTGTGCCAAATTTCAGCTCAATATCTCAATTTTTGCAGCCTCTAGAGTGATTGCATCAGACGGACGGACAGACACACGGACATCGTTAAATTAGAATATTACGACGATCCGAAATATATATACTTTGTAGGCTCGGTAATTAATATTTCGATGTGTTGAAAACGGAATGACTAAATGAATATATCCCCTATCCTACGGTGGTGGGTATAAAAATAAGTGATTGTGTAGGGGTGAAACATTTTATACATAAGTATACGAAGTCGTGATTTTTCTCGTGAGTCGTGAGTGTATCGAGAGTCTTGAGTATCTCATGAGTCGTGAGTATCTCATGACTCGTGAGTGCCTCGTGAGTCGTGATTTTCTCGTGCGTCAGCGAGCCTGAGTAAAATGTTTGTCTCGTGAGCGACATAAGGCGAGGTGAGTGTGCGTGAGTAACACTTTTTTCACTTTATGCACTTTTGAGCGTAAAAATTCACTCACGTAATAAGTGGCATTGCAGACTGGCTTTCCTATATATGACACACGATTCAGGAATGCCACCTTCAAGTCATAGGTTGCTTGTTGAAGCCGCTTCTGCATTCCAAAGTTAAGTGGCCTGGTGTAGACTTCAAGAGGTCTACCGCTTTACTGTCGCTGGCTAGAACGACAGTCTGATCAGAAAACATCGTGACGAACTAAAGGTTGCCAGTAACGAATTTTACCGAAGCTGTGAGGAAGTCGAGATAGAAGAGACTATGGAACACCTGCTGTGTGTTTGTGCGAGTCCCTCACTGGCAGTCGGAAGGAGTTCCACTTTAGGTTCTTATTTCTTTGAGAACTTGTCTGATTTAGCGAATGTGAACATTCGTAAGTTGTTGGTCTTTTTAAAGCGATCTGCAGGGTCCAACTTTAGGAACTAGAAGGTATTTTTATTCTTCTATTCCTGTGGTATCACAATGGAGGAAAAAGTCTACGTAGGTCTGATCTGCCATCAGACTTACTTAGACGTCTTCGTCTACTTCCACTGCCACTTAAACCTAACCTAACCTATCTGAGAGACCGATTGTTCTTCTATGCCTCCACCTATGGTATAAGAAGGTATGAAGTAACGTTGGGAACTGCCAACAGTTATAAACTTGGGCCCGACCTCTGGAACGTTATTTTCGAAGAAATACTGAGGTTGGAAATGTCTGAAAACACATTTGTGATAGGATATCCTAATGATAATTGCAGCTTTCAACACAGCTAAAAATAGGGATGAGGCTCTACGCAGAGTTCAGCAGGCCATGATCAGAATAAGGCACTGGTTAAAATGCAAAAGACTACGCTACTCCTGCTCAGCAGAAAACATATCCCCAAAGAGATAGCTATGCGGATCGATGACGTCGTCGTACACAGGAGAAGGATAAGACAGAAATGAGGAAATTTTTAAAATGTTTATACCCACCACCATAGGATGAGGGTATACTAATCTAGGCATTCCTTCTGTAACACCTCGAAATATTGGTATGCGACCCCATCAAATATATATATGTTCTTGATCGTCTAGACATTCTGAGTCGCTCTAGTCCTATTGTTCTTCCTATTTGACTTCTTAAGCTGCTGAAAAATGAAATTTTTATCCAATTTGGCTGAAATTTTTCATGCACTGTTTTGTGAAGACTTCCAAGAACTGTGCCACAGTATGGTCCAAATCTGTCTATAACCTGATAAAGCTCCCATATAAACCGATCTCCCGATTTGACTTCTTAAGCCCTTACAAGTCGCAATTTTTGTCCGATTTGGCTGAATTTTTGCGTGTATTGTTTTAATTACAGGTTGGTTGGTATTGTAAATGGGTCAAATTGGTCCATGTTTTGATATAGCTGCCATATAACCCGATCTGGGGTCTTGATTTCTTGAGCCTCTAGAGGACGCAATTCTCGTCCGATTTGACTGAAATTTTGCACGTAGTGTTTTGGTAGCACTTCCAACAACTACGCTAAGTATAGTTTTAATCGGTACATGTTTTGATATGACTGCCATATAAACCGATCTTGGGTCTTGACTTCTTGAGCCTCTAGAGGGCGCAATTCTCATCCGATTTTGTTGAAGTTTTGCATGTAGTATTTTGGTAGCACTTTCAACAACTGTGCTTAGTATGATTCAAATCGGTTCATAATCTGGTATAGCTGTCATATAAACCGATTTTGGATTTTGACTTCTTGAGCCTCTAGAGCGCGCAATTCTCATCCGATTTGGTTGAAATTTTGCATGAGGTGTTTTGTTATGACTTCTAATGACTGTGCTAAGTATGGCTTAAATCGGTCCATGTTTTGATATAGCTGCATATAATCCGATCTTGGGTCTTGACTTCTTGAGCCTCTGGAGGGCGCAATTCTTATCCGATTTGAACGAAATTTTGCACGTGGTGTTTCAGTATCACTTCCAACAACTGCGCTTAGTATGGTTTTAATCGTTCCATGTTTTGATATAGCTGCCATATAAACCAATCTTGGGTCTTGACTTCTTGGGCCTCTAGAGGGCCAAATTCTCATCCGATTAAACTGAAATTTTGCACGTGGTGTTTTTGTATTACTTCCAATAACTGTGCCGAGTACGATTCAAATCGGTCCATAATCTGGTATAGCTGTCATATAAACCGATCTTGGATCTTGACTTCTTGAGCCTCTAGAGGGCGCAATTTTCATCCGATTCTGCTGAAATTTTGTACAACGGCTTCCCTCATGATCTTCAACACAAGTGTCCAATATGGTCTGAATCGATCAATAGCTTGATACAGCTCCCATATAAATCTATCTCCCGATTTTGCTTCTTGAGCCCCTACAAGAAACAATTCTTATCTGAATGAACTGAAATATTACACAACGACTTCTACGATGTTCAGCATTCATTTATGGTCCGAATCGGACTATAATTTGCTATTGCTCCTATAGCATAACAGTTCTTATTCTATATTCTTTTTTGCCTAAAAAGAGAACTCGACAAATGCGACCAATGGTGGGGGATATAAAGGGTGATTTTTTTGAGGTTAGGATTTTCATGAATTAGTATTTGACAGATCACGTGGGATTTCAGACATGGTGTCAAAGAGAAAGATGCTCAGTATGCTTTGACATATCATCATGAATAGACTTACTAACGAGCAACGCTTGCAAATCATTGAATTTTATTACCAAAATCAGTGTTCGGTTCGAAATGTGTTTATTCATCGTAACGTTGCGTCCAACAGCATCTTTGAAAAAATACGGTCCAATGATTCCACCAGCGTACAAACCACACCAAACAGTGCATTTTTCGGGATGCATGGGCAGTTCTTGAACGGCTTCTGGTTGCTCTTCACTCCAAATGCGGCAATTTTGCTTATTTACGTAGCCATTCAAAATTCAATGATTTGCAAGCGTTGCTCGTTAGTAAGTCTATTCATGATGAAATGTCAAAGCATACTGAGCATCTTTCTCTTTGACACCATGTCTGAAATCCCACGTGATCTGTCAAATACTAATGCATGAAAATCCTAACCTCAAAAAAATCACCCTTTATGATTGCCTAAAAGGAGATACCGCCCATAAAACTCGACAAATGCGACCAATGGTGGGGGGTATATAAGATTCGGCCCGTCCGAACCTAGCAAGCTCTTACTTGTTCTTATTTCATCCTTTCCCACTTTTTTTTGTACTCCCCCTCGTATACAAATGTTGCTCCCACTCGGAGGAACTTAATATAAAACTACTGCCCACTTCAAGTTGTTTTGTATTAGCTTTTTGTTTTGCGTCAAATGATTGAAGCACATGCAATCTATGATGGGCGGGGGGCAAATTTGTTATGTTCTGATATTCCCACTAATATGTGGCTTCTTCTTTCTGCGCACTGTTTTTGGTTAAAAGAAAACATAAACATAAAAAGTTGGAAATAGTAATTCGAATACAGACATTATTCCATACCCTAATAAGCCTAATGGAAAATAGTGGCACTCAATTCACATTAAACATACAGTTTCAATTCAATTTTGTGTAGAAAAGTCTAATAAGGCATTGTTGTAGTTTAACAAATTGGCATAAAACATTTGCCAATGCCTCGCTGTCACAGAAAAGGCCAATGGATCACGCTAATGTTTGAAAACAAAATTTAAAAATTGAATTTGTTTTCAGCCTACTATCAAGAGACAAGCGCCCCAGAGACACTCTGATTTCCAAAATGATTAATTTCGTACAAATTAAAATATTTTTATTTACAAAATCCAGAACTGACAGTTTTGAAATGCCTTGGCAGTTGCCGCTCACTTTTAGTTTCGTTTTCTATTTTTTCTAATTGGCCGGCCGGCGGCCATTTGTGGGGATATGTGCCCGTCTGGCGGTTTTGCTTAGAAATGTTTTTGAAGGTCGTTTGTAAATTCGATTTGAGTGGATATTAAACAGAGCCTGTTGTTCATTTATAAATCAACGTTTTTTTGCATGGGGGTTTTCTCTTGAGGAAAACAACATCCATATCAAATTGAAAGCGCTGCTGTGTGTGGGGTATGTGAATTAGATGCCATGAAGGGTATGTAAGTGGTGGTGTGCCAAAATCAAAATATTTGTTGAATACATTATAGTTTTGATATTTTCAAGTACATTTTGTATGAAAATATTTAAAAATATACATATTTGGTTTTGTTTTAATCCTCTTAAATATCGAGTGATATATAAAACAGAACCAATTTGAATTTTTATTGTGATGTAAAGAAAATTAACATAAAATGCCACGTCGAATCTTATATGCATGACCTCCAACAGGCATTGCATACAGTTAGTATTTTGACGATATTTTATATCGCATATACAATATGTATAATTGCATAGTATGCGGATATTTTGATATACTGATTCCGTTTACAAAATTTCGAAATATTGCTCTGCTACCGCCATCTACAGAGTGGTCGAACAAATGAAGATTTTCGCCTTAAATTTCTGATGAAATTTCGATATAATTGTCATATTAATCGATACTCCTATGGTTGTCAAAGCCTAATGACCAAAGATTTCTTGCAATTGAAAGGGAAAAGCCAGAGATCACAACACACCTACCACTGTGGGACGCGTTTCGTTATGGTTTAGGGGACTTATTCAAAAACATTAAGTGTGGAGGCTTCAAGGGCCATACATTGCTAAGTTGTGGCTTTATCGAACTAGCATACCGGTGGTCTGCTTCGCCACCCCCGTTTTTGATATCCCCTTTTTATACCCACCAGCGAAGGATGGGGGTATATTCATTTTGTCATTCCGTTTGCAACACATCGAAATATCCATTTCCGACCCTATAAAGTATATATATTCTTGATCAGCGTAAAAATCTAAGACGATCTAGCCATGTCCGTCCGTCTGTCTGTTGAAATCACGCTACAGTCTTTAAAAATAGAGATATTGAGCTGAAATTTTGCACAGCTTCTTTTTTTGTCTATAAGCTGGTTAAGTTCGAAGATGGGCTATATCGGAATATATCGTGATATAGCCCCCATATATACCGATCCGCCGATTTAGGGTCTTAGACCCATAAATCCACATTTATTATCCGATTTTGTTGGAATTTGGTACAGTGAGTTGTGTTAGGCCCTTCGACATCCTTTTCCAATTTGGCTCAAATCGGTTCAGATTTGGATATAGCTGCCATATAGACCGATCCTCCGGTTTAGGGTCTTAGGCCCACAAAAGCCACATTTATTATCCGATTTTGATGAAATTTGGGACAGTGAATTGTGTAAGGCCCATCGACATCCTTCGTTAATTTGGCTCAGATCGGTCTAGATTTGGATATAGCTGCCATATAGACCGATCCTCCGGTTTAGGGTCTTAGGGCCACAAAAGCCACATTTATTATCCGATTTTGCTAAAATTTGGTATAGTGAGTTGTCTTAGGCCCTTTGATATGTTTCTTTAATTTGGTCCAGATCTGTTCAGATTTGGATATAGCTGCCATATAGACCGATCCTCCGGTTTAGGGTCTTAGGCCCACAAAAGCCACATTTATTATCCGATTTTGATGAAATTTGGGACAGTGAATTGTGTAAGGCCCATCGACATCCTTCGTTAATTTGGATCTGATCGGTCTAGATTTGGATATAGCTGCCATATAGACCGATCCTCCGGTTTAGGGTCTTAGGGCCACAAAAGCCACATTTATTATCCGATTTTGATCAAATTTGGGACAGTGAATTGTGTAAGGCCCATCGACATCCTTCGTTAATTTGGCTTAGATCGGTCCAGATTTGGATATAGCTGCCATATATATCGATCCTCCGATTTATGACGTAAGGCCTATAATAGCCACATTCATTATCCGATTTTGCTGAAATTTGGGACAGTGAGTTGTGTTAGGCCCTTTGACATATTTCTTCAATTTGGTCCAGATCGGTTCAAATTTGGATATAGCTGCCATATATACCGATTTCTTGATTTATGGTTTTGGCCCCATAAAATGCTCATTTATTGCCCGATGTCGCCGAAATTTGGAACAGTGAGTTAAGTTATGCCCCTTGACATACTTCTGCAATATCGCACAGATCGGTTCAGATTTGGATATAGCTGCCATATAGACCAATATCTAGGTTTTAGGTTTTGGGGCCATAAAAGACGCATTTATTGTCCGATGTCGCTGAAATTTGAGACAGTGAGTTTGATTAGGCTCTTCGACGTCCTTCTTCAATTTTGCACAGATCGATCCAGATTTGAATATAGCTGCCATATAGACCGATCTCTGGATTTAAGGTTTAGGGCCCATAAAAGAGGCATTTATTGTCCGATTTCGCCGAAATTTAGGACAGTGTTTAGTGTTAGGCTCTTCGACATGTTTATGCAACTTGGCCCAAATCGGTCCAGATTTGGATATAGCTGCCATGTAGACCGATATCTCGATTTAAAGTCTTGGCCCCATAATCCGATTTCACTGAAATTTGACACAGTGATTTATGTTCGGCTTTTCGACATCCGTGTCGTATATAGTTCAGATCTGTATGAGGTATATGAGTATAAGGTAGAAAATTTTCACCGAATTTTGATGAAAGGTGGTTTACATATATACCCGAGGTGGTGGGTATCGAAAGTTCGGCCCGGCCGAACTTAACGCCTTTTTACTTGTTAGTGTACGGTTTAGAAAAACCCAAGTAGTCACCCAGTTTGTATGGTTATCAAGACTTGCAATAACTGCGTGTAAAATTTCAGAAATCTGTACACGGAAAAAAATATCTAATATCTCTTAGAAAAAACCAACTACCAAATTTGTATGTGAAATTTCGAAGCATTGAATCAAAGACATTACTTGTTGAAGTACGTTAGCAAGACTCTACAAGAGACTTGACAGACAAAATTATTGACATTTTGTTGACTTTCAACAATTTCTTTAGTTGAGGTAGTTGTAAAAATATGCAACTACCATGCCATTCATTACTTCCAAATCCGGCAAAGAGTGCCTTTCATCAACAAATTTTTAGTTTGGGTCGTTGAGATTTAAAACAAATTGTTGCAGGAAAATTAACAACTTTCGTTGTTGTTTTTTCGACCAAAGTTGTTTATTTTTCAAAATTATGTTTACCTGTGTACCATTCCGTATAGAAAGTACCAAAGAGTATCAAGAATAATAATACATCGGAAAATCATTAAGTCGCCTAATATATTTTGCCAAGGTATAAATGAATCACAATTTTCATCGCTTTAGCTCAATTCGTAGAGAAAGTACAATTTTGTATGGTTTAGTACCTAATGTACGATTTTGAAAAAGAAAAAATTTAGTCACTTAAAATTTATAGTCAAGGTGCACTTATATCCTAATTTTAAAGGCTTTAGCTCACTCCGTTAAGAAAGTACCATTTTGTACGTTCGGGAACCTAAATATGCGAATAAACCAGTAAGCAAAGCAAAAGTCGGGCGGAGCCGACAATATAATACCTTACACCTACCCTGCAATTATAAATTCGGGCAATATATAAATATATATGTATATGAGAGCTATATCTATAACTGAACCGAGTTTTAAACAGATCATTTGAAAATTGTTGTTACTAAGGCAATATAAGTGCAAATCCGGCGATAAATATGTATGGGTGCCAAATTTGAACCGATTTTCATGAAATCTCACATATATGTTAAGATCAGTAACAAAATAATATGTGCTAAATTTTGTGCAGATCGGTTATAAATTGTGTTTATTACAGCCTTATAAGTGCAAATCGGGCGATACATATATATGGGAGCTATATCCAAATATGAACCTATTTTTGTGAAATCTCGCAGATATCTTATGATCAGTTGCAAAACAATATGTGCCAAATTTTGTGCAGATCGGTTGAAAGTTTTTTAGCTTCTACGGCCATATTAAGTGCAAATCGGCCGATACATATATATGGGAGCTATATCTAATGGGAGCTATATCTAATGGGAGCTAAAGCTGAACCGATTTTGATGCACTTTTGCAGATATGTTAAGATCAGTAATAATCCAGCCCAAGTCAAATTTTGTGCAGATCGGTTGAAAATTATAGCAACTACTGCTATTTAAGTGCAAATCGGGCGATACATATGTATGGCAGCAATATCTAAATCTGAACAGATTTTGATGATATTGCAGATATGTAAAAATCATCAAGAAAACAGTCCGCGCCAAATTCTGTGCAGATCGGTTGACAATTTTAGTTACTACGGCCATTTTAGTGCAAATCGGGCGATACATATATATTTGGGAGCTACAACTAAATCTGAACCGATTTTTAACAAAATCAATAACGTTCGTCTTTGAGCCAAAAAAGTGATATGTGCAAAATTTCGTAATGATTGAACAACAAATACGACCTGCACTTTGATTACAAGAAAATATGGACTCACAGACGGACATGGCTAAATCGAAACCGAAACTGATTCTGAGTCGATCGGTATATATGTCAATGGGTCTAGTTCTTCTCCTTCTTAGCGTTGCAAACAAATGCAGAAACTTATAATACCCTGTACCACAGTGGTGGTGTAGGGTATAAAAATATCTTCTAGTTCCCCAATATTTTCTTTCAAAGTACTAATTTTTGTCAAGACTGCGACAATGTTTGTCGAATTGTTTGATTTTAGCAATCCCCGTTTACTATAGGCGAAGCTATTTCGTACTATTTTGTACTTCTTGGCACCAAAATGTACGAATTTTGAATGGATTCAGCTTAGCCACCCATCATATATTTTCTAGTTGTACCTACATGCCCAAATTCAGGATTCTAGCTCTATCTATAAAGAAAGTGCCAAATGGAACCAATTTTGGTACCAAAATATGAGAATGGTGAAAAGTTCAATTAGCCACCTATCACATATATTTCTTAGTTGTACCTACAGCCCAAAGTTCAGACCCCTAGTCCCATCTGTAAAGAAAGTACAAAATGGTACCAATTTTGATACCAAAATGTACGAATTGTGAATAAATCATTAGGTCATCCCTCATATATTTCTTAGATGTACCTACCTGTAAAAAAGCATACATTTAGCTCCATCTGAACAATTCTGGTATCCAAATGTCCGAATTTTTTATAGATCATTTAGTCATCCATTATGTAATTCCTTCTGGTACCTACATGCCGAATTTCAGACCTCTAGCTCCATCTGAACAGAAAGTACAAAATGGTACTAATTTTGGTACCAAAATGTACGAATTTTTGAATAGATCATTTAGTTACCCATTGTGTATTTCCTTCTTGTACTTACATACCAAATTTCAGACCTCTAGCTCCGTCTTTAATAAAAGTACCATATGGTATTAATTTTGGTACCAAAATGTGCGAAGAGTGAAAACGATCATTTGGCCATGCATCATATATTTCTTAGTAGTACCTACATACCCAAGGTCAGACCTGTAGCTCCATCTGAACAGAAAATACGGAATGGTACTAATTTTGGTACCAAAATTTACGAATTGTGAATAAATCATTTGGTCATCCCTCATATATTTCTTAGATGTACCTACATGTAAAAATTCATACCTCTAGCTCCATCTGAACAGAAAGTACCAAATGGTACCAATTTTGGTACCAAAATGTACGAATTTTGAATAGATCATTTAGTCACCCATCATATATTTCTTAGTTGTACCTGCAATTTCAGACCTCTAGCTCCATCTGTAATGAAAGTACCAAATGGTACCAATTGCGGTACTAAAACGTACGTTTTGCACAAGAATCTTCTTGGTCCTAGAGACAAGCCTATTGAAATTGGAAAAAATCGATTCAAATTTGGATATAGCTCCCATATATATGTTCGTACGATTTGGATTAAAACTGCATTTATAGCGTCATTTGTAAACCGATTCCCACGAAATTTTGCACAAGTGATTCTCTTATAAGTTTAGTGACATTTTTGGTGAATTTCATAGAAATTAGTTTAGATTTAGATATAGCTGCTATATATATATGTTCGTCCGATTTGGACTAGTATTGCAATAATTTGGCACAAAGGATTCTCTTATGACTCCCGATATTGCGATTGAATCATTTCAGAAGTTTGTCCGAAATCGGTTCAGATTTAGATATAGCTCCCATACATATGATCGTCCGATTTTGAGAAAAATTGCAATCAAATGCTCATTTGTTAACCGATTTTTCTCGAAATTGGGCAGGGGGGATTTTCTCTTGACTTTCGACATTATTGGTGAATTTCATAGAAATCGGTCCTGATTTAGATATAGCTGCCATATTTGTATATCGCCCGATTTTCACTTCTAGAGTCAATCCTACTAAAATTTTCACTTCTATGACCAATATTACCAAAATTGTACACAACCCTTTCCTCGATGCATACAGCAATATCGGTTCAGATTAGCATGTAGCTCCCATATATATGTTTGTCCGATTTTCGGTCATTTGAAATAATGTTGCCATTTGTCAACCGTAGTTATTGCAGTTTGAACATATTTGCTTTGCTCGAAATTTGATACAGGTTGTTTAATAACCCCTCTGAAAATATTTGCCGGGGTCCATCAAAATTGGTTCAGAATAAGATATAGCTCCCTTTTGGCACTTTTGCCTTTCCTTACTGGTTTAGTGCCAACTTTTTTCAAAATTTTTCCTTTAATATATTTTTTGGAGAATATTTCATTCATAGAAATCATTTGTTTGTTTTTTAGGAAAACTTTAGTATCTTTTATTAACTTGTTTTTTGATCTAAAAGATGGCCTATTTCTCTTACGATTGTTATATTGTATTTTTCTCCCCATAAGAAAAATAATTTTTCAACCAAATACAATTTCAAAGACTTTTTGTCTAATTTGCCATAACCATTTAGAGAATTCATAGTCTAATTCGAATAATAAAACAAATGCGAAATGGTTTTATTTAATTTATTCAACACCCTCTTGAGTTGCAAATGCAAACCATCTAAAAAAGAAAACAAAACACAACAAAAAAGACAAACGCCAGCCGCAACAAAAAAGCGACGAAACATCAAAGAAACGCCCGTATTCAGGCATATGTGGCATATTACACTGAACACTGATGGAAGGGACGGACATAAATGCGCATGGACGCCTGGCATTTGTCGACTTTGTTTTTCGTCAATTTGCATGCCAAGGCATTCTTTTTTTTTTTCATAAAAAAGTATAAAACAAATTTTTAAGTTTTGTTGTGCTTAACATTGAGTTTTTACGCCGGCTTTAGCTGCTTGCAAAACGTATGTATGTCCATATTCTTGGGTTATCCCACTTGCACACACACACACTTGGAACAACAGAAGCAGTGGCATGATACTCTCTCCCCCCTATACAATGCATGACCAATTTTCGGTTGGTATAATTTCCATGAAGATCTTTTGATGATAGCCAAATAGTCCAAACAACCAAACCAAAAACTGAGTGAGAGAGCTATCCATCTATTCGTTGCGAAAACTATTGGACAAAATATTCACCGAGTTGCAACCACCACCGCTGCATGGTTTTGCATATATTATCCACGCACAGCGGGTGGACTTTACCCATTGCACTGCTTAGACGGGGGATTTTTTTTTTGTTTTGGTTTAACTGCGGCCCAGTTTGACCAAGTAGCAGAAGCAGCAGCAGTAACTAAACTGCAAGTTGCAGCATAAGTGTCAGCTGCAAATTGTGCTATAGCAAATGTTTCATATGCTGCACTTTTTGCTGCAGCAACATTAGGGGTAATCACTTTAAAAAGTAATATGAAAACAAGAAAGTCTTCGATACCTTTGTTATAAAATAAAATACAGGGAACGTCAATTGTAGAGCAAATAAGTTTGCTTCCCTTTATACATTGGAAAAAAGTGCTGAAAATCAAGATACATTTGTCCAAGTGCGGATATTCTCGAAAACAGTTTTTTATACCCATCACCGAAGGGTGGGGGTATATTCATTTTGGCATTTCGTTTGCAACACATCGAAATATCCATTTCCGACCCTATAAAGTATATATATTCTTGATCAGCGTAAAAATCTAAGACGATCTAGCCATGTCCGCCCGTCTGTCCGTCCGTTTGTCTGTTCAAATCACGCTACAGTCTTTAAAAATAGAGATAGTGAGCTGAAACTTTGCACAGATCCTTTTTTGTCCATAAGCAGACAAAGTTCGAAGCTGGGCTATATCGGACTATATCTTGATAGACCGATCGGCTGATTTAGGGTCTTTGGCCCATTACAGCCACATTTATTATCCGATTTTGCTGAAATTTGGGACAATAAGTTCTGTTATGTCTTTCGACATTTTTCTTCAATTCGGCTCAGATCGGTCCAGATTTGGATATAGCTGTCATAAAAACCAATACGCCGATTAAGGGTCTTTGGCCCATAAAAACCACAATTATTATATGATTTTGCTAAAATTAGGGACAGTGAGTTTTATTAGGCCCTTCAATATTCTTCGTTTTGGCCCAGATCGATCCAGATTTTGATATAGCTGCCATATAGGCCGATCTTTCGATTTATGGTTATGGGGCCATAAAAAGCGCATTTAATGTCCGATGTCGCCGAAATTTGGGACAGTGAGTTTATTTAATCCCCCTCGATATACTTCTGCAATATGGCATAGATCGGTCCAGATTTGGATATAGCTGCCATATAGAACGATATCTCGATTTAAAGTTGTCGGCCCATAAAAGGCGCATTTATTATCCGATGTCGCCCAAATTTAAGGCAGTGAGTTGAGTAAGACCCTTCAACATACTTCTTCAATTTGGACCAGATCGGTTCAGATTTGGACGTAGCTGCCATATAGACCGATCCGCCGATTTAGGGTGTTAGGCCCATAAAAAGGGCATTTATTACCCGATTTTGCTGAAATTTGGGACAGTGAGTTGTGTAATGCCCTTCGATATCTTTCTCCAATTTGGCACAGATCGGTCCAGATTTCAATATAGCTGCCATATAGACCGATCTCTTGATTTAAGCTTTTGGGCCCATAAAAGGGCCCGTTGTCGCCGAAATTTGAGACAATGCGTTAAGTAAATCCCCCCGACATATTTCTGCAATTTGATCTAGATCGAACAAAATTTGCATATAGCTGCCATATAGGCCGATCTCTCGATTAAGGGTCTTGGACCCATAAAAGGCGCATTTATTGTCCGATGTCGTCAAAATTCTGGGACAGTGAGTTGTGATAGGCACTTCGACATTTTTCTGTAACTTAGCCCAAATCGGTCCAGATTCGGATATAGCTGCCATATATACCGATATCTTGATTTAAAGCCTTTTCCTCATAAAACCTCATAATTTTTCACCGATTTTGACACAGTGACTTATGTTAGGCTTTATGTTTAGATATAGCCATTGTAGCGCAGAGGTTCGCATGTCCGCCTATGACGCTGAACGCCTGGGTTCGAAACCTAGCGAGGCCTTCTGAAAAAATTTTCAGCGGTGGTTTTCCCCTCCTTATGCTGGCAACATTTGTGAGGTACTATGCCATGTAAAAACTTCTCTCTAAAGAGGTGTCGCACTGCGGCACCCCGTTCGGACTCGGCTATAAAAAGGAAGCCCCTTATAATTGAGCTCAAACTTATGTGAGATAGATATGTGAGAAGTTTGCCCCTGTTCCTAAGTGGAATATTCACGGGCAAAATTTGCATTTACTAAAAAGGCCAATATTTTGTTATGCTCAATTGAACAATGACTTGTTCTTATTAGTATTTGGTCCAAATCGGAATATATTTCGATAAAGCTACTATGGGGCATAAGGTATGCGTTTTTCACCGGCTTTTGACGAAAGGTGTACTTCTCATGTCTTTAATTACTAATGTTTGATTAAAAAAAAACATAAAACAATTTTTTCAGTGAGTACCCCTATTAAAATTTACTTTTGTTATTTCTGCAAACCATCCATCCTTTGTTGTTCTTTTGTAAATAGGGAATGGTTTCATTTGTCTGTCATTTTTGTGGAAATAAATCAATCATTTTCCTTGTTATATTCAATTTAAAGAAAACCAGGAACTCGGCGAAGATGTGTTGAGAGACAACCACCAAAGACAAGACACTTGGTTTATTTGCCATAAGATAAATGGGAAGGTATATAAACAATGTGAATTGCTGTTATAATTTTTTTTTGGTTGATTTATTAAGGCATTCTTTTAATGGTTAAAATCTTAGGGCCTTATTCACAAAAGTTAATGTAGATATGAAATAGGTTTATTTGACAGTTCTATAAAGGAAATCTGTCAAATAAACCTATGTATTTGAAATCTACATTAAGTTTTGTGAATAAGGCTGTTAATTTTATTTATTTATTTAATTAAATTTAAATTAATTTTAAAACTCAAAATGTTATAACTAATTTAATTATAACATTCTGAGTTTCAAAACTTTTTGTTATAATATCGATATATAATTTTCATAGCTTGTTGTTATATTTAAAAATTGATTTTATTGTCCACTCATATCTCCTACGTGTTAACTTCTTTGTGAGAAAAGTTATGATTTCCTTGTTGTTAAAGAAAACCAGGAACTTTGCCAATGATTGTTGACTAAAGTACTGTATACAAGGATTTTTTGTTTTATGCATTGCGAAAAATCGGGAAACAATAAACAATATTCGCACTGCTGTTTTCAATCAATCAATTTTTAAGAAATTTCTTAAAAGTCAACGCTCTGGCTTTAAGTTGTTTTTTATAGACTTAGAACGGCTAAATTGAATTGAATCACATTAAAATATGATGGCCTTCAATTGAACTCACCTTGATAGTGGGCTAACCAATAAACCTATCTCTTCTCCAAGGACAATATTTAGATGATATTTTCTTTAAAAGAAATTTCAGCTAATTTTATACTCTACACCAGGTGGATATACTAATTTCATCATTCTGATTGCAACTTCTTGATCGCCATGACATTATAAGTCGATCTAGCCATGTCAGTCGAAAGCACCCTAAATTTCGAAGGAGTAAGGCTAGCCGCTTGAAAATTTACACAAATATTTCTTATCAGTGCAGGTCAGTTGGGATTGTAAATGGGCCATATCGCCCATGTTTTGATAAAGCTGCCATACAAACCATTCTTGGGTCTTGACTTCTTGAACCACTGTATGGCGCAATTCCTTTTCGATTTGGCTGAAATTTTGCATGATGTGTTCTGTTATGCTTTCCAACAACTTTGCTAAGTATGATTGAAATCGGCCCATAACCTGATATAGCTGTCATAAAAACCGATCTGGGGTCTTAAATTCTTGAGCCTCTAGAGGACGCAATTTCTATCCGATTTGGCTGAAATTTGGCATTGCGTGTTTCGTTATGACTTCCAACAACTTTGTCAAGTCTGGTTCAAATCATTACATAATCTGATATAGCTGCCATATAAACCGATCTTAAATCTTGACTTCTTCAGCCTCTAGAGGGCGCAATTCTTATCCGACTTAACTGACGTATTTTGCTATGACTTTCAATAACGTGCCAAATATGGTTTAAATCGGTAAATAACTTCATATAGCTGCCATATAAGCCGATCTGGGATCTTAACTTCTTGAGCCTCAAGAGGGCGCAGTTATTATCCGATTTGGCTGAAGTTTTGTACAACGTGACCTCCAACATACATGTCAAATATGGTCTGAATGGTTTTATATCATGTTACGGACCATAATTGAATAGTATATTGGAGACCATAGTAGAAGTCATTGTGTAAAATTTCAGACAAATCGAATAAGTATGCGCCCTTTAGGGACTCAAGAAGTAAAATAGGGAGACCGGTTTATATGGGAGCTATATCAGGTTATAAACTGATTTGGACCGTACTTGGCACAGTTGTTGGAAGTCATAACACAACACTACATTTGCAAAATTTCAGCCATATCCGGCAAAAAATTGCGGTTTAGAAGGGCTCAAGTAGTATTGGGTTGCCCAAAAAGTAATTGCGGATTTTTCATATAGTTGGCGTTGACAAATTTTTTCACAGCTTGTGACTCTGTAATTGCATTCTTTCTTCTGTCAGTTATCAGCTGTTACTTTTAGCTTGCTTTAGAAAAAAAGTGTAAAAAAAGTGTATTTGATTAAAGTTCATTCTAAGATTTATTAAAAATGCATTTACTTTCTTTTAAAAAATCCGCAATTACTTTTTGGGCAACTCAATATAATCGGCAGATAGATTGTTAGAAGTCGTAACAGAACACCGCATGGAAAATTTTAGCCAAAACGGACAACAATTGCGGCTCCCAGGTGCTCAAGAAGTCAAGTCGTGAGACCGGTTTATATGGAAGCTACATCTAAATCTGAACCGATATGGTCCATTTGTAGAGATGGGCGATGGGTAAATACCCAAAAGGAATTTACCCGGTAAATTGGGTAAACACTCGGGTATTTACCCATTTATTACCAAAAGCTGGATATTAATAATTTTGCAGATATCTTGGGTATAAACACATTTTGCAAACAAATTTTGATGGTCTCGTATTATTTGTATATATTCATGATCTTCTGGTCTCATTAAATCGGATTTTATATATAGACCGATCTCGAGACATAAAGTCTTGAGGCAATAAATTGGTAATTTTTCATCCGATTTCGATGAAATTTGGCACAGTGAGTTCTGGTAGACCCCTTCCCATTTCTATGAAGTGCTATTCAGATAGGACTTTATTTGGATACAGTTGCCCTATAGACGACCGACCGATATCCTGATATTGGGTATTGAGGCCATAAAAGATCCATTTTTTACCCAAATTGGATGAAATTTGTCATAGTGTGTTTCGGTAGACCCTTTTCCATTTCTGTCAAATGTGTTCCAGATCGGACCCTATTTGGATATAGCTGCTATATAGACCGATCTCCCTATATAGGGTAATGAGCCAATAAAAGGAGCATTTTTCATCCTATTCCGATGAAATTTGGCACAGCGAGTTTTGGTACCCCTCTAAATCGTTTTGTTGAATATCGTCCAGATCGGACCATATTTGGATATAGATGCAATATAGACCGATAGTATTGAGCCCATAAAAGCAGTATTTTTCCTCCCATTTTGATGAATTTTGAAACATTGCGTTTTGATAGACCCATACACCTTTGTGTCGAACATCATCCAGATTGGACCATATTTGGATACAGCTGGAATGAAAAATTGTCCTTTCATAGGCTCGTATAAACCGATCTCCAGATTTGATTTCTTGAGCCCCTGGAAGCCCCAATTTTTGTCAGACTTGGCTGAAATTTTGATTGTGATATTTCGTTATGCCTTGCAACAACTGTGCCAAGTACGGTTCACATCGGTCTATAACCTGATATAGCTCCCATTTAAACCGATCTTCCGATTTGACTTCTTCAAGTCCTTACAAGCCGCAATTTATGGCCGATTTTGCCAAAATGCGGTGTTCTGCTACGACTTCCAACAACTGTGCCAAATACGGTCCAAATTGGTCCATAACCTGATATAGCTCCCATGTAAACCGGTCTCTCGATCATCATTGTTCGGTTCCAAGAAGCTTTAATTTTTGCTGAATTGACAGAAGTTTGGTATGTAGAATAAAAGTGTGCCCTTCAACTAAATTAAATTTGTATGAATTTTTAGCATAATCCATGGTGGTGGGTTCCCAAGACTCGGCACGGCTGATCTTAGCACGCTTTAATTTGTTTTCATACCCTACACCACTACTGTGAAATAGGGTATTATAACTTAGTGCATTTATTTGTAACACCCAGATGGAAGGGATATAGACCCATTGATAAATATACCGATCGACTCAGAATCACTTTCCAATTCGATTTAGCTATGCCCGTCTGTCTGTCCGTTTGTTCATGTTAATTTGTGTACAAACTACAGGTCGCAGTTTTCAACCGATCGTCTTCAAATTTGGTACAGGCATGTTCTTCGGCTTAGAGTCGAAGCCTATTGAATTTGGAAAAATCGGTTCAGATTTAGATATAGCTCCCATATATATGTTCGTCCGATTAGCAGTAATAATGCAATTAACTGGTCATTTGTTAACCGAAACTTTCGAAATTTGGCAGGAGGTTGAATTTTATACAAATCGGTTCAGATTCAGATATAGCTCTCACATACATATATCGCCCGATGTTCACTCCTAGAGCCATTGCAAGCGCATTTATTGGCCAATCTTCCCAAAACTTTGTACAACGCTTTCCCCGACGACTTCCACAATATCTTTAAAGTTTACTCGAAATCGGTTCAGATTTAGATATAGCTTCCATATATATGTTTGTCCGATTTGCAGAACTAATGCAATAAAATGGTCATTTGTTAACCGATTCGATCTCGATTTGGCAGAAAGGATTTTCTAATTACTCTCGCCATTACTGGTGAATTTTATAGAAATCGGCTCAAATTTAGATATAGCTCTCATGTATATATATCGCCCGATTTTCACTTCTAGAGCCACTGCAAGCGCATTTATTCACCAATCTTCCTAATAGTTTGTACTACGCTTTCTTTGAGGCCTTCTACAATATTTAGAAAGTTTGCTCGAAATCGGTTCAGATTTAGATATAGCACCCATATAGATGTTCGTCCGATTTGCAATAATAATGCAATAAAATGGTAATTTGTGAACCGATTCATTCGAAATTTGGCAAGAGGGATTTTCTTATGACTCTTAATTATACTGTTGAATTTCATACAAATCGGTTCAGATTCAGATATAGCACTCACATACATATATCGCTCGATTTTCACTCCTAGAGCCACTGCAAACGCATTTATAGACCAATCTTCCCAAAACTTTGTACAACACTTTCCTCGACGACTTCCACAATATCTTTAAAGTTTGCTCGAAATCGGTTCAGTTATATTTAGCTCCCATATATATGTTCGTACGATTTTGAGAAATATTGCAATAAAGTGCGCATTTGTTAACCGATTCTCTAGAAATTCAGCTGGAAAATTTTCTTATGATTCTCACTGACATTGCCGATGTTCACTTGGATGGTCATTAATTGTACAATTTCCTAATTATTTTCCATTTTTGTCAAAACTAATTTTTTTGTATGTCATATACGTCGGAGTTTCCATTCCAACAGACCATCTCTGCTGCCAACCCTTTTCTAATTTTCCCATTAATGCATTTCCATACATTCTTGTGTTTTCTCAGATCCCTACAAAAGAACCATAAGAACAACACAGTTTCCTAGTTAAGGCTTTGTTGTGGCTTTTCTTGGCCATATCGTTAACGGCATGGCGTTTAAAATCCTTTTTAACACCTCATAAAATCAGGGAATATCAAAAGCAAACAAACAACAAACAAACAACTTTTGTTGGCAGTGGTTTTCTCTGGCATAACAAACATGAAACGGACATAAAAACTATTTTTACGAGCCAATATGGTAATCAAATTGAATGCTCTGCTGCTGTAAGGCATAACTATAAAATTGTACTAAAATAGGGGAAAAGTCGTCCAATTTTAAAGGAAACTCCATTTAATTTGAGTAATAAGCATATTTTTTCGGGCTAGACTATAAAAAAGGGTTATAAAAGAAATATTTTTAATAATTTTATTATATAGAAATTTTTAAAAGAGAAGAAGCGAAGATTTTGTGGCATTCCCCTGCGTCCCCACATATGTCCAATTGACCTACTTCCTAAAGACTTAATGCAGTTATGTTGTGTTTCTTTTTTTCTCTCTGTATATGTTAGAGTGTATTTGTATTTTAGTTTAAGTAATTTTTTGTACTTTGTTTTAGTTTATAATAAAAATTCCTTTGACCCCCCCCCCCAGTATGTATTGTGCTGTTCCATTAAATATTCATTTAATTCATGTGTGTTTATTTTAATTTTTGTTCTGTGTTTCTTTTTCTTTGTTTCATTTATTCATTTTGTTGGTGTTGGATTTGCAGTCGATCGTGCCATGAGTCCTGCCCAATCAGAAGACTCGGGACTGGCGCCCGACAGGGGCACCACATATGCCACCATAACATTGCCACGTGATAATACCACAAATATGGGAATAACATTAGCAGGTGAGTTGATTTGTAGTTAGCACAAAAGAAAAATTGTAGAAAATATAAAAGTATATTAGGAATAATGGGGAACTAGTCCACCCAGACACGCTGCGCTGTGCCCTTTTTTACAATACAATATAAAATCATCAATGTGTATTTGCTCATATCAGAAAACTTTTATCTCTTGGTTAAAAACCAAATATTCTCAAGCCTTCATAAGTTCTTCTGGGTCTACATTCTTTTGTACCTAATCGAAAACCACTTATCGAATTCGCATTCTTCCCTCATATAAATACTTTCCATTTACGCTCCATATTGCATATTGAAGCCAATATTGTCATTATTAGGTTATACATCCGTTAAGCCCTTTTGGGGTCAAGGCCTTCTGTAACATGAATCTATATATTAATGTTTGGTTTGTACTATAGTTCTAAAGCCATTGCAATTTAGTGCTAGCTTATCATGATCGTTGGTCTTAGAGGCTGGGATAACTTCCAGAGACACTTGACGCCATCTTGACGCTACCCCTTGCATTTGAGACACCATATTGCTTTGATCTCGTCTTTAGTCGCATTACCCCCAAACAACCAACCCCAAAGCTGACATGTACACTTTGAGTATGTTAGTGGAAAGGCGACCTCATACATATCTCGTTTTTCCATCTTAGAATCATTATTCACTGCAAATATTTCAAGAAAATACATTACGTCTTTGTTGACGTTGCAACGTTGTTTTTTATTCCCACCACCATAGGATGGGGGTATACAAATCTAGTCATTCCGTTTGTAATACCTCGAAATATTGATCTGGGACCCCATAAAGTATATATATATTCTGGATCGTCTCGACTTTCTAATTCGATCTGGCCATGTCCGTCCGTTAGTCTGTCGAAATCACGATGGCGATAGAGCTGGCAAACTATCGATTATCGCAACATTCGATATTTTCGATAGTTTTAATAATAAATATCGATAGTATCGATACTATCGTTAATTTCCCATCACCTATACTTTAAACGAAAATGAGAAGCAAAAATCAGGAGATTGATTAAAATAGAAGCTATATCAATGCACAGACCAAATAAAACCAAGGTTAATAAAGTCAGTTGGAAGATATGAGAAAAATAATTGTACAAAATGTTAGTCTAATCGGATGAAAATTGCGCCCTCTATAGGCGCAATGTATGTTAAAAGATGCATTCAATGTCGGATTGCTAATTTTTGTTTAGTTTTGCAAAAAAACTAACGTTTACGATTGTATCCATAGCTATTGGGTTGCCCAAAAAGTAATTGCGGATTTTTTAAAAGAATTTAAATGCATTTTTAATAAAACTTAGAATGAACTTTAATCAAATATACTTTTTTTTCACGTACTGTTTTGTTATGATTTCCAACATCTGTGCTTAGTACGGTTAAGATCGGTCAGGAACCTGATATAGCATATAAACCGATTTCCCAATATGACTTCTTGAGCCCTTACAAGCCGCAATTTTTGTCAATTTTGGCTGAAATTTTGCACACAGTGTTCTGTTATGACTCTCAACATCTGCGCAAAGTACGGTCCAAATTGGTCTATAACAAGATATAGCTCCCATATTTTAGCAGTATCCATGGTGGTGGGTTCCCAAGATTCGGCCCGGCAGAATGTTTTATGTTTATTTATGTTTTTAAATAATATAGATATGAGCCCATTATATAATGCAAAATACGGCATCCTCTGCCCTTCGTCTTTAAACTGTCCATCAACTATATCGTTCATTGAGTGAATAGGAAAGACACACAATTACTTACTTTAACTGATCAGAATCGTTCATAATCGCTCGGAAAACATATGCAAACAACAACAAGTAACAGCGTGCAAAGTTCGGCCGGGTCGAATCTTATATACCCTCCACCATGGATCGCATTTGTCGAATTCTATGCGCGGTATCTCTTTTTAGGCAAACAGAGAATATTGAATAAGAACTGTTATGCTATTGGAGTTATATCTAGTTATAGTCCGATTCGGACAATAAATGAATGCTGAACATTGTAGAAGTCATTGTGTATTATTATACCCACCACCGAAGGATGGGGGTATATTCATTTTGTCATTCTGTTTGCAACACATCGAAATATCCATTTCCGACCCTATAAAGTATATATATTCTTGATCAGCGTAAAAATCTAAGACGATCTAGACATGTCCGTCCGTCTGTCTGTTGAAATCACGTTACAGCCTTTAAAAATTGAGATATTGAGCTGAAACTTTGCACAGATTCTTTTTTTTGTCCATAAGCAGGTTAAGTTCGAAGATGGGCTATATCGGACTATATCTTGATATAGCCTCCATATAGACCGATCGGCCGATTTAGGGTCTTAGGCCCATAAAAGCCACATTTATTATCCGATTTTGCTGTAATTTGGAACAGTGAGTTATGTTAGGCCCTTCGACATCCTCCGTCAATTTGGTTCAGATCGGTCTAGATTTGGATATAGCCTCCATATAGACCGATCGGCCGATTTAGGGTCTTAGGCCCATAAAAGCCACATTTATTATCCGATTTTGCTGTAATTTGGAACAGTGAGTTATGTTAGGCCCTTCGACATCGTCCGTCAATTTGGCTCAGATCGGTCCAGATTTGGATATAGCTGCCATATAGACCGATCCTCCGATTTAGGGTCTTAGGCCCATAAAAGCCACATTTATTATCCGATTTTGCTGTAATTTGGAACAGTGAGTTATGTTAGGCCCTTCGACATCCTCCGTCAATATGGCTCAGATCGGTTCAGATTTGGATATAGCTGCCATATAGACCGATCCTCAAATTTAGGGTCTTAGGCCCATAAAAGCCACATTTATTAGCCGATTTTGCTATGATTTGATACAGCGAGTTGTGTTAGGCCCTACAACGTCCTTCGTCAATTTGGCTCAAATCGGTTCACATTTGGATATAGCTGCCATATAGACCGATCCTCCGATTTAGGCTTATATGCCCATAAAAGCTACATTTATTATCCGATTTTGCTGAAATTTGGGACAGTGCGTTGTCTTAGGCTCTCCGACGTCTTCTGTGAATTTGGCTCAGATCGGTCCAGATTTGGATATAGCTGCCATATAGACCGATCCTCCGATTTGGGGTCTTAGGCCCATAAAACACGCATTTATTGTCCGATGTCGCCGAAATTTGGGGATAATGAGTTGAGTTAAGCCCCTTGATATACTTCTGCATTATCGCACTGATCGGTCCAGATTTGGATATAGCTGTCATATAGACCGATCTCTCGGTTTTAGGTTTTGGGGCCATAAAAAGCGCATTTATTGTCCGATGTTGCCGAAATTTGGAACAAAGAGTTAAGTTAAGCCCCTCCACATATTTCTGCTATGGGACATAAGTTATGAGTTTTGCACCGGATTTTGACGAAAGGTGGTTTACATATATAGCCGAGGTGGTGGGTATCCAAAGTTCGACCCGGCCGAACTTAACGCCTTTTTACTTGTTTCAATTCATTCGGTTAAGAATTGCGCCTTGTATGTGCTCAAGAAGCAAAATCGGGAGATCGGTTTTTATGGAAGCTGTATCAAGCTATTGATCAATTCAGACCATATTAAACACGTATGTTGAAGGTTGTACACAATTTCAGCCAAATCAGATGAAAATTGCGTCCTCTAGAGGCTCAAGAAGTCAAGATCCCAGATTGGTTTATATGACAGCTATACCAGACTATGAAACGATTTGAACCATACTGAACACAGTGGTTGGTAGTGATACCAAAGCACAATGTGCAAAATTTCAGTCAAATCGGAAGAGAATTGGGCCCTCTTGAGGTTCAAGAAGTCAAGACCCATGATCGGTTTATATGGTAGCTATATCAGGTTATGGACCGATTTGAACCATACTTGCCACAATTGTTGGCTATCATAACAAAACACGTAATGCCAATTTCATTAAAATCCATTCAGCCCTTTGGCTGTTATATGTAACGCAAAATCGCGTTTGTAAAATCTTGGCCGTTTAATAATATATATGAGAAAATAAAAATTTCATTTCAAAAGTAAAATTGCATAAAAATTCAAATAAAATGTTTAAGATTTTTGGATTTTAAGGGCTCAAGAAGTCAAATAGTCTTCAAATATATAACTTAAAAATCTATGATATTGTTGTTGTAGCATTGTGTTGTGTGTTCTATCTTTCGTTTGCTTTATTCTGCTGATTATCATGATATAGGAAACCTGCGACTAAGGTTGGGAGCGTTCAGAGGGATATGGGTATGAGTCGAGTCGATGTCAATATCACTGTTGAAAAATTTAAAATTTTATGTTTATAGTAAAATATATTTAGAAAAACATTAAAAACTTGAGGGTGTAGTTGTATCCTAAAAAAGAAAATCGATAATATTGTACTATACTCAAAATAGTGATTAATGATTTTTCCTAGCAATTAGACAAATCATCAAAGCAAACAATAACAATTAATTTGCACATTTTACACGGTTGATAAAACAAAATTAGCCACCAAAGTGGTAGTGACAAACCAATTTGGGGATTTGTTTGCAAAAAACACTGTGCAAAATTTCCAAAACCACAAACCAGCAGTGATTTCATATGTTTCCAATTCATTACGAATGACTTTTATGGTTGGCGTTTTGTTTTTGTTCGCTTTTCAGTTTCAAAACATTTCAATTTAATGTGCACGTATTAAATCAAAAGAATTTCATCTATTTTCGTTGTTAATTAATGCGTGTTTCCTTTGAATTGTAAATTAAATCATCATCAACGTTGTGCTCGTAGGTAGTCGTCGTAGTTGTCGTTGTATAGTCGTCATCATCAACATAAACTTAGGGGATCAATATACAGACAGACGGACGGACGGACAGACGGACTGGCAAACATATGTGCAAGAGTTCTGAATTCCATTTTGGCCCATGTCTGAAATGCTTCATTAAACAAAATTATAACAAATTTATGGGACACACACAAATGTGATCGAAAGTTTCTTTTTTGTTTTGTTTTTGTTTTGTTTTAGGTGAAATGCAAAACAAAAGTAATTAGCGATTGTTTAAAACGGCAACAATTAATTCCCAACCAAATCATCTTAAAAGTTTTCTATAAGGCATACAAAATTTATTTTTTTTTTATTTGGTAGCACAATGATTTATTGTATATTTTAATTTATTAGTTAGCATGTTTTACATATCTTCCTTATCAATAGTTCTGCACAGGTTGCTTGCATTTGTCTTGGTTTGCATAAATTATGGCAATTTTTACCTCTTGGGCGTAAAATTTTTTCGTCTGCATTGAGGGGCGCAAAGAAAATTTGTAAATGTTTACCAAGAAAACAAAAATATTTTCACTTTGCTCTGAGACCGTGTGTCGGTGGAAAGCCACCATTGACTTTTTGTAAAATGTCCACAAAAAGTAAAACCAAAAGAAAAAGGTAACGAATATTTTAGTATGAATCTTTTTTAAAATCGTTTATCAAACACAACAATGTTTGGCATAAAGTTCAAAAGGGCATTGAAGCCTCACCAAATTGGTCCTGCGATAACATAGAATGTACATTGGACTGTCCCATGCTATAAAGGGGAATTAGTTTTTCCAAAAAGAGAAACTTACACCCTACATTTTGGTTTCCATTGATAGCAGAATGCTAAATGCAAATTTTGCCCATGAACATTCCACTAAGGAACAGGCGCACACTTCTCCATATCAATGAGTGCAGTCCGATTCAAATTTAAGCTCAATGATAAGGGGCCTCATTTTTATAGCCGATTCCGAACGGCGTGCCGCAGTGCGACACCTCTTTGGAAAGAAGTTTTACATGGCATAGTACCTCACAAATGTTGCCAGCATTAGGAGGGAAAAACCACCGCCGAAAATTTTTTCTAATGGTCTGGCCAAGATTTGAACCCATGCGTTTAGCGTCATAGGCGAACATGATAAATTTTAGTTGAAGAGCATATTCTACATACCAAACTTCTGTTAAAGCAGGAAAAATTAAAGCTCTAGGAACCGAACAAGGATGATCGAGAGACCGGATAACACGGGAGCTATATCAGGATCTTGACCGATTTGAACCGTACTAAACACATTTATGACTTCTAACATAAAAGAACACTATGTTCCAAATTTCAGCCAAATCGGACAAAAATTGCGGCTTCCAGTGGCTCAAGAAGTCAAATCGGGAGATCAGTTTAAATTCGAGCTATATCACGTTCTTGGACGATTTTGATTTTACTTGGCACATTTGTTGGAAGTTATAACAGAACACTATGTGCAATATATCAGCCAAATCCGACAAAAATTGCAGCTTCCAGGGGCTCAAGAAGTGAAATCGGGAGATCGGATTATATGAGAGCTATACCAGGTTCTTGACCGATTTGAACCGTATTAGACACTAATGTTAGAAGTCAGAACAGAAAACTATGTGCAAATCACCCAAATCGGACAAAAATTACGGCTCAAGAAGTCAAATCGGGAGATCGGTTTATATGGGAGCTATACCAGGTTCTTGACCGATTTGTACCGTACTTGGTACTCTTGTTAGAAGTTATAAAACAAACAGTATGTGCAAAATTTCAGCCAAATCGGACAAAAATGGCGGCTTCCAGGGGCTCAAGAAGTCAAATCGGGAGATCGGTTTATATGGAAGCTATATCCGGTTCTTGACCGATTTGGACCGAATTAGACTCAAATGTTGGAAATCATAACGGAATACTATGTGCAAAATTTTAGCCAAATCGGATGAAAATTAAGGCTTCCAGGGGCTCAAGAAGTCAAATCGGTAGATTGTTTTATATGGCAGCTATATCAGGTTCTTGGCCGATTTGGACCTTACTTGGCACAGTTGTTGGAAGTTATAACAGAACACTTTGTGCTAAATTTCAACCAAATCGGACAAAAATTACGGCTTCCAGGGGCTCTAGAAGTCAAATTGGAAGATATGGGAGCTATATCCAAATCTGAATGGATATGGCCCATTTGCAATCCCCACCGACCTTCTTGAATACTAAGTATCTGTGCAAAATTTCAAGCGGCTAGCATCACGCGTTCGACCGCTATCGTGATTTCAACTGACGGACGGACGGGCGGACCTGGCTAGATCGACTCAGAATGTCGAGAGGATCAAGAATATATATACTTTATGGGGTCCTGGATCAATATTTCGAGGTGTTACAAATGGAATGACTAGGTTAGTATACCCCCATCCTATGGTGGTGGGTATAACAAACGGAATGACTAGGTTAGTATACCCCCATCCTATGGTGGTGGATATAACAAGTAAAGCGTACTAAGTTCGGCAGGGCCGAATCTTGTCCACCGTGGACCCCGTTTGTCAATTTCTTCGCCCAGTATCTCTTTAAAAGCAAACACAGGATAATGGATACAGAATGTCATATTATTAAAGCTATAACAGGTTATGGGCCGATCCGGGTCATACTTGGTTTGAATATTGGAGACCATAGTGGAAGTCATTGAGCAAAATTTCAGCCAAATGGGATTAGAATTGCGCCCCATATGGGCTGGAAAAAAAATCTGGAGATCGGTTTATATAGGAGCTGTATAAGGTTATGGGCCGATTCAGATCAGATTTGGCAAGTATGTTGAAGGTCATAAGAGAAGTCATTGCGCCTTCTAGAGGCTCATGAAATCAAATCTGAAGATCGGTTTATATGAGAGCTATATCAGGTTATGAATCGATTTGGACCACAATTGACAAGGTTGTTGGAAGTCATAACAGAACGATACGTGCAAAATTTCAGGCAAAACGCAATACTTGCTTCCTCTAGAGGCTTAAGAAGTCAAGATCCGAGATCAGTCTATATGGGAGCCATACAGGGTTGCTTTTTCAGGGGCGCAACAAAAGTAGGCCGGTCTCTGTGGCAGTCGTACAGGGTTGCGTTTTTAGGGGCGCAACAAAAGTAGTCCCTATCGGCCTACTTTTGTTGCGATGCCAAACGATGCCATATTTTTTTGCCGCTTTTTTGACATTTCTCTTCAGTAAGGTTTGCCATTTCATGATCGAAAGACATGCGAGCCAATAACGCGTCGAAATTATTAAAATTTACTACCGAAATGCGGAGTCATTGGTCTGATCGAAAAATCATCTTCAGCGATGAGGCTCAGAAGCAGTTAGGAAAGGCAAAATTCGGGCGGATACGAGTATATAATACCCTTCACCACAAATTTTTGTGGCTTCCACAGCCTTAATAAGCCATATCTGATGAAAGATATATATTGGAGCTATATCTAAATCTGGACCGATTTTTTTCAAAATCAATAGCATTCGTCCTTGAACCAAAAAAGTAGTTTGTGCAAAATTTTGTGACAGGTGGACAACAAATGCGACCTGTACTTTGATTACAAGAATACATGGACAGACGGATAGACGGACATAGCTACATCCATTCAGGAAGTGATTCTTAGCGTCGCATACAAATGCACAAAGTTATAATACCCTATACTACAATGGTGGTGTAGGGTATTAAAAGTCACAGTTAAGTGCGGTATATGGGCTGGTGGCATCATTGGACCGTACTTCTTCAAAGATGATGACAATCGTACCGTAACTGATATCCAATTTTTTTTGCTCAAAGTGCAAGAGCTTAACTTGTACGACATGTGGTTTCAACAGGACGGTGCCACATGCTACACAGTACGCGTAACAATGGTATTATTAAGGACGAGTTGGGTGATCAGTTTATTTCACGTTCGGCACCGATCAATTGGCCACCTAGATCTATATCTAGATTATTTTTTGTGGGGCTATGTTAAAGCTCATGTCTATACAGACAAGCCCGCCTCAATTCACGCATTGGAAGACAACATTAAAGCATTTATTCTTGAGATTTCGGCCCAAATGTTTTAAAGAGTATGCTAAATTGGACTAAGCGGAAGGACCATTGAGGCGTAGTCACGGTCAAAATTTGTATGAAATAATCTTCAAAAATTAAATTATATGGACCGTACTATGAATTCAAATAAAGATTTCATGCATTTTTCTGAATTTTATGCGTTTTTTTTTTGAAAAACTTCACCTTTTACATGAAAAAAAATCACCTTTTACATACCTTACGGGGCTCAGACGAATATTCCGAGGTCTTACAAACGGAATGAAGAAATTTATATGCCCCCATCTTATGGTGGAGGGTATAAGAAAGATGCGGATATTAATCTTCCCCTATGGGCATAGAGCTAAGTCAGAAATCGGCTTGTTGAGCGCTCTAAATACTAAAAAGTTACCTCGAAAAAGAAAATCTAACTCAAGAATTTTGTGTAGGACGACCGTTTCGCTGTTCCAGAGTGTTACCTATGCGTTCGTCTCCCACGCACTTGCACTTGCTTACAGTAGGTCGCCCCGGTAGGCGAATCGGTATCCTACTCGGATTACCAGCGTAGAGGTCATGGGTTTGATTCCCATCTGGAACTGGTCTTTCGCTACTGTGGTATGACAATGAACTAAAATAGTTTAGGCGAGTCTGTTTAGAAAATAGACAGCCACTCTAACCTTAGTAGAATTAATGCCTACTACTATAGCTCTCTCGGTTCTTCATTATTCCTTTACAATGTCGTCCTTTGACATCGGTTCTTCATTATTCCTTTACAACGAGAGAACCCTCTATGTTGCAGGTCGCGAAGGGCTGTTTTAATAAACCTGCCCTTGCTGTTTTCATGGGTATCACCGTAGCGCAGAAGTTAGCATGTCCGCCTACTACGCTGAACGCTTGGGTTCAAATTCTGGTGAGACCATTAGAAAACAAGTAAGAGCGTGCTAAGTTCGGCCGGGCCGAATCGTATATACCCTCCACCATGGATCGCATCTGTCGTGTTCTTTGCGCAGTATCTCTTTTTAGGCAAACAAAGAATAATGAAATGGACGGAGGAGGAGATGGAGCTACATCAAGTCCGATTCGTGGCTTAAGAAGCAAAATCGGGAGATCGGTTTATATGGGAGCTGTGTCAAGCTATAGATCGATTCAGACCATAATGCACACGTATGTAGAAGGCCATGGGAGAAGCCGTTGTACAAAATCTGTTCCAAATCGGATGAGAATTGCGCTCTCTAGAGGCTCAAAAACTCAAGATCCCAGATCGGTTTATATGGCAGCTATATCAGTGTATGGACCGATTTGGACCATACTTCGCATAAATGTTGGAAGTAATACCAAGACTCCAGGGGCAAATTACAGCCACATCGGATAGGAATTGCGCCTTCTAAAAGCTCAAGAAGTCAAAACCCAAGATCGGTTTATATGGCAGCTATATCAGGTTATGGACCGATTTGAACCATACTTCGCACAGTTGTTGGAAGTGATATCAAAACACTATGTGCAAAATTTCAGTCAAATCGGATGAGAACTGCGCCCTCTAGAGGCTCAAGAAGTCAAGACCCAAGATCGGTTTATATAACAGCTATATCAGGTTACGAATCGATTTGAACTATACTTCGCACAGTTATTGGTAGTGATATCAAATCACGATGTGCAAAATTTGTCAAATCGGATGAGAATTGCGCCCTCTAGAGGCTCAAGAAGTCAAGACCTAATATCGGTTTATATGGCAGCTATATCAGGTTATGGACCGATTTGGACCATACTTCGCACAGTTATTGGAAGTTATATCAAAACACTATTTGCATGTTCAGTCAAATCGGATGAGAACTGCGCCCTCTAGAGGCTCAAGAAGTCAAGACCCAAGATCGGTTTATATGGCAGCTATATCAGGTTATGGACCGATTTGAACCATACTTAGCATAGTTGTTGGAAGTGATATTAAAACACCACGTGCAAATTTTCAGTCAAATCGGATAGGAATTGCGCTCTCTAGAGGCTCAAGAACTCACGATCCCAGATCGGTTTATATGGCAGCTATATCAAAACATGGACCGATTTGGACCATACTTCGCACAGTTGTTGGAAGTGATAATAAAACACTACGTGCAAAATGTCAGTCATATCGGATGAGAACTGCGCCCGCTAGAGGCTCAAGAAGTCAAGACCCAAGATCGGTTTATTTGGCAGCTATATCAGGTTATGAACCGATTTGGACTATACTTTGCACAGTTGTTGGAAGTGATATCAAAACACTATATGCAAAATTTCAGTCAAATTGGATGAGAATTGCTCCCTCTAGAGGCTCAAGAAGTCAAGACACAAGATCTGTTTATATAGCAGCTGTATCAGGTAATGGACCAATTTAAACCATACTTCTCACAGTTGTTGGAAGTGATATCAAAACACTATGTGCAAAATTTCAGTCAAATTGGATGAGAACTGCGCCCTCTAGAGGCTCAAGAATTCAAGACCCAAGATCGGTTTATATGGCAGCTATATCAGGTTATGGACCGATTTAAACCATATTTCGCACAGTTGTTGGAATTGATTTCAAAACACTATGAGCATAATTTCAGTAAAATCGGATGAGAACTGCGCCCTCTACAGGCTCAAGAAGTCAAGACCCAAGATCGGTTTATATGGCAGCTATATCAAAACATGGATCAATTTGACCCATTTACAATCCCAACCGACCTACGCTAATAAGAAGTATTTGTGCAAAATTTCAAGCGGCTAGCTTTACTCCTTCCAAAGTTAGCGTGGTTTCGACAGACAGAAGGACGGACGGATAGACAGACAAACGGACAGACGGACGGACATGGCTAGTTCGACTTAAAATGTCACTACGATCAAGAATATATTTAATTTTTGGGATCTTAGACGCATATTTCGAGGTGTTACAAACAGAATGACGAAATTAGTATACCCCCCATCCTATGGTGGAGGTATAAAAATTTCAGTGTTTGCCTGAGTTTGGCTTATGGTTTAAACGGTCTGTCAGATTCTTTTAAAAATATCTCGAATTTACCTCTTGAGTCCCTCAAAACCTGGGTTTTTAGCTCCGATTTGTAAGCTACATTTTCACTACGATTACCTTCAATCCTTGAGGTTAGAGATATGAATTTTAAGGTCTGCACAGGGTACTGCTCTTTTTTTTCTTGAAATTTTTTTAAACATTACTCTATGACCGACCCTCACCAGCGATGCCTTTTGATGTGCCCATTCATTTGTTTTATATCAAACACAGGAAATGACAGCTGTCAATTGTTGTTTATCTCGTTTTAAAAAGAGGGGAAAATCGCCTATCAACAGAGCCAAGAAGAGGCCAGCAGAAAGGCGACTGATCGACAGTGAATACGCACATCAACTCAATGATTTTGCAAGTTTTCTGGCTTTTAGTAAAACCAAATGTCTTAAATTTTCTTTATGGCCAACTTACGTAGTCATCCCTCTGGTCTTTGGTTGCAACGTCTGTGGTCTTCCCAACAGACACAGTATCATCTTTCCCGAAACTGAACTGAAGCAACCTACAACAAATGTTTGTTTTGCAACTTTGTTGTTTACTAATTTCATAGATTTTGGCTGATGTCGTTGGTTTTGGTGGTCGCTTCCAATTTGTATGAAGGCTTTTTTGGTTTTTTTTTTTTTGAAAAATTGGACAATTTTCAAATCAAATTGAGGCCATACAAACGAGTGCCATTCAACCCTTTCGCTTGAGGGGATCTTCTCTACTTCTAACCAAAACAGAAACAACAACAAAAAGAACTAAACGCACCAACATAGTTTTTGACACTTCCGTCAACGCTTCTTTGTCAAACGTTTTGACTGCTGCCGCTCAGCACGAATTTCCGTTAAAGTTTGGCATTCGATGTTGGCTGGTTGCTTCGCTGGCGAGTTGTTCCAAGTACAAAGTGTTTATTGTCTGGCAAACGCATGCTGCTAAGTTTTCCATTTTTCCCCCCAACCCCAAACATTTTCCTCTTCTTTTTTTTTTGAATTTTCGATAGTGTCGTTTTTCGTTACGTTTGATTTCGTGACGCAATAGCGCGTGTCTAGAGTTTTTCCTGTTTCCTCTGTGGCATGGGGAAAGAGTAGGAAAATCTGTTTTTTCCATATTAAAAAGAGGGCAGCCGTTGTTTTGAAATATGCGTTTTTTTTTGTTGGAACATGATTTTATCAACAAATTATAAAAACATCATGCACTTGTAGTTTGTAGACTGCTCTGGGTTTCTAGAGATTACATTTTCAAGTGCAATGGATTTTGAGAGGTTTGGAAAATGTTCCATTTCAATTGACCTACCTTCATGACCCTGAATTCGGTTTTCATATTTTTTTTTTTTTTTTTTTTTGGAAGTAGATTTTTATTGGTTTTTGTTTTTTGAAGTAAAGACAGCCTTGAATAGTTCATATCTTAATTTGTTTAAAAATTCTGATAAATGAAAACTTCAGAAAACACTCTCTCATAAAGTGCTAATGATTATTATAATTTAAAAAAAAATATCTCACTTTTAATTTTATTTCCCAATAATCATAAAATATGTTTAAATATTAACATCAAAAATATCTGAGTGTCTTTAATTACTTCCGACTAACACGTGTTTTCAAAAAATGTGCTCATCATTTCAGAGGGATTCAAATGAGGTTATAAATTTAGGGCTACATGAAGAATGATACCCAACCAGATTTTTATTTCAATGATTAGAAACTTCCTTTTCATAACCATGTTTGTGCATCATGCCCTATACACCTGCAAGAGTGCTATTCGTGGGATTCGTTTGGGGGTTTCAAACTCATGTCATGCGTTGGCTGTAATTGCAATTGACGGACTTAAAATGCTATATGGTGTTGTGATCTGGTGGACGCCACTTCAACTGATACAATGAACTTTAAGCCTTTGAATATTGTGACTAGACAAATTGCTGGTACCAATTACATTCAGATTAAGGGATCTCTATCTTTACTCTGGCAGCAACTAGGAGCATGTGTCACACATTGCCTTAGACACTGAAAGAGTGGACTGGAGCTACAATATTCATGATAATAAAAGGTAAAATGCAAATTTGCCCGTGAACATTGCCTGTAATATTTCCAGATTAGAGAACAGAAAAAAAAAACAAGTAAGAGCGTGCTAAGTTCGGCCGGGCCGAATCTTATATACCCTCCACCATGGATCGCATTTGTCGAGTTCTTTTCCTGGCATCTCTTCTTTGGCAAAAAAAGGATAAAAGAAAAGTTTTGCTCTGCTATTAGAGCGATATCAACGTATGGTCCGGTTCGGACCACAATTAAATTATTGGGTTGCCCAAAAAGTAATTGCGGATTTTTTAAAAGAAATTAAATGCATTTTTAATAAAACTTAGAATGAACTTTAATCAAATATTCTTTTTTTACAATTTTTTTCTAAAGCAAGCTAAAAGTAACTGACAGAAGAAACAATGCAATTACATAGTCACAAGCTGTGAAAAAATTTGTCAACGCCGACTATATGAAAAATCCGCAATTACTTTTTGGGCAACCAAATATATGTTGAAGACCTGTGTAAAATGTCACCCAATTCGAATAAGAATTGCGCCCTTTGGGGGCTCACGAAGTAAACTAGAGAGATCGATTTATATGGGAGCTGTATCAGGCTATAGACCGATTCAGACCATAATATACACGTATGTTGATGGTCGTGAGAGGATCCGTCGTCCAAAATTCCAGGCAAATCGGATAATAATTGCGACCTCTAGAGGCTCAAGAATTCAAGACCTAAGTTCGTCAGAAGACCTAAGAAGTCAAGATCCCAGATCGGTTAATAGGGCAGCTATATCAGGTTATTGAACGTTTTGTTATTGTTTTGCGAAACAAGTCGTGCAAAATTTCATTCAAATCGGATGAAGAATTGCGCCCTCTAGAGGCTCAAGAATTCAAGACCTAAGGTCGGTTTATATGGCAGCTATATCAGGTTATGAACCGATTTGAACCATACTTGGCAGAGTTGTTGGATAGCATAACAAAACACGTCGTGCAAAAGTTCATTCGAATCGGATAAGAATTGCGCCCTCTAGAGGCTCAAGAAGTCAAGATTCCCGATCGGTTTATATGGCAGCTATATCAGGTTATGAACCGTTTTGAACCTTTTTTGGCACAGTTGTTAAAAGTCATAACAAAATACGTCGTGCAAAAATGCAGACAAATCGGATATGAATAGCGCCCTCTAGAAGCTCATAAACCAGATCGGTTTATATGACAGCTATATCAGGTTGTGAACCGATTTGAATCGTACTTGGTACAGTTGTTGGATATCACAACAAAATACTTCGTGCAAAATTTCATTCACATCGGATAAAAACTGCGCCCTCTAGTGGCTCAAGAAGTAAAGATTCAAGATCGGTTTATATGGCAGCTATATCAGGTTATTGACCGATGTGTACCTAATTTAGCACAGTTGTTGGAAGTCATAGCGGAACACGTCGTGCAAAATTTCATCCAAATCGGATAGGAATTGCGCCTTCTAGAAGCTCAAGAAGTCAAAACCCAAGATCGGTTTATATGACAGCTGTATCAGGTTATGGACCAATTTGAACCATTCTTGGCATAGTTGTTGGAAGTCGTAGCGAATCACGTCGTGCAAAATTTCATTCCAATCGGATAAGAATTGCGCCCTCTATTGGCTCAAGAAGTCAAGACCCCAGATCGGTTTATATGGCAGCCATATCAAAGCATGCACCGATATGGCACATTTACAATTCCAACCGACCTAAATTAATAGGATATATTTGTGCAAAATTTCAATCGTCTAGCTTTACGCCTTCGAAAGTTAGTGTGCTTTCGACAGACGGACGGACAGATAGACGGAAATGGCTAGATCACAAATTGTGTGGGATCCAACGCGAACAAATTTTTTGACAGTCAAATGTTCATGCAATGTTGAATATATGCTGGTTCCACTAATGCCTAAGGTTGTCTCAATCTCACGATAGGTCACATTACGATCTTGCAATTTCCGTTGGGGTACAGCATCAATGGTTTTTGGAACAACAACTGATTTTGGACGACCTCCACGAAATTCGTTTTAGAGTGATCTGCGACCTCGGTTGAATTCAATATACCATCGCTCAACACTGCTCCTTGATGGAGCTTCATCGCCAAAAATTGAATGCACTGTTGTTGAGCTAATCCACGTCGAATGTTGTAAAAAAAAATCGCACAAAAATCTTCACGATTTAATTTCAGATGAATCTTTGAAGTTACTGTAAACAACACAAATAGCGCTCGTATGTCAAAACGTTCTGAGTGCGTATAACCTCAAAAATATCAAGCTTTACGACAGAGCTGTCAGTTGGCAGATTGCAAACAAGGGTTGCCCAATTCTTACCATCGATGCCAAGACGTACACAATGGCGTTTGTCGATTGGCTGACATCGAGGGAGATTTTAGCAATGTGCGGACCGATATACTGATCCTATCCCTGCACCACTACCGGGTGGACCTGCTCCTTAGAAACTGCATAAACCATATGCTAAGGAACAGGTGGAACGTCACAGGCGGGCATTTTATCACCACTCCTATGGGTGACCACCATAAATTACCTATTATAGATGCTGACTGAGCAGGGATTTGAATCCGTATGCTATGCAGTCGATATTGTAATACTTCTAAAGGGTAAGGTACCGAACCATCTATGCAGAAGGGCCGAAAGAAAGCAGATTGCATACGGCTAGGCTAGACTTAGGGGTCTCAATGTTAACCCAGAGAAGACAGAAATCTGCCTCTACACGTGGAAGATGAAGGTGGGCCAATTTAAGGCACCAAGTTTCTCCAATAGACAGATTTTGATATCTGACAAGATCAAATACTTAGAAGTGATCTTGGATAGGAAACTGAATTGTATGTGTCATATTCAGCAGCATAACGAGAAGGCTCAAAGATGTTGGGCACTATGTAGGAGGGCCGTACACTCATAGAAATTTGTTAGTTAAAACAGCAAAAATATTTGCTGAAACAGCAGAAAATCTGCTGAAAATGGGACAGTAGTAATTTTTTGCTAAAACAGCAAACATTTCCTGCTGTTTTCAAATTTCGAAAAGTTAAACAAAGCTTGAAAATGTCTTAAATATTTAAAAAATGTTGTATTCCATCTTATTTTTCAATTTTACAAGCACATAACTATAATTTTTTCAAATTTTCTACAATATGCTCATTTTTGATTGAAATTAAATAACAGCAGGCAAAAAAACAACAACTTTTTAATATATGCTTTTGAACAAAAAATTTGCGACCAAAATTGGCAATTTTTTTTAAAATTTTTTTTCAAAGTTCAAAAATTTTGAATGGATTTATTTAAAAGTTCAAAATTTTTAATTTAATATCAGCAGACAGTGATTGCTGAAATCAGCAGACTAATTTTTCTGGGTGTAGGTTCCAAACGGGGGTCTGAATCTGGGGATAGTCTAGTGTCTTTACAGGAGTGTGAATATACCAATACTTACTCACGCCTAAGTAGTTTGGAGCACTGCGATGAGGACCACAACTCGTGATCCACTGGAGATTATTCAAGACATACAAAGACATAGACATCCAAATTAAGTATGAGGCAGCCTCTTCGGCTATGAGACTTAAAGCGAGAGGATATTGGATAGAAGATAGAAGCATGTCACGCCTTTGCTATATAATAGAGGCGACTATAGTAAACCTGGATGGAATAGAAGGACTTTCCGATTGGTCTTGGATTGACGGAACTCTGGTATTATCATCTGGGAGCTCATGCTACACAGTTGGATCAAAGCTAAAAGACAAAGTGAGCCTGGTGTCTCATTGAGAACTCAGGGACTCAGATCTGTTTTCGACTGCCTGGCGCAGATCTGGGCGATGTGGTGTAGTGTTATCACGAGGACGTCGAGATTGAACATCTTGACAGACAGTAAGCTGGCCATAAGGGCATTATTAACAAGGACAGTAAGATCACGAACAGTCTTGGAGTGTAAGAAGCAGTTTAACGCCATCTCTGAGGATGGCACAATCCATCGTCTGCTCTTTCTGGAATGAAATAGCAGACGATTTGGCAGTGAAGACCTGAGGACTGTCGTTATAAACTTGGGTAACTCAAAGCCTTCAGGTAGACTCATTCCAAATGAAAGCTTGGGTCACGATGGGAGCTACATCGAAAACTGAATCGATTTTTACCAAAGTTCATATCTTATGTGTTAGGCTAAAAAAGTGATATGTGAAAATTTTAGTGATTGATTGTATAAAATATGCGGCCTCCACCTTGATCACAAAAGAAGAACAAACCAACAAACGACATAAAAAGAAACCACGGATATAGCCAAGGATTTTCCAGACTAGGCGCAGCAAGCTCTATTTTAATTTTAGACCTAAGGTTTCTTTTGCAAATTTTTTTAGTATTCGTTGTAGATTTCCATTTAGAAAACCATTTGGTGGTTCCTTGTTTTGATCCACTGAAATTGATCCACCCTAATATACCTAACTAACAAGGAGAATATGTACTAAAAAAAATCAAGTTACTGCAGCATGTACCATGCACCCCCTTCCATTATGGCTAGCACTGCGTTTCGACCAAAGTTTCGTTGCAACTTGTAATAGTAAATGCATAAAGAACATAAGAAGTTGTTTTATGGCACCATATCCATGTTGTCTGTTAAACAACATGAATTTGGCATCAAATTTGTATTTTTATACCCTCCACCATAGGATGGGGGTATACAAATTTCGTCATTCTGTTTGTAACACCTCGAAATATGTGTCTAAGACCCCATAAAGTATATTTATTCTTGATCGTAAAGCTAGCCGCTTGAAATTTTGCACAAATACTTTTTATTAGTGTAGGTCGGATGGTATTGTAAATTGGCCAAATCGGTCCATGTTTTGATATAGCTGCCATATAAACCGATCTTGGGTCATGACTTCTTGAGCCTCTAGAGGGCGCAATTCTCGTCCGATTTAACTCAAATTTTGCACGTAGTGTTTTGGTAGCACTTCCAACAACTACGCTAAGTATGATTTTAATCGGTTCATGTTTTGATATAGCTGCCATATAAACCGATCTTGGGTCTTGACTTCTTGAGCCTCTAGAGGGCGCAATTCTCGTCCGATTTAACTGAAATTTTGAATAATTACGCTAAGTATGGTTTTAATCGGTCCATGCTTTGATATAGCTCTCATATAACCCGATCTTGGGTCTTGACTTCTGGAGTCAATACAGCGCGCAATTCTCATCCGATTTGACTGAAATTTTGCATGAGGTGTTTTGTTATGACTTCCAATAACTGTGATAAGTATGGCGTAAATCAGTACAGAACCTGATGTAGCTGTCATATAAATCGATCTGGGATCTTGACTTCTTGAGCCTGTAGAGGACGCAATTCTCATCCGATTTGGCTGAAAATTTTTTTTGTACAACGGCTTCTCTCATGACCTTCAATATACGTGTCTGATATGATCTGAATCGATCAATAGCTTGATACAGCTCCCATATAAACCTATCTCCCGATTTTGCTTCTTGAGCCCCTACAAGGCGCAATTCTTATCCGAATGAACTGAAATATTACACAATGGCTTCTACAATGTTCAGCATTCATTTATGGTCCAAATCGGATTATATCTTGATATTGCTCCAATAGCATAACAGTTCTTATTCAATATTCTATGTTTGTCTAAAAAGAGATACCGCGCATTGAACTCGACAAATGCGACCAATGGTGGGGAGTATATAAGATTCGGTCCGGCCCGGCCCGGCCGAACTTAGCATGCTCTTACTTGTTTCCTATTATTTTTTACTAGATGATGTGTTATGCTTCGCTAAGTTTGCTCTTATATAGACCATAGTAAAGAATTTGTTTCATAAGGGCGATATAAAAATGGGATGGATGAAGAAACATTTAGTATTTACCATGAAGCAGGGATACAACATTGGTCCTAAATTTGTCATCTTAACCGGTGATGTAGCTGCAACTATTATATGCCAATTGATGCTACACAACTCCTTATTTTTTTGCAATGTGATACTACAAAACCCCTTTAACAAAAACCAAACTCCCACTTCTCTGTTAATAAAATATAATCCATCTACGCAACAATTCCTTTGTATTGTTTGCTCTGTTCCAAACTGTCACCATAAATCATTGCAGATGATCATAAAACACAGTTTTCCACAATGTACAGTCCTAAAGCATCCCCATTAAATCGTTATAATCTTATTTTGTGTTTTTTGTTCAAAGGAGAAAAAGTTAATGACAAATATAATAAAAAAATAATTAAGCTCAATATTAACAAACGATTTTGATATAGTTTTATATGACGCAGAAGGCCAGTCATATGACAGATTATTGGGATATATGGGGTATGTACAAACTTTATATTTCGGCAAATATTAAAAGAATTGTGAAATCTCAATAAAACCATATATCAAAGTATTTACATTTTTTCGTAGTAGATTTGCACGTATTAGAAAAAATTGAAACATTAGAAAAATGTTTATGGAACAAAACGTGTTGAACGTATAAACTTAAGTTTTTCAAAAGTTGATACAGGGAAATTTTTAATTAAAAATGTAACTTCAAAAAAATAAACAAGGACTGCTGATATAAGCACATTTCTAACTTTTTCTGTTTTTGAAAAATTACGTATTTTTTTTATTATATTTTATTTTATTCAATTTGTTTTATATTTCATTTTATTTTATGCCATCAGATGGTTTGTTAAATGCTTGTTCTACATGGTTTTCCATGTTTCATACCCTCCATATCCAGCATCTTTCCTAATCGCTAAGGTAGTGGAGCAAAGAATATCTTTAACATATTTTCCACCATTTTCAAAAGTAAATTATCGCATGTGAATGTTGTTTTCCTTTGGCCCGACTGACATAATTATGATATTTTAATTTGGCAATAAATTAGTCAACCAACCCTTGGCGCGAGACGAGCAAGAAAAACAAATACGACAAAAATCATAGCCATGGTGATGAAAAACATTCAAATATTCATAATTTAACGTTGTCGTCCGTCAGCATGGCAGAAAAAAATCAACAAAACAGCGAAAAACGCCAAATAAATGTGAATTATACAATGTATGCTATATACTACAAAGAATAGACCAAAATGTCTAGACATGGGCTAGTGTTTACAGACATACACTTGGAGAACTTAAACATTTTTATAATTTTGAAGCTTTCAATTTGTATACCCTAAACCACCAGTGTGGTGTTTGTGGGGTATTTTGGGGAAGGGGTAGACCCCCAGAAAATTTGTCCCGAAAGTGGGTATCAATTCTTGCTCTACCCACAATTCCCTTTCATTTAAGCCCCACATTTAGGAGTGTTTTGGGCAGTGGGATGGTCTCCCAAACACTGAAAATACATCATCAACGTGCTCTATTCTCTTATATTTGAACCCCATATTGCCATTAGCCTCAACATTGGATATCAAATTAGTTTTCAAATCTCAAATACCATTCACTTGAACCCCTTATCGAAAAAGACAGCAAATGTGTCCGGTTTGGGGTATGAGCCCTAGAAACTATGAATATCCTGCTCTACCGTCTTGAAGACCCAAATTGTCCAGGTGAGCGAAATACGTCCTACTTGAGGGTTGTTATGGTGGTGGGACGTCCCCTAGATCAGATTCAAGGTCTATTCCCAAATACCCTTCATTTTTTCATAGTCGACAAACATGTCCGGTTTGGGGAGTGTTTTTGGTTATGGGGCGGCCACTCAGTGACTTGGCCTTCAAAATATATATCACATTCGTGTTCTACTCAAAAATACCTCTTATTTGGGTCTCATATTGCAATATCAGCAAATACTTCATATTTGGGTGGTGTTGTGGGGGTGGGGTGGCCCCATAGACACTTTTCCCGAACATTGATATCAGATTCGTGCTTTACTTTCAAAGACCTTTCATTTGAGTCCCATATTGCTATGGTCATAAATTTTTCTTCTTTGGGGTATATTCTCGGGGATGGGCGGTCCCCCAAACACTTGGTACCACATTTGAATATCAGACTCGTATTCTACACTCAAATGCCTTTTATTTAAGCCCCATTTTGCCATGGTCAGTAAGCCCCATTTGCCATGGTCAGGTTGGGGTGGTCCCCCAAACACTTGGTCCGACAATTGGATATCAGATACGTTTTCTAATCTTAAATACCTTGCATTTGAGTCCCATATTGTGGTGATTGGTGTATATATATATATATTTGGTAGGTTTTGGGGTGGGGAGACCCCCTAGGTACCCCATCCGAAATTTGGATACCAAATTTTTATTTTTAAGGTACTATATGAGAGCACACAACATTTCTCTTAAATCGCATCACCCATCTCCGAGATCTGGCGTTTCTGAAAATTAGGGTAAGGGGGAGGGTCCGCCCCCTTCAGATATCAAAAAATTTAGTACCCTATTTCGATCCGGCTGAACTTAATGTATTTTTGATACCCTCTGCAAAGGATGGGGCAATATTAATTTCGCCATTTCGTTTGTAACACCTCGAATAATTGATCTGCGGCCCCATATCTGACATTCTGAGACGACAAAGGTGTTGCACTGCGGCACGCTGTCATATAAATTGATTTCCCAATTATACTTCTTGAGCCCCATAGAGGGCGCAATTGTTATCCGATTTGGCTAAAATTTTTTGCACCACGACTTCTTCTGCGACCTTCATGGTATGCATCGATTCATAAGCTTATTTCCTTTCCATATATACCGATCTCCCGATATTACTTCTTGAACCCCTATAGGGCACAATTCTTATTCGATTTGGCTGAAATTTGCACAAAGACTTCTACTATGGGATATTCGAACGATTAGGTACTAAAAAGTACTAAAAAGTGCGAAATGGTACATATTTGCCCAGTGCGAACGGAAAGGACTAGAATTATTTTCTTGGGCTCAAACTAAAGAGGGTCTCAAAAACAAGTTTTGTTAAATTTTGGGAAATCGTACCGGAAGTGAGAGAAATAGTACGTTTAGTACCGCAATTGGTACTATTACGTAATTTCTTTGTAAATTGAACTAGAGCTCTGAATTTTGAAACTTAGATACACTATGACAACTTTAATTGGGTGACAATAAGTGTTTTTGGAAATTTGTACATTTAGGTACTAAAAAGTACCAAAAAAGTACGAAATGGATGAACTGTGTTCAGGGCCGATGGATAGAGGTAAAATTTTGAAATTTGATTTAAAAGACAGAAAAGATGACAGAAAAGAAAAAATGGAAAAATAGTACTGGTAACGGGAAAAAACGTTTAGTACCCCAATTGGTACCATTTGGTACTTTCTTTACAGATGGAGCTAGAAGTTTGATATATAGCAAGCCGGTACAACTAGGAAATGTATGGTGATAGGTGACTATGATCTTTTTACTATTCGTAAATTTTGGTACCAAAATTGGTACCATTTGGTACTTTCTTTACAGATAAGGCTAGAGGTCTAAAACTTGGCATGTAGGCAAAACTTAGAAATATGCAATGGGTGACTAAATGATTTTTTCACAATTCGAACATTTTGGTACCAAAAATTGGTACTATTTTGTTGCCCAAAAAGTAGTTGCGGATTTTTTAAAAGAAAGTAAATGCATTTTTAATAAAACTTAGGATGAACTTTAATCAAATATACTTTTTTACACTTTTTTTCTAAAGCAAGCTAAAAGTAACAGCTAATAAATGACAGAAGAAAGAATGCAATTACAGAGTCACAAAGTGCGAAAAAAATTTTCAACGCCGACTATATGAAAAATCCGCAATTACTTTTTGGGCAACCCAATATTTGGTACCTTCTTGACAGATTGAGCTTGAGATACGAAATTTGACATGTAGGCACAACTATGATAGATGTGATGGGAGACTAAATGTTCTATTAAAAATTCGTACATTTTGGTACGATTTGGTACTTTCTGTTCGGATGTAGGTACAACAGAGATATATGTGATGGGTGGCTAAATGAGTCCCTCTCATATTTTGATACCAAAATTGGTTCCACTTTGTACTTTCTTCATAGATGGAGCTAGAGGTTGGAAATTTGGAATGTAGGTACAACTAAGAATGTAGGTACAACTAAATGATCTGTTAAAAATCATACATTTTGGTACCAAAATTGGTACCATTTGGCACTTTCTTTACAGATGAAGCTGGAGGTCTAAATTTTGGCATGTAGGTAAAACTTAGAAATATATGATGGGCGACTAAATGATCTTTTCACAATTCGAACATTTTGGTATCAAAATCGGTACTATTTGGTACTTTCTTGACAGGTGGAGCTTGAGATACGAAATTTGCCATGTAGGTACAACTATGATATACAATATATGATGACAAAATTGTTCACAGCTTGTGACTCTGTAATTGCATTCTTTCTTCAGTCAGTTATCAGCTGTTACTTTTAGCTTGCTTTAGAAAAAAAGTGTAAAAAAAGTATATTTGATTAAAGTTCATTTTAAGTTTTATTAAAAATGCATTTACTTTCTATTAAAAAATCCGCAATTACTTTTTGGGCAACCCAATATATTAGGCAACTTAATGATTTATTACAAAACTTCATAATCTTTTAAACTGAGTGACTACATAAGTTTTTGCAAGACTTGCACTAAAAAGGGGGGTGTCGAAAACGGGGGTAGCGAAGCGGACCCTCGGGATGCTTGTATTGGATATTTGATCACGAGTCTGAAAATCTCCAAATATTATTATACTATATTTGAATGTTGGTAGAAATTTTGAGGTTTTTAGTTTTGTTTATGCTTTTATCCAACAATTGTTTCTTTTTTTCAATTTCTAATACAAAACGTCCAAATAAATATTTTCTTTGTAATTAAACTAACAGACTGTATCCAAAAATTAGGCAAACATTCAAGAAAATTGGCACTTGCACAGAAAATTATTCGTCATATGAAATTAATACACATTTCATTCGTCAAGAGGAGTATATACGAAATGTTCCCCTTAACCTAAGGTGGTCTTTGCAATTTCATGCATTTTTTTTATTAGTGGCCATTAGCTCTTTCAAATGTCTGGTGCAAAAATATTAGGGTGGCTAAGCACATTCATATTGGCAAAAGGGGTAATTTCAATTTCAGTTGCAAGTTTCTTCTTTGCTTAAAAACGAATTAGTCACTGAACTGACTCACGTTCAATGTTTTTCTAAATCACCCTTAATCTCCTTGTGTGTCTGTAACAAATCCTATACTAAATTCAAAATGCCATGCCTACTCCCACACATTACCGCAACATCATAGCGCCAGACCACAATGTAACGGAAGTGAAAATCTGTCGACGCTGTACAAATGATGAACGAAAAGTAAGCAAGAAAAAAAGTATTTTTTTACAAAACAACAAAAAAAAAAATATTATTTGGCATCAGTTTTGATTGGATTTTTTGTTTAAGAAAAACTTTTGGGACGCATCGAGTATGTTACATTTTTAATTGTATAAATTGAAATTGTACCCAAGCTGCAGCTATTCAAGGGAAAACAAAAACATGCAGCAACGAGACATAGACGCCATTACAATTTAAACAGTATTCCAGAATATAGCGCTCATGTACTTGAGGAGTGGAATAACTCAAAATATGCAATTTTTGAGTTGATTGTTTATAAATAAGTTTCCTATCATGGTTTGGCTAGTTTAAAAATTTCATATTGATATCGAAAATATTTGTTTAAATTTTCTTTGTTCATTTGCGTTTTCTGCAAAAATCGTTTTATTTGGGTTATGCCACTCTAGACATGTTCTTAAACTTACTAAGCAAGAATAGCAACCCTAGTGCACTCACTTCTGCAAGCACTCTTTTCTTCCGCCCATAGTTTTTGTGCTTCCGATTTTGCGTTTATTTACATTTCTTATTGTTTATTTTAGTCTGTAAGTTGTTGTTGGTATAAAATTCCTTATTAATGGGCCTCTGCTTTGTTTTGTTTATTTTTTCCCCCTTTTACAGAACGCAACGACCTTTCGTATCCACCTGTTATCGCAACGCTCAGTCCATTGGGTCATGCTGCGGATTTCCTAGCGCCCGGCGATCGTCTACATCAAATCGATGGCATCTCCACCATTGGCCTTACGAATCAGCACATCATGAGCATGCTGTGTGGCGGTGGCTCAGCAGATGGTCCTGCAGTTGTTGAAATTGAATATTCCCTGCCCGAATACAGTGAGTAGTTGTAGTAGTAGAAGTAGTAAAGCGAATCGAACAACATTTTCTATACTCCTGTGTCGTTTTGTTGCCAGCATGGGGTTAATAGATGTAAATAATATACATGTTGACAAAATAAATGAAATTGAATTGATTATTTTTTGATATTAAGAAATGTTGAGGGAGATTGGTACAATATTGTATCTAAACATTGGGATTACGGCAACATTTGTTGCTGTTATTACTTTAGCACCATATGTTGATAGCGTAACTTTAGCAACATTTGCACATGAATGCATGGACAGCCACATGTTGAAACACTGTGGAACGATAGTATACAGCAATTATAGTCAAATTAAATAAAGTGAATATTTTCTTCTGTATAGACTCAAAAACGATTTATTAGATTTTCCTAGAACTATCACGCAATATAGATTCAAGCACCCGGTAAATAAAAGAGTCCTTTATGTTTCTGATATGTGAAGGTGGGGGCGGACTGTCCCTTTACCCTAATGTTTGCCCCGATTTTAGAGAAATTATGTCTGCAATGTTAGGGCAACTGATAAACATTAATTTACTAAAAAAAATTTAAGTCGATCCACTCGGGGAGAACACCCCATTCCCAAATCTACCCCAAAGTAATATTAGCCGCTTGGAACAATGTGGGTATCTGATAAAAAAATTTGCCCTTCAATGTCAGGAGGTCTGCCCCAACCCAAAAACATCACTTGGGTGTATGATTTCTAACTCATAGGGATGATATTTGACAATCTGACCCAAGTCTGAATGTAAAAAAAGTTATGTTTGCCAATCGGAAAATATGGGACTCAAACGAAAGGTCATTCTATGCTAACACTGGTACTCGGTCGAGGACCTGCGTTATTTGTCATAAAAATGTTAATTATATATTTTCCCCAGAGTTGTCAACGTTGGATGCAACCGTGGTGAGATGGGGAGACGGTGGAGCATACCTGGCATCACTTTTTCTGCCTTTCGACTATCCGACACCTCCACCCACGTCGGAGCTGCAACGAGAGAAAAGCTGGTGAGAAAAGCTGGTGAGAAAAGCAATACAGACAGGAAACGAGGTACTAGGTACCACGAGGTACCACCACATTTCGTGGGGTAGTACCAACACTTATAAGCGGGACCAAGCCGAGTTCTTGAATACTAAAGACCTAATAACACTTAATATTGGTAACACCGCTACCTTTGTTGATAGGATTAGGGAAGAAGTATGAGATATGACGATATGTTCGGAAAATCTTATCGATGAGGGATTGGAGGGGACTCAGGATTGGAGGGTCTCCATGGAATACTCTTTCTCCGACCATCGCTACATTAGGTTTAGTATAGCACAGCCAGCGCCCAATCCGATAAGCTTCCGAAATAAGTTTAAACCCAACTAGACAAAATTCGGAAGGCTACTCAGAAGAAGACTTGGCCAAGATAATTTAGATTGTCCAAGCATAAAAGACATTGACGAAAATGTCAACAGGATTACGACTACGCTGATGGGGTCCTTCGAAGATAGTTGTACTCTTCGCAAAAGGAAATCAGCCCAAGAAAACCCCTGGATGAACGGAGAGATTCGCAATATTGGAAAATAGGTCCGAAGACTTTTTAACAGAGCTCGTCGTAAAAACGAGGAAGTTTATTGGGATGTGTATTACACACGGCTGAAGGAATGCAGTAAAATTAACAGAGCGGCAAATCGTGCCTCCTGGAAGCTTTTCTGCGAACAGGTTGATAGCGTTAATGATGCCGCCAAGATAAAAAAGTTTCTCTCAAAAACCCATGTTCAAACTGAAACTTTAGTAGACGACATTGGAGTGAGAGCAGAGACAACGGAGGACATGTTGAGGCTTTGATGAAAACTCATTTTCCACAGGATACGACGGGACTCACTGAGACATCGGAATCTTGGAATAATGACGTTGATCGAAGGTTTATAATTACGGAATTTATGGTAAAGGAATCCTTGAGGAGCATCAAACCATTTAAGTCACCCGGACCTGATGGAATACAGTAAGAGGCAGACTATCTGGCACCTCATCTGGACAATATTTCCACAGCATGCCTAAGACATGCATATATTCCGAAAGCCTGGCAGAAGGCAAGGGTGGTGTTTATACCGAAGTCCGGCAAGGCAAGTTATGCGACACCAAAGGCCTACAGACCCATAAGCCTTACGTCCTTTCTACTCAAAACCATGGAACGTATTGTGGACACCATGATAAAGAGTAGGACATCCAGCGAACTGCTCAAATACAAACAGCATGCAAGCGATGAGGACCACGCCCACTAGAGTACTGGAGACTATTCTAGATATCCGACCCATTGACATACAGATTAAGTATTAGGCAGCCACTGCGGCTATGAGAGTTAAGGGGATGGGAGAATGGATATAGGATGGGACCAGTCATACCATCGCGGTATAATCGAGACGACGATAGGAAACCTGAAAGGAAGGGAAGAGGTTTCCGATCGGATACCTGAGATGAACCTTGAAGTCGAGTGCGAGCCACTGTTGCCATCGGCTCAGTCTTGGATTGACGGTACCATAGTATTGCCATCTGGAAGATCATATTACACGGATAGATCAAAGCTAGAGGACAGTCTGGGCCATTGAAAACACAGGGACTGAGATCTGTTTTAGACTGCCTTACCATAATGTGGTAAAATCCGCATCATTTGGGTGCCGGGCCATAACGGAGTAAGGGGAAATGAAAGGGCAGACAATTTGGCGGTGAAGGCCAGAGGACTGCCGTCAATGAACTTGGTTAACTTGAAGCTATTCGGGTCGACGCAATCCAAGTTAAGGGATTGGGCGACGAATGCGCATGCAACATTGTGGAACAGCGAAGCAGTCTGTAGGACGGCGAAAATCCTATGGAGGGATCCAGATCGTGAGATGACAAGGCAATTACTGAAAGCAAGTAAGAAGCAGGTCAGTATAGCTATAGGTATCATAACGGGACACATAGGACTTCGAGCTCACTTATGTAAAATCGGTGCGGCAAGTGATAGCATGTGCGGAGCATGCGGGGAAGATGATGAAACGTTGGAGCATTTCCTTTGTCATTGCCCGGTTTTCGCGTCTAACAGATACCGGCACTTAGGTTGGGACACAATACCAGATATGAACCAACTTAGGGGAGTGGTATTGGAAACAACTAAGGATTTTGTAAGTCGCATGAAATTCCTAACTTAAAATTTTCTTTTTAGAGGTTACTTTATACTTTGTAGAACGCACAACAAACTGATAACTGGCTTAGGTGTATGTGCCACTATGGCATGGGGAGGATTAATATCTGCACCCTCTTTTTAACCTTACCTAGCCTAACCTAAACGAAAGGTTTGACGACAGCGTACGAATCTGATATTATGATTCGAAGCCAAGATTCAAGTTCGAAGTTCGGTATATCATTTTTCGTTTGGGTCTTTATTGCTGGGGCCTTATTTCATACCGCCTAATAAAGAGATAGGTATGCCCCCAATGAAAAAGAACATCAGCCAAATGGCCATCGTTTACAGGACCCTGGAAAAAACTTTAAATTTATACGATTTACTATCTTGAACATAAAAAGCTTTTGATATAGCTGCTATAGGTTCATAAATGATGCATTGCTCAAGTAATTTTGACGAAATGTTGTTTATACATATTTAAGCGACTTGGTGGGTATCCAAAATTTAGCCCCGCCGAACTTAATGTCTTTTTTACATGTTTTTATTGTTGTGCTTAGAGTCCTTAGTTTGCTTCGTTTATGTGTTCAGGAATTGGATGTTTCTTTTGATTAACGTTCCCATTTTTTCTGAAATTCTTTTGTTACAGGTTATGAGCCTGACAACACCGACGGATGTCAGAATCGTAAGTTTAGAACCAAAACAAGCATTTCAATGCTATCAAGCTGTCCTTCATTTTGCCATACATTTTCAGAATTTGTTCGCTTGTAAGCCCGAGACAAATCGGAACCATATGATCTAATATGAGTTATTTTCATCCATTGCAATTAAAAGTATTATTTTTATTTACAAAAACTCCATCTTTGCTAAAAATCAGACACATTTTGAATATATTTGATACATATTATCCATCAAAAATTCATTCCATCACTCCGTTTGTAACACATCGCAATATTCATAGCTGACTTCAAAAAATGTGCTTAAGACGATTGAGCGATATCCTTGCGTCTGCCGGTCAATCCGTCTGTTAAAATCATGCTACATAATTTCCAAATTCAAAAATTTAGCAGGAAAGTTCTTTAACGGGCCAAATGATTAATGATCCTGATCTCATAAAAGACATTTTTTTTATACCCTCCACCATAGGATGGGGGTATACTTATTTCGTAATTTTGTTTGTAACTACTCGAAATATTCGTCTGAGACCCCATAAAGTATATATATTCTTGATCGTCGCGACATTTTATGTCGATCTAGCCATGTTCGTCCGTCCGTCCGTCTGTCTGTCGAAAGCACGCTAACTTCCGAAGGAGTAAAGCTAGCCGCTTGAAATTTTGCACAAATACTTCTTATTAGTGTAGGTCGGTTGGTATTGTAAATGGGCCATATAGGTCCATGTTTTGATATAGCTGCCATATAAACCGATCTTGGGTCTTGACTTCTTGAGCCTCTAGAGTACGCAATTCTTATCCGATTGGAATGAAATTTTACCAGACGTGTTTTATTATGATATCCAACAACTGTGCCAAGTATGGTTTAAATCGGTCCATAACCTGATATAGCTGCCATATAAACCGATCTTGGGTCTTGACTTTTTGAGCCTCTAGAGTGCGCAATTCTTATCCGATTGGAATGAAATTTTGCACGACGTGTTTTGTTATAATATCCAACAACTGTGCCGAGTATGATATAGCTGATATAGCTGCCATATAAACCGATCTTTGGTCTTGACTTCTTGAGCCTCTAGAGGACGCAATTCTCATCCGATTTGGCTGAAATTTTGTACAACGGCTTCTCTCATGAGCTTCAACATACGTGTTGGTAATATGGTCTTAATCGATCAATAGCTTGATACTGCTCCCATATAAACCGATCTCCCGATTTTGCTTCTTGAGCCCATACAAGGCCCAATTCTTATCCGAATGAACTGAATTATTACACAATGACTTCTACAATGTTCAGCATTCATTTATGGTCCGAATCGGACTATAACTTCATATAGCTCCAATAGCATAACAGTTCTTACTCAATATTCTTTGTCTACCTAAAAAGAGATACCGCGCATAGAACTCGACAAATGTGATCTATGGTGGAGGGTATATAAGATTCGGCCCGGCCGAACTTGGCACGCTCTTACTTGTTATTTGCATTAGTTTGAAACAAAATCGACCTTGTAGCCTGCGAAACGATGATAAGTGTTGGTCGGTTTCTCTTGGGTTATTAGCAGGATTTGGTGCAGTTTTACCAGATATAAAGCTGCATTTACTGAACCCAATTATCCCGTTGTCTTTAGTTCTGCTGGCAACTCATCGGCTACAGCTGCCTTTCGTTCTTCTAGATTTTTCCTACTCTAAGATTCATATATATGTAGCTCCCACGTAAACCGATCTCCCGATTAGACTTCATGAGCACCTGGAAGCCGCAATTTTTGCCCGATTTGGATGAAATTTTGCATTCAATGTTCTGTTATGACTTCCGGTAGCTGTGCCAAGTACGGTCTGAATCGGTCTATAACCTGATATAGCTCCCATATAAACCGATCTCCAGATATGACTTCTTGATCCCTTACAAGCCGCAATTTTAACCCAATTTGGCCGAAAATTTTCGTGTAATGTTCTGTTATGACTTCCAACGATTGTGCCAAGTATGGTACAAATCGGTCTATAATCGGATTAGAATTCTTGAGCGCTTACAAGCCGCAATTTTTGTCCGATTTTGGTAGAAATTTGGCATGTAGTGTTCTCTTATGACTTCCAACATCTGTGCCATATACGGTTCAAATCGGTCTATAACCTGATATAGCCCCCATATAAACCGATCTCCTGATTTGACTTCTTGAGCCCCTGGAAGCAGCAATTTTTGTCCGATTTGGCTGAAATTTTGTATACTGTGTTCTGTTATGACTTCCATCAACTGTGCCAAATACGTTCCAAATCAGTCTATAACCTAATATGGTTCCCATGTAAACCGGTTTCCTGATCATTTATGTTTGCTTCCTAGAAGCTTTATTTTTTGCTGGTTTGACAGAGGTTCGGTACGTAGAAAAAAAATTTTAGCAGAATCCATGGTGGTGGGTTCTCAAGATTCCGCCCGGTCAAACATAGCACGCTTTTACTTGATTTTTTTCGCACGAAATTTTATTACATACAATTTTTTCGCACGAAATTTTATTACATACAATTTTTTTCAATTTCAATACAGTGATAAAACGTGTAATCGTGATTCAAAGTTAAAATTTTTCTCGCAAAAAAAACACAGATTTTTTGCATTGAAATTTTTAGGTTGAAAAATTTTCACACGAATAATTTTGGACATTTCGATTATTATATTATTGCCATTTTTAGACCGAATACAGTTTTTTCCACATATGATTATTTTTTCGTATGAATTTTTTCGCATGAAATGTTTTCATATGAAATATTTTTGTGCTTGAAAATGTTCACCACAAAATCCTAGATGAAGGCGTGCTATGTCCTTTCACGTAAGTTTTTCATCAGCGGGCTTCGTCAAATGGATCGTGGTGCTTTACATACCAACCCCATTATAATAACTTTATCCAAAGAATAGCTCTGCAAAGAACTCTTAAAAGTAAGGCATTCTCTGTGATGTTGCTAAGAACCAGTTGACCGGTTACCCGTATCGCTATTTCTGATTCGCCATAAGTCTTCATCAGCGGGCTTCGTCAAATGGATCATGGTGCTTTATATACCAACCCCAACTACAACTTTATTCAAAGAATAGTCCAGCAGATCTCTTAAAAGTAAGGCTTTCTGTGTGATGGTGCTAGGAGCCAGTTGACCGATTCTGATTCACCATGAATCTTCATCACTGGGCTTCGTCAAATGGATCATGGTGCTTTACACACCAACCCAATTAGAGTAGGTTATAGAGCACACATATGAATTTGAATAGGGCTCTTAAAGACAATTTGCTCCACAAGCGCAATAGAAGACAAGTATAATCTTACAAACCTACTCTTATTGGGTTGGTATGTAAAGCACCATAATCCATTTGACAAAGCCCGCTGATGAAGATTCATGGCGATTCAGAACTCGCGATATGAGAAGCCGATCAAATGTTTCTTAGCAACATCACACAGCCTGCATTGCTTTTATGAGTTCTTTGCTGAGCTATTTTTATACCCACCACTGAAGGATGGGAGTGTATTCATTTTGTCATTCCGTATAAAGTATATATATTCTTGATCAGCGGAAAAAATCTAAGATGATCTAGCTATGTCCGTCCTTCTGTCTGTTGAAATCACGCTACAGTCTTGAAAAATAGAGATATTGAGCTGAAACTTTGCACAGATTCTTTTTTTGTCCTTAGGCAGATTAAGTTCGAAGATGGGCTATATCGGACTAGATCTTGATATAGCCCCCATATAGACCGATCCGCCAAAATAGGGTTTTAGGCCCATAAAAGCCACATTTATTGGGTTGCTCAAAAAGTAATTGCGGATTTTTCATATAGTCGGCGTTGACAAATTTTTTCACAGCTTGTGACTCTGTAATTGCATTCTTTCTTCTGTCAGTTATAAGCTGTTACTTTTAGCTTGCTTTAGAAAAAAAGTGTAGAAAAAGTATATTTGATTAAAGTTCATTCTAAGTTGTAATAAAAATGCATTTACTTTCTTTTAAAAAATCCGCAATTACTTTTTGGGCAACTCAATATTATCCGATTTTGCTGAAATTTCGGACAGTGAGTTGTGTTATGCAAATTGCAAATTTTGCCCATCGACATTCCACTAAGGAACAGGGGCAAATTTCTCACATATCAATGAGAGCAGTCCGATTCAAGTTTTTAAGCTCAATGATAAGGGGCCTCCTTTTTATAGCTGAGTCCGAAAGGCGTACCGCAGTGCGACACCTCTTTGGAGAGAAGTTTTACATGGCATAGTACCTCACAAATGTTGCCAGCATTAGGAGGGGAAAACCACCGCTGAAAATTGTTTCTGATGGTCTTGCCAATTTTCGAACCCAGGCGTTCAGCGTCGTAGGCGAACATGCTAACCTCTGCGCTACGGTGGCCTCCTGCGAGTTGTGTTAGGCCCTCAAAATACTACTTCAATTTGGCTCAGTTCGATCCAGATTTGGATATAGCTGCCATATGGACCGATCTCTCGATTTAAGGTTTTGAAGCCATAAAAGGCGCATTTATTGTCCGTTATCGCCAAAATTTTAGACAGTGAGTTGTGTTAGGACATTCGGCACCCTTCTTCAATATGGTCCAGATGGGTCCAGATTTGGATATAGCTGCCATATAAACCGATCTCTCGATTTAAGGTTTTGGGCCCATAAAAGGCGCATTTATTGTCCAATGTCGCCGAAATTCGGGTTAGTGAGTCGTGTTAAGCCCCCCGATATACTTCTGCAATATGGCTCAGATCGGTCCAGATTTGGATATAGCTGCCATATAGACCGATCTCTCGATTTAAGGTTTTGGGGCCATAAAAGGCGCATTTATTGTCCGATTTCGCCCACATTTGGCACAGTGAGTTGTGTTAGGCTCTTCGACATTTTGCTGCAACTTGGCCCAAATCGTTCCAGATTTAGATATAGCTGCCATATAGACCGATGTCTCGATTTAAAATCTTGACCCCATAAAAGGCACATTTCTAATCCGATTTTACTGAAATTTGACACAGTTACATCTTTTTGACATCGTACAAGGTTCAGATCGGTTTATTTTTAGATACAGCTACAAAAGAGACCAATGTTTTTTTATACACAATTGAATTGAATGGCTTGTACTTTTTAGTATTCGGTCCAAATCGGAACATATTTCGATACAGCTGCTATGGGGCATAAGGTACAGCGGTCAAAAAAAGTATTCATCATTAGCAAAATTGATAATAAATTCACTTATTTTGGGTAATTGAAGAAAATTTAAAGTAAACAAATAATGCAGTTTTATGCAATAGTTTATTTTTCATAATATGTTTTAAAATAAATTTAAAAAATAAATTTAATTAGCGCAAAAAATGCAATTTTATATAATAACACCAAAAACAGAACAAAAAAAGTATTCATCATTGATGTGCTATCATCAAAGTCAAATTCAAATATTATTTGGGAATCCCCCTTTTCTGTTTTATTTAGTAAAGGAGGCTTTGCCCTTGACAGCAAATATTTAATTTCATTGAAAATATAGTTTTTGTCAAAATGGGTCGTAAGCAAAACGAGGTTTCTGATGAGGTAAAAGTTTTGATAATAAAACACCACAGGAATGGTTTAACTCAAAAAACTATCAGTGAAATATTAAATAGACCACGATCTACTATACAATCCATCATCAGAAAGTGGACAGAAACGAAAACTGTTGACAATAAACCAAGATCTGGTCGACCAAAAGCACTTTCAGTTGGAGATGTGCGTTGGCTAGTGCGGCAAGTTCAGAAAACTCCGAAGACAAATGCGACCATTCTTCGTAAAAACACTATGGAATATTTAGGGAAGGAAGTTACTACACAAACAATTCGAAATACACTCAAAAGGCATAGTTACAGAGGAAGAACTGCACGTAAGAAGCCCTTTATAAATAAAATAAACCGAGTGAAAAGGCTAAACTTCGCAAAAATGTATGTAAAACAGCCCGAATCATTTTGGAAAACAGTCATTTTTGCAGACGAGAGCAAGTTTAATCTTTTTGGGTGCGATGGAAAGGTCATAGTGTACAGAAAACCAAATACAGAGCTTGAAGAACGAAACACAGTTGCTACTGTAAAACATGGTGGAGGTGGTTTAATGGTTTGGGGGTGTATGGCGGCTTCAGGAGCGGGAAATCTTGAAATTATTAATGGAGTAATGGATCATAAGTATTACATTGACATTTTAAAGAGGAATTTAAAAGATAGTGCTGTAAAACTTGGGCTTGGTAATAACTTTCAATATTATCAAGATAATGACCCCAAACATTCTGCTTTAAATACCAAGATGTGGATGCTGTATAACTGCCCCAAAGTCATTAAAACTCCTCCTCAAAGTCCCGACTTGAACCCAATTGAACATCTTTGGGAACATCTCGAACGCAAATTGAGAACGCGCAATTTTTCGAGCAAGAGTCAAATGCAACAGGTGATAATGGAGGAATGGACTAATATAGACCAAAATATAACCGCTAAATTAGTCCAATCGATGTCAAACCGTTTAAAAGAAGTTATAAGACGCGGTGGTCGAATAACAAAGTATTAATTTTTTTAAATTATGTTATTTATTTTTTGTTTTTTTGCAATGATGAATACTTTTTTTGTTTAATTTTTTGTGTTCAGCTGTAAAATGGCCCTTTTTGTTCCAATAAATACTATTTTTTTCTTTAAAAACAATGAAATTGTGTACATATATATCACACAAGCACTACTGCATCATTAGTTTAATATGTTTTTATTCCAATTGTCTTTTGTAGACTTATTAAAAAAAAAACATTGAATGATGAATACTTTTTTTGACCGCTGTATGTATTTTTCACAGGATTTTGACGAAAGGTGTTTTACATATATACCCGAGGTGGTATGTATCTAAAGTTCGGCCGGGCCGAACTTAACGCCTTTTTAATTGTTTGAGTAGAAAGAATTGAACAAAATGGCCTACAGCCGAAAAATATCCTGCAATGGAATCTCAATAAGATTTTGACATTAAAAATGTTTTTCCAAAATATATGGAACATTTTCCAAAAAGTTTATATCAACGCTTTCATACTGCCTTAAACCACAATCTATAACATTTGTTTTTCTTAATCGTTTCTTTCTTTCATGTTGTTTTTGTCCCCATTATGGAATTTAAAATTTATTTGGTGCATTATGTTTATGGTGGTCTTATGATAAATGCTACCAATGCTACTGTTGCTGTGGTTGTTGCCTCCGCTGCCTATCTATGATGATTGACCCTTTTCGTCGGATTTGGACTATACACAAAAACATAACTCTTGCATTCATATTTTACATGTTTTTCGTTCGATAATACAACGCGTGCTGCGGGTGCTATGCTGCCACATGCCATTGGGTCTCATCTTTCAACACTCTTCAATGCACTCTATCAACCAATGAAATACAAATGTAACACCTCGACGTCGTCAAACAACAAATGGAACATGGGTCAAAACCACCATCATCGTCATCATCATCAATGGCAACAATGCCTCAACAGTTTCCCAAAATAGTTTATGTGTTACATCAAAGTTGGCTCAAATAACAGTGGAACGGGAAAGCGGTTGTCTGGGTCTAACACTGCGCGGAGGTGGAGATTATCCGCTGATTGTGACACATGTGCGGCCACATGGACCCGTATATAAAACGGGCAGGATAAAGCCAGGAGATCGCTTGCTAAGAGTGGACAATGTAAGTGTGTGATTTAGTTTTATGAGCATGTTATTAAGAAGGATAAACATTTCTAAACTATTTTCAAGAGGAATGTATTTGGTAATCCAGAAGGAATGGTTTGTAATAGGAAACAAGCAACTGGCGCCCAACGTGGTGCCATAATGAAAAACTTTAGTTTTAATTATGTTTTTATTGATGCCTTAAACCATCTTTTAATGGTTATTTCAGGTTTCACTTATTGGCAAAACCTTGGCCGAGGCACAACAAATCATAAAATGTGGTGGCCACATTTCGGGTTATACAAATCTCACCATCGAATATGATGTCTCGGTGGTGCAGAGTGTAGAATTTTCAATGGGCCCATTGCTAATCGAAATCGAGAGACCCATGAATGACAAATTGGGATTGGTGTTGTGTAATTATAATTCAGCCGCTGCTGGTCTGGCGGATCATACGAAAATCGATGAGGTCAGTCAGGCAGGTGTCTATATAGCCAGTATTTTGCCAGCGAGCATAGCGGATCGGTAAGTTGAAGTTGAAAGAATAAATTAAAACTAAAAATAAATTCCCTTTCAATCTTAGTCTTATTTAATGAACAAAATTCTAATTTTCTTTTCTCTTCTTTCCCTTTCACAACTCTTTTTTTTTAAGATGCGGTGCTCTTTCAGTTGGCGACCAAGTACTTTCCATAGATGATATCAACATAGAAAATTCTTCGTATACACCGGATGAGGTTATGACCATCTTGGATACCAGTTCAGGAAGGGGATATACACAAATGCAAATAATGCCCGCCCATGCACTGGCGCGAAGAGGTAAGATATCATAGACATGAAGAAGGGCACATATGCGGGTGGCACTTTTGCCAGCCAAAACCCCAATTCTGTTTTTCGAGTGCCATTTTCTATGATCCAAATGAAATTTATGTGGCGCCAGAAAATACGCCACTACTGTACGTTTTTATGTTAATATTTCTCTTAATGGCAATATATTGAATTGCCAATTGGCAGTGTTTTTTCCTCCTGCTGTGCTATGGGACAAATTTGTATTCCTTGTGTTGTTCGCCAAGTGCGATCTTGTAGACGAGGGTCATCCTGAGTAATGTATGTTATTTTCTTTTCTTCGATGTTTTGTGAATGTCATTTCTGTTCATTGATATTTTAACGTGAACAACATACGCACTGAGTAAAATCATATTTTTAAACACATGTGTAAAGGGTGTTGTTGTCAGCGACGTACAAAAAGCGGAAGAAAAATTTTGAAAAGCGTAAAAATTATTACAAGAAGTCAAATCGGCAGATCGGTTTATATGGAAGCTATATCAGGTTATGGAACGATTCAAACCGTACTTGGCACACTTGTTGGAAGTCATAACAGAACACTATATGCAAAATTTCAGCCAAATCGGGCAAAAAGTGCGGCTTGAAAGGGCTCAATAAGTCAAATAGGGAGATCGGTTTATATGGGAGCTATATCAGGTTATGGACCGATTCAAACCGTACTTGGCACACTCGTTGGAAGTCATAACAGAACACTACATGCTAAATTTTAGCCATATCGGGCAAAAATTGCGGGTTGTAAGGGTTAATAAGTCAAATCTGGAGATCGGTTTATATGGGAGCTATATCAGGTCATAGACCGATTCGGACTGTATTTGGCACACTTATTGGAAGTCATATCAGAACACTATGTGCTAAATTTCAGCCAAATCGGGCATAAAGTGCGGCTTGTAAGGGCTCAAGAAATCAAATCGGGATATCGGTTTATATGGGAGCTATATCAGGTTATGGACCGATTCAAACCGTACATGGCACACTCGTTGGAAGTCATAACAGAACAATATATCCAAAATATCAGCCAAATCGGACAAAAATTGGGGCTTGTAAGGGCTCAAGAAGTCAAATCGGGAAATCGGTTTATATGGGACCTATATCAGGTTATGGACCGATTCAAACCGTACTTGGCACACTTGTTGGAAGTCATAACAGAACATGTGCTATGTGCTACATTTCAGCCAGTAAGTAATCGGGCAAAAATGAGGCTTGTAAGGGCTCAAGAAGCCAAATCGGGAGATCGGTTTATATGGCAGTTATATCTAAATCTGAACCGATATGGCCAATTTGCAATCCCCAACGATCTACTTCAAAATAAAGTATCGGAGCAAAATTTCAAGCGCTAGTTTTTCGTGTTCGACCACTATCGTGAATTCGGCAGACGGCGTGGATCGACTCAGAACGTCGAGACAATACAAAAATACAAATTTTGTCCATGAATATTCCCCTAAGGAACAAGGGCAAACATCTCACATATCAATGAGTGCAGTCCGATTCAAGTTTTAAGCTCAATGATAAGGGGCCTCCTTTTTATAGCGGAGTCCGAACGGCATGCTGCAGTGCGACACCTCTTTGGAGAGGAGTTTTACATGGCATAGTACCTCACAAATGTTGCCAGAATTAGGAGGGGAAAACCACCGCTGAACATTTTTTTTGATAATCTCGCCTGGATTCGAACCCAGGCGTTCAGCGTCATAGGCGGACATGCTAACCTCTGTGCTACGATGGCTTCACGTCGAGACAATCAATAATATTGGGTTGCCCAAAAAGTAATTGCGGATTTTAAATATAGTCGGCGTTGACAAATTTTTTCAACGGCTTGTGACTCTGTAATTGCATTCTTTCTTCTGTCAGTTATCAGCTGTTACTTTTAGCTTGCTTTAGAAAAAAGTGTAAAAAAGTATATTTGATTAAAGTTCATTCTAAGTTTTATTAAAACTGCATTTACTTTCTTTTAAAAAATCCGCAATTACTTTTTGGGCAACCCAATATTTATACTTTATGGGTCTTAGACGAATATTTCGAGGTGTTACAAACGGAATGGCTAGATGAGTATACCCCCATCCTATGGTGGTCACCGGTATCTCACGAAGAAATGCTTCAATGTTGTCTTCCAATGTCTTAACATAGCCCCACGAATAGGGCGTTAAATCGCACGATCTAGGCGGCCAGTTGACCGGTCCCGAAAGTGAAATAAAATGTTCACCGAACTCGCCTCTCAATAAGTCAATGGTTGCGCATGCTGTATGGCATGCAGTACCGTCTTGTTGAGACCAAATGTAATGCATGCAAAGCTCTTGCATTTTGGGCAAAAAAAAAAATCGGATATCATCCCACGGTAGCGTTCACCATTCACAGTTACGTTACTATTCACATCATCTTTGAAGAAGTACGGTCCAATGATGCCACCAGCCTATAAACCGCACCAAACTGTGACTGTGATAGCTCTTGCAATGCTTCCGGCTGAACTTCACTCCAAAATCGACAATTCAACTGATTTACGTATGCTACGGTGGAGGGTATAAAAAAATTAACAGCGGAAGAATAGTTCACGAGGAAAAAAAATTCATAGTACAAAATTTCAGCCAAAATCCGATAAGAATTGCGTTCTCTAGAGCCTCAAAAAGTCAAATCGGGAAGTCGGTTTATATGGGAGCTATATCATGTTTAAGTAGATTAAAGAAGCAGTTGAGCAAAATTTCAGCAAAATCGGATAAGTATTGGGCTCTCTACTACTTCTAAATTTTCCATGAAGTTTCCATTAAGGAACAGGGGATACTTCTCCCATATCAATGAGTGCAGCCCGATTAAGTTTTAAACTCAATCTTAAGGGATCCCCTTTTTTATGCCGCGTCCGAAATGTTTTCAGCACAGCGACACCACTTGGTAGAGAAGTTTTAACATGGCAGGATACCTTACAAATGAGCATTAGTAAGGGGTAACCACCACTAAGTAAGGGGTAACCACCACAAATGAGCATTAGTAAGCGGTAACCACTACTGAGTAAGGGGTAACCACCACTGAGTAAGGGGTAACCACCACGGCTGGGTTTGAACCCAGGCGTTCGGCTTCATAGGCAGACATACTTATCTTTGCGCCACGGTTGCGTCCGCGCCCTCTAGAAGTTCAATAAGTAAAATCCGAGGATAGGTTTAAATGGGAGCTATATATAAATATGGACCGATATGGCCCATTTACAATCCCAACCGACCTACACTAATAGAGAGTATTTATGAAAAATTTCAAGCATCTAGCTTTACTCCTTCGTGCTTTCCAAAGACAGACGGACGGACATGGCTGGATCGACTTAAAACAAGTAAAAGCGTGCTAAGATCGGTCGGGCCTAATCTTGGGAGTCATAACAGAACACCGCATGCAATTTCAGCCAAATCGGACAAAAATTGCGGCTTCAAAGATCAAGAAGTCAAATCGAGAGATCGGTTATATATGGGAGCTATATCAGATTATTCACCGATTTGGACCATACTCGGCACAGTTGTTAAAAGTCATAACAGAACACAATGAGCAAAATTTCAGCCAAATCGGCTGATTTCCACGTATTGGCAATATTTGGAATAATGGGTAGTTTTTTATCCCCTCTGTCCCCCCTGTGTAAAGGTCGATACCACGAAAATACTTTCGGAGATACATTTGCATATAGTTCGCAATGCAATTTCTTTATCGACTCATCTTCATTCATAACGAGACAGATTTTAAAGCAATCATTTTGGGGTAATGCACGCCGTCATATTATCTATAGCGCCGTACTCGTTAACTGTTCCCAGTAAGGTAAGAAAGAAAGCATTGGCTTTGTCCTTTGCGGTTATCGTAATAGCACAGACCCCTGCTTGAAAGGCTACACAGTTGTCTGACAATTTTCCGTTTCACTCTACATCTTAGAGCCAGCAGACAAGACCAATATCTCATCATCCTCGTCCACAGTGCACACCGACCACTCTTTCCAGTCAGTTAAGCAAATTCCAGAGATACCCACGAATCAGTCTCGATGTCAGGTAGTCGTAGATCTGTCTCAACTTTCCCCCTGGACAGATCGATTTTCTGAAACTATCTGTCCATAACCGTCCAACCATATCCCTCCATATCTGCAACCTTGGCTACACACTTCCTAACGTAGAACTTAATAGGCTGCATATTCAGTATGACTTCCAAACCTAGCTTGGGTATAGACCTCTGTGTGCCATTATGTGAGAAATTTGCTCCTGTTGCTTAATGAAATGTTCATGGGCAAATTTCCATTTGTGTCTGTATACTAGTCTACCAGCCATGTGCCTCATGGATCAGCATTGGTCTCGCTATGGCCGTGAACATCGAGCAAATCCTCTTCGGGTTAATTCTTCACTTTCTACCGCACATTCTCCTGCAACAGTGGAAGACTAAAAGTTCTTTTCTCCCTTGCATCCGACATTCTAACTACATCAAGTGTAGATTATAGTCCTCTTCAGCTATATATCCTATTTCATCCACTTTGAGAAAACACTTTCAGTCTCTGATTAAAAACTCTCATTTTCCATGTAACTGGGACGCTCCCATTAAACTATGGGTTGCCCAAAAAGTAATTGCGGATTTTTCATATAGTCGGCGTTGACAAAATTTTTCACCGGCTTGTGACTCTGTAATTGCATTCTTTCTTCTGTCAGTTATCAGCTGTTATTTTTAGCTTGATTTAGAAAAAAAGTGTAAAAAAAAGTATATTTGAATAAAGTTCATTTTAAGTTTTATTAAAAATGCATTTACTGCCTTTTAAAAAATCTGCAATTACTTTTTGGGCAACCAATATTTGGAGACCCTTTTGTCAATCATTTTGTACCAGGACTTACCAGTTCCATATACTTGACTTCCTCGTATGTAGATCCATTTTCCCTTTGGCCCTGAAGTCTTCCCAGAGACCATCTGGTCGTTTCCTTGTCAATTTCGCCTAAGAATTGTCTTAAATTTTTACCCATAAGATATTGAAGGTTACTCAAATATCCATCACTCCCTCTAGCATCCCTTTACACTAAAGATTATCAACGATTTTCACTAATGATTTTTGCATGTTGCTCCACATAAATTGTGATTGTATTTGAGGGGGCTCTTCTGTGATTGTGCCACCAACGAATTTTACTCAAACAAAATAAAAAACGAAATTCCAAGGCAAAAATCAACGACAAACAAATCTCAAGAAAAAGGAAGCAAACAAATGAACGCTGAAGAAATATTGACAGCATCATTATCATCGCCAGACAAGCGGTGGTAATATCTGCAGCATCATTGCCATCACATCATAATCTAGTGGCGGTGGTAGCATGAATAACAACAACAACATACGCCAAAGAAAAACAATCATAAATGGCCATAATGGAGATATACGGCAAAGAGCAAATGTACGACCCATTGTGCATGATGTTGATGGCTTTACAAAAGCGATGGCCATAAATGCAAACACACACTAGTGAACATTATTGGACATAAGCCCGGTGACTTGAAAATAATGTGGAAATGGGTAAATGTGACCATCACTGAATATTTGCCCACTTTTTACAATCACATGGGGTTATTGCATATGTGTAAGTGTGCCCATCACTGCTTTAGACCATAGACACTTTTCATGTTCGACCCCCGCATACTTGGGAGACTCTTGTCAATATCTGGCAGTGCCATTATGGCCATGTTTCGTCCGTCCGCTAGTCTGCAGTCGACCGTTTGTCAAATGACATTTGTCGATCATAAACAAATACACTGAAAGAATAGGGCGCAAAGGCTTTAAAGAATGAGAAGATATTATCATCTTTTTAAGTTCATAACAGCTGCTTCTTTAGTATGATATATAAAAAGATTTTTTTTTGAACGAATGGGATTTTCCTTATTCGTAAGTTTGGTTATATGTATTTTTTGTGTATTATCCGAAAGTGCCAGGCTATGGGAGTCGGGAAGTCCTTAAAGTGTTCGTTTTTTTTTTTTTTATGGCCTTAACAAGAAATTTATTTGTGAAAACGACAACATCATCCAGCCACGGCGTTGAATTTTTATACCCACTACCGAAGGATGGGGGCATATTCATTTTGTCATTCCGTTTGCAACATATCGAAATATCCATTTCCGACCTTATAAAGTGTATAAATTCTTGATCAGCGTAAAAATCTGGGACCATCTAGCCATGTCCGTCCGTCTGTCTGTTAAAATCACTGTACAATCTTAAAAAATAGAGATATTGAGTTGAAACTTTGCACAAAATCTTTTTTTGTCCATAAGCAGGTTAAGTTCGAAGATATGCTAAAACGGACTATATCTTGATATAGCCCCCATATAGACCGATCAGACGATTTAGGGTCTTACGCCCATAAAAGCCACATTTATTGTCCGATTTTGCTGAAATTTGGGATAGTGAATTGTGTTAGGCCCTTCGACATTTTTCACCAATTTGGCTCAGATCGGTCCAGAGTTGGATATAACTGTCATATAGACCGATCAGCCGATTTAGGGTCTTAGGCCCATAAAAGCCACATTTATTGTCCGATTTTGCTGAAATTTAAGACAGTGAGTTGTGTTAGGCCCTTCGACATCTTTCTTCAATTTGGCCTAGATCGGTCCAGGTTTTGATATAGCTGCCATATAGACCCATCCTCCGATTTTGGGTCTTACACCCATAAAAGCCACATTTATTATCCGATTTTGCTGAAATTTGGAACAGTGAGTTGTGTTAAGTATTTCGACATCATTCTTCAATTTGGCCAGATCGGTCTAGGTTTAGATATAGCTGTCATATAGGCCGATCTCCCGATTTAGGGTTTTGGGCCCATAAAAGGCGTATTTATTGTCCGATTTTGCTGAAATTGAGGACAGTGAATTGTGTTAGGCCCTTCGACATCTTTCTTCAATTTGGCACAGATCGGTCCGGATTTGAATATAGCTGTCATATAGACCGATCTGCCGATTTAGGGTCTTAGGCCCATAAAAGCCACATTTATTGTCCGATTTTGCTGAAATTTGGGACAGTGAGTTGTGTTAGGCCCTTCGACATCCTTCATCAATTTGGCCCAGATCGGTCAAGATTTGGATATTGCTGTCATATAGATCGGTCTCTCAATTTAATGTTTTGAGCCCATAAAAGGCGCATTTATTATCAGATTTTGCTGAAATTCGGGTCAGTGAGTCATGTTAAGCTCCCCGATATACTTCTGCAATATGGCACAGATCGGTTCTGATTTGGATATAGCTGCCATATGGACCGATCGGCCGATTTAGGGTCTTAGACCCATAAAAGCCACATTTAGTATCCGATTTTGCTGAAATTTGGGACAGCGAGTGGTGTTGGACCCTTCGAGATCCTTCATCAATTTGCCTCAGATCGGTCAAGATTTGGATATAGCTGCCATATAGACCGATCCTCCGATTTAGGGTCTTAGGCCCATAAAAGCCACATTTATTGTCCGATTTTGCTGAAATTTGGGACAGTGAGTTGTGTTAGGCCCTTCGACATCTTTCTTCAATTTGGCCTAGATCGGTCCAGATTTGGATATAGCTGCCATATAGACCGATCCTCCGATTTAGTGTCTTAGGCCCATAAAAGCCACATTTATTATCCGATTTTGCTGAAATTGGGGACAGTGAGTTATGTTAGGCCCTTCGATATCCTACTTCAATTTGGCCCAGATCGGTCTAGATTTGGATATAGCTGCCATATAGACCGATCTCTCGATTTAAGGTTTTGGGCCCATAAAAGGCCCATTTATTTTCCAATGTCGCCGAAATTCGGGTCAGTGAGTCGTGTTAAGCCCCTCGACATATTTCTGCAATATGGTACAGATCGGTCCAGATTTGGATATAGCTGCCATATAGACCGAATTCTCGATTTAAGGTTTTGAGCCCATAAAAGGCGCATTTATTGTCCGATGTCGCCGAAATTTGGGACAGTGAGTTGTGTTAAGCCCCTCGACATACTTTTGCAATATGGCACAGGTCGGTCCAGATTTAGATATAGCTGCCATATAGACCGATCTCTCGATTTAAGGTTTTGAGCCCATAAAAGGGGCATTTATTCGCTGATTTTCGCTGAAATTCGGGACCGTGAGTTGAGTTAGGTTCTTCGACATTTATCTGCAATTTGGCCCAGATCGGTCCAGATTTGGATATTGATGCCATATAGACCGATATCTCGATTTAAAGTATTAGCCCAATAAACGGCCCAATTTGGAATCCGATTTCACTGAAATTTGACACAGTGACTTATGTTAGGCTTTTCGACATCCGTGTCGTATATGGTACAGATCGGTTTTTTTTAGATATAGCTACTGAAAAGATCAAAATTTTATTTTACACAGTTGAACAATGACTTGTACTTATTAGTATTTGGTCCAAATCGGAACATATTTCGATATAGCTGCTATGGGGGATGAGGTATGCCGTTTTCACCGGATTTTGACGAAAGGTGGTTTACATATATACCCGAGGTGGTGGGTATCCCAAGTTCGGCCCGGCCTTTTACTTGTATGATTTTATTTTTGCCCTATTCATCTTTGTATTGGATATTCACCTACAATTCCATCATTTTACAATTAGTTCTTAAGCACTCCCACCACCATAGGATGCGGTTATGAAGGGTGATTTTTTTGAGGTTAGGATTTTCATGCATTAGTATTTGACAGATCACGTGGGATTTCAGACATGGTGTCAAAGAGAAAGATGCTCAGTATGCTTTGACATTTCATCATGAATAGACTTACTAACGAGCAACGCTTGCAAATCATTGAATTTTATTACCAAAATCAGTGTTCGGTTCGAAATGTGTTCATTAATCTAATCATTCCGTTTGTAGCACCTCGAAATATTTATCTAAGACCCTTATTAAGTATATATATTATTGATCGTATCGACGTTCTGAGTCGATCTAGCCATGTCCGTCCATCCGTCTGTCGAAATCAGGATAGCGGTCGAGTGCGTAAAGCTAACCGCTTGAAATTTTCCACACATGCTTATTATTGATATAGGTCATTGGGAATAGCAAATGGGTCATATCGGTTGAGATTTAGATATAGCTTCCGTATAAACCGATTTCCCGATTTGACTTCTTGAGCCCCTGAAAGCCGCAATTTTGTGTCCGATTTGGCTGAAGCCATGTCCGTCCGTCCGTCCATCCGTCTGTCGAAATCGCGATAGCGGTCGAATGCGTAAAGCCAGCCGCTTGAAATTTTACACAGATACTTAATATTGTTGCAGGTCATTGGGGATTGCAAATGAGCCATATCGGTTCAGATTTAGATATAGCTCCCATACAAATCGGTCTACCGATTTGACTTCTTGAGTCCCTGGAAGCCACAATTTTTTACCGATTTGGCTAAAAATTTGCATGTAGTGTTCTCTAATGATTTCCAACAACTGTACCAAGTACAGTCCAAATCGGTTTATAACCTGTTATAGCTCCCATATAAACCGACCGTCTTCTTTGACATATTATGTTCATCTTCAAGTCTTCTGATTCCTTATAAATGCAGATTTTTTTCCTTTGGTAACCGATCCTGTTTGATCTTTGGCATCTTCTGGCGTCTCTCCTGGGCTATCCACACCTTTCTTCGTATCTTTGAAATGCTTTGATGAATAATGGAGTGAAAAGTGGATATATGGTTTCTTAAATTACTTGCGTTGACAAACTAATTAAATTAAAATGTCATTTCGAAAAAAAACTTCTCCTCTTTTTAAAGACACATACATAGATAAGAGAATTCCTTTAAACAACCCCAACAAAATCCTATGTTGAAGGAAATTATTAATTTTATGCCTAAAAAAGGAAAAAAAGAAGCAACCCATGTCCATAGGTAGACACACAGCGCATACAAATTTAAACACAATATCATATTTTTGTGGTAAAATAGTGACACACACAATCACCAATCGCAAGTGACAAATACAAATGTCAAACTTCAAAGTGTCAGTGAGAGCATGAAAATCAATGACTATCAATGGCATGGGGAAAAGGCAGTCCCCCGATCAAAAAAAAAAAAAACGATTGATTTAAATGAATTTGAACTTTAAATGAAGTGACAAAATTAAAAATTATAAAATTTCTATTCAAGTGAATGACATTTCTAGCCTCAAGTTGCCTGCCTCCAACTCACACCTCCTCCACCTCACATTTCCACCACCACTTGGCACCACATTCTCTCCCTCTTCCCAAAGCAACGACAACAGACGGCTGCATTAGTCTCACTCAGCCCTCATTTGGCTTCTTCTTTATTTTCATAAAGAAGCCTTCGGATATTTCTGTATATTTAGGCAGTATTTATTGGCTGACATTTATTCCATTTTGAGATTTATTTTCTAAGATGATCGAACAGCCGAATGAACCAAACGGACCGGCAAATGTGAACAGCTTTCAATGTTTTCTTGAATCATGTCACTTTGGGATTGATGCACTGTGGTGGGAAAATGAAGTGGAAGCTTTCACAAACTTAATTTGAGAAAAACAATTTCTTAAAATTTTATTATAATCGGATTTCATTAAATCCGATGTTCGTTTTTTATACCCTCCACCATAGGATGGTAGTATACTAATTTCGTCATACCGTTTGTAACTCCTCGAAATATTAGTCGAAGACCCCATAATGTATATATATTCTTGATCGTCATTACATTTTAAGTCGATCTAGCCATGTCCGTCCGTCTGTCTGTCGGCAGCACGCTAATTTTCGAAGGAGTAAAGCTAGCCGATTGAAAGTCTGCATAAATACTTCTTATTGCTGAAGGTCGGTAGGAATTGTAAATGGGGCATATCGGTGCATGTTTTGATATAGCTGCCATATAAACCGATCTTGGATCTTTACTTCTTGAGCCACTAGAGGGCGCAATTCTTATCCGATTTGGCTGTACAACTGTGCTACGTATATTTGAAATCAGTGCATAACCTGATATAGCTGCCATATAAACCGATCTTGATTTCTTGAGCCACTAAAGGCCTCAATTCTATCCGATTTGGCTAAAATTTTGCATGATGTGCTTCGTTATGACTTTGAAATCGGTGCATAACCTGAAATAGCACCCATATAAACCGACCTTGGATCTTGACTTCGTGAGCCACTAGAGGGCGCATTTCTTATCCGTTTTGGCTGAAATTTAGCATGGAGAGTTTTGTTATGATTTCCAACAACTGTGCCAAGTATAGTTTAAATCGGTCCATAAACTGATATAGATGCCATTAAACGGATCTTGGATCTTGACTTCTTGAGCCTCAAGAGGGCGCAATTAATATCCGATTTGGCTGAAAGTTTGTACAACGGCTTCTCCCATGACCTACAACATACATGTCAAACATGATCTGAATCGGTCTATAACCTTATACAGCTCCCATGTTAACCGTTCTCCCTATTTTACTTCTTGAGCCCTTAAAGCGCGCAATTCTTATTCGAACTGGGTGAACGAACCGATGGCTTTGGGCAGGCTCATCCTCCTGCAAAGAAAATCTGGTAACTGACACAGATAGTGTGCTGAGGATATGGAAAGAACATTTTACCCAACTGCTAGTGTCCGACGATGGCGGCGAAGAGGATAACATAGAACCAATCCCTGATGATGGTATAGAATGTTTACCTCCTAGTCGGACTGAAGTCCAGGTTGCAGTGATCCGACTGAAGAACAACAAGGCAGCAGGAGTCAACGGGTTACCACCTGAACTATTTAAGACCGGAGGCGATACGCTGATAAGGCGTATGCATCAGCTTGTCTGCGCAATCTGACTAGAAGAACGCATACCCAATGATAAGGCCACCTCTCGACAGACGAAGATTACACTATACAAGATGCTGATACTACCCGTGTTATTAAATGGTTCTGAGGCATGGGTACATGTACTTGCAGTGTTTGCCAGAAAGATTCTTCGAAAAATATATGGACCAGTTTGCGTTAATGGAGAATATAGGCGTCGCATGATTCCTACCAAAATTGGTAGGTTTTCTTGTCTTGATAGGTTGGTATGCTGACATAAATTTTTGGTAGGTTTTTCCAAGTTCATTACTATAAAAATCGTCGATGATAACCCAAAGTTCGATTCTGTGTAATCGTTAAGTGTGCAGAACAAAACCATGGATGGATGCCGAGGGGCCAAATACTGTAACAAGGGGTCTAACTGCTTCAAATTTCAGTAAAACGCCGCAAGTTCTGATATTGACTGCAATTAGTACAAATGTCAAGGGATTTCTTCAAAATTTCCTAAATTATGGGTAAGAAATTCAGCTTTAGGCCAAATACCGTAACAAGGGGTCTAACTGCTTCAAATTTCAGTAAAACGCCGTAAGTTCCGATATTGACTGTATTTGGTACAAATGTTAAGTGATTTCTTAAAAATTTCATAAATTCTGGGTAGAAAATTCAGCTTTTGTGCTTTGAATGCCTTCAATCGAAAAGGCATGCTGCATACAAATATGGTCAGATCTAGTCCATACTCAGATGTTAAGGGGTCCATGTAGCTCACTGCAATAGCAAAAATGGATAGTAAAGCGAATTTTTTATTGCATTATTACTGCAAATCGGACGAGAATATAAATATGAGAGCTATGTCTAAATCTGAACCGATTTCGAGCAAACTTTATAGACATTGTGGAAGTCGTCGAGGAAAGTGTTGCACAAAATTTTGGGAAGATTGGTCCATAAATGAGCTTGCAGTGATGTAGGAGTGGAAATCAGGAGATATAGATATATAAGAGCTATATCTAAATCTGAACCGGTTTCCATGAAATTCACCAGTATTGTCGACAGTCATTAGAAAATCCTTTCTGCCAAATTTCGAGAAAATCGAGTAACAAATGACCATTTTATTTCATTATTACTGCAAATCGAACGGACATATATATGGCGGCTTTATCCATATCTGAAACGATTTTTTTCAATTCCAATAGGCTTCGTCTCTAGGCCAAAAACATGTCCATACCAAATTTTAAGACGATTGGATGAAAATTGCTATTTGCAATTTGTTCACAAATTAACATGGACAAAAGGACAGACAGACAGACAGACGGACGGGCAAACAGACAGACGGACTTAGCTAAATCGAATCAGAAAGTGATTCTGAGTCGATCGGTATACTTATCAATATGTCTATCTCTCTTTCTTTTGGGTGTTACAAACTAATTCACCAAGTTATAATACCCTGTACCACAGTAGTGGTGTAGGGTATAATTGAGGTAAAAGGATTTAAAAACAAGTAAAAAGGCGATAAGTTCGTCCCGGCCAAACATTGGATACCCACCACCACGGATATATATGTAAATCACCTTTCCTCATAATCCGGTTAAAAATGCATCATTTATGCCCCCAAAGCAGATATATCGAAATATGGTCCGATTTGCCCAAATTCGGCGCGGACATTGAGTGGTTTAATAAGGGCAAGTCATTGTTTAATTTTGTAGAACAAAATATTTGTCTTTTTGGTAGCTATATCCAAATATAGTCCGATCTGAAACATATAGGACACGAATGTCGAAAAGCCTAACATAAGTCACTGTGTCAAATTTCATTGAAAACGGATAATAAATGCGCCATTTATGTGGCCAAGACTTTGAATCGAGAGATCGGTCTATATGGCAGCTAAAATCAAAGGGCCTAACACAACTCACTGTCCTGAATTTCGACGAAATCGGGCAATAAATGCGTCTTTTATGGACCCAAGACCTTAAATCGGGATATCGGTCTATATGGCAGCTATATTAAAATCTGAACCGATCGGGGCCAAATTGGAGAAGGATGTCGAAGGCGTTAACTTAACTCACTGTCCAAATTCCGGTGACATCGGACAATAAATGCACATTTTATGGGCCCAAAGCCTTAAATCGAGAGATCGGTCTATATGGCAGCTATATCGAAATCTGAACCGATCGGGGCTAAATTGGAGAAGGATGTCGAAGGCGTTAACTTAACTCACTGTCCAAATTCCGGTGACATCGGACAATAAATGCACATTTTATGGGCCCAAAGCCTTAAATCGAGAGATCGGTCTATATGGCAGCTATATCGAAATCTGAACCGATCGGGGCCAAATTGGAGAAGGATGTCGAAGGCGTTAACTTAACTCGCTGTCCAAATTCCGGCGAAATCGGACAATAAATGCACATTTTATGGGCCCAAAGCCATAAGTCGAGAGATCGCTCCATATGGCAGCTATATCCAGATCTGGACCAAATTGTAGAATAACGTCGAAGGGCCTAACAAAACTCACTGTCCTAAATTTCGACGAAATCGGGCAATAAATGCGTCTTTTATGGGCCCAAGACCTTAAATCGGGATATCGGTCTATATGGCAGCTATATTAAAATCTGAACCAATTGGAAGGATGTCGAAGGCGTTAACTTAACTCACTGTCCAAATTCCGGTGACATCGGACAATAAATGCACATTTTATGGGCACAAAGCCTTAAATCGAGAGATCGGTCTATATGGCAGCTATCTCGAAATCTGGACCGATCTGGGCCAAATTGAAGTTGGATATCAAAGGGCCTGACACAACTCACTATCCCAAATTTTGGCGAAATCGGACAATAAATGCTCCTTTTATGGGTCCAAAGCCTTAAATAGAGAGATCGGTCTATTTTCGAAATATTTTTTGCGACCGGATTTTCCATAACAATTTTTTGAATTTGAAGTTTTTTTCGTACTCTCTTTTGTACTGAACCACTGTGCCATGTTGACTTTGTTGCTCTTGCCGATGTGAAAGCCCTTTGGAAAAACATAAATTTTCCCTAAAAACATGTGAAGCGAAAAAACTAATCAAATAAGGGGATTCGGAAGCTTTAGACAGGAAAGTAAAACAAAAAAAAAAAACAACCGGAGGGGATACCATCAACACACTCAGGGAGGGGCATACATGCATATGGATATATGGACAGACAGACGGACAAACTCACCAACGAAAAATACTAAAAATACTTCATTTCTTATTGATGACGAGAACGAAAACAGAAGCGAATGTGTGGCGTTGCGTTTCAGCATCCAAATGTTCCATTGGCAGCTCTAGTAGGAAAATGTCTTTTCCGTTTTCTCCAAATCCTCTATGTACTGTGTGTGCTTTTGGTTTTTAATTTTTCTTTGAATTTTCTTTCAGGCCACGGCACTTTGAATAGTCCCAAATACGGTTTCAACACTTTGGAGTCACGCAAATCTCGCCAGCGTCAACGTTTTACACGCAAAAGTTCTCTGCCCCTGGAATCGGGAGGAGGAGGCGGAGGCGCGGCGGCCACAAACAGTACAGCAAGTGCCGCTGGCAGCAGTGGCAGTGTCAGCGGTCCCAGCAGCAGTGTTAGTGGCAGCAGTCTGGGGGCCAGTGCCACCACAAGCAGCAGCACCACTTCCGGCCTACATCATTCGTCGAGCATGGGCATTTGCCGTGCCGAAACATTTCCGGTGCTGTTGGATTGCAGCATGGGTTCTGGTTTGGTTTTGGGATCGCAGACACCTTGCGGTCGGGCCGTTACGATAGCAAAACTATTCCCCGACTCGGTGGCCGATCGGTGTGGCTGCATCCAAAAGGGTGATCGCATAGTGGCCATTAATAAAATGTACAATCTGGAGGTGCAGACCATGCGCCAGCTATTGGGCGACATGGGTCCTAGGCCACCACACAGTCCTGCAAATTGGTTGGAGCTGGAAATTGAATTCGATATGCCAGACACGGTGGTGCCCTCTAGCGGGGTTTTCAATGTCAAGGTATTGCGCGTGGGCAAAGCTGGTCTGGGCCTAAGTGTAAGCGGTTCTAGTCATGGAGGCTTTGTTATATCCGATGTTAAGCCAGGAAGTCCAGCACATCGCACGGGGTCTCTGCGTACGGGGGACATACTTTTGGCCATCGACAATCATCAAGTGCAACATTTCAATGTGGACTCTCTCTTAAAAGATGGCTCTCAGGGCGATTTTTCCACACTGACTGTAAAACGGGTCATGCTACCGGATTTCCTTTTTGATGCCCAGCAAAAGATACCCAACCATATATACAGCAACTGTCCCAGCAGTCCCACCGGGGATCATGATCTGTACAGCAGTGCCTATGTGGCCAATAAGTATAACGAAATGAAATACAACAATGATTGTTTATCCATGAAATCCACCACACCGCAGCCTGAATATTTTCGGGGACCTACATTGGAGGATAATACCTTGACCTCAGTGCAGATAAGACATCATTTGGCCGCACCTAATTGGGCCAACGTTGGGACAATGGGGCGTTCCTTTAATCAAAATACGCAAAGTTTGACAACAGAGTTGCCAGAGGATGAAAATAACTACAATGACTTTGGGGGCTACGATTTGGACAGATATGCCAGGTAGGGTTTTGAATTCCAGAAGAGCTGTTCTCAATTTATTTTCCTGGTATTTTCAGTGTTGATTGTGCCACTCTACCACCGCCCATGGAAAATAAGGTCTATGGCTCTGCGGCCAGTTCGCAAAGCAGTAAAAGTAGTGGCAGCTTACATCAGATTATATTCACCGTCCGTCTGGAACCCAAGGGAGGACTTTTGGGCATAACGTTAGCCGGCAGTGAGGACATTTCCAAACCGATAACGATAAGTGGCATAGTGGAAGGTAAGCAAGGTAGACACTACTGAAATAAAGGAAATAAAAAAAATTAAATAAATTTTCAAAATTAAGTCAAAATTTGATTAAAAGGAATTTTTGGAAAATTTTATTAAACCATTAACGCCCAAAAAATTTTTTAAATTTTTGTTACCCCAAATTCAATTATTAACGGTCAAAAAACTCATCTGAAAACTGATAAAAAATGTTTTCCATTAGTCGAAGTATAAAATTCGACAAAAGAATTGGATTTATGTCACTCAATGACTAAGTAGTCAAGACAAGAAAAAAACTTTGGTGAAAAAATAACAAAATAGTGTTTGAAAATTCGTACATTGGGTTACTATGGGTTAAAATTGTAAGATTTTCCAAAAATTCATTTTATAAGAATTTCTTATCTAAATTAAAGCAAACAAGTAAAAGCGTACTAAGTTCGGCCGGGCCGAATCTTATATACCCTCCACCATGGATCGCATTTGTCGAGTTCTTTTCCCGGCATCTCTTCTTAGGCAAAAAAAAGGATATAAGAAAAGATTTGCTCTGCTATTAGAGCGATATCAACATATGGTCCGGTTTGGACCACAATTAAATTATATTTATGTTGGAGACCTGTGTAAAATATCAGCCAATTCGAATAAGAATTGCGCCCTTTGTGGGCTCAAGAAGTAAAATAGAGAGATCGATTTATATGGGAGCTATATCAGGCTATAAACCGATTCAGACCATAATAAACACGTATGTTAATGGTCATGAGAGAATCCGTCGTACAAAATTTCAGGCAAATCGGATAATAATTGCAACCTCTAGAGGCTCAAGAAGTCAAGATCCCAGATCGGTTTATATGGCAGCTATATCAGGTTATGAACCGATTTGAACCATATTTGGCACAGTTGTTGGATATCATAACAAAATACTACGTGCCAAAATTCATTCAAATTGGATAAGAATTGCGCCCTCTAGAGGCTCAAGAAGTCAAGACCCAAGATCGGTTTATATGACAGCTATATCAGGTTATGGACCGATTTGAACCATACTTGGCACAGTTGTTGGATATCGTAACAAAACACGTCGTGCAAAATTTCATTCCAATCGGATAAGAATTGCGCACTCTAGAGGCTCAAGAAGTCAAGACCCAAGATCGGTTTATATGGCAGCTATATCAAAACATGGACCGATATGGCCCATTTACAATACCAACCGACCTACACTAATAAGAAGTATTTGTGCAAAATTTCAAGCGCCTAGCTTAACTCCTTCGGAAGTTAGCGTGCTTTCGACAGACAGACGGACGGACATGGCTAGATCGACATAAAATTTCACGACGATCAAGAATATATATACTTTATGGGGTCTCAGACGAATATTTCGAGTAGTTACAAACAGAATGACGAAATTAGTATACCCCCCATCTTATGGTGGAGGGTATAAAAATGTCTTGCAAGTTAAATTTAAAAATTTTTTTCTTTAAATTTATTAAAAAATTCCACCAATTACAGTTCACTTAAAATTTTCTTAAAAACCTATGGATTTTTTTTAATTTTCGTTAAAATCAACCTAATTTTTCTCCTTTTCTCCCCTAGGTGGCATTGCCCACAAAAACGGTCAAATTCTCATAGGAGATCAGCTGCTGGCTATCAACGCCGAATCCGTACAAGGAATGCCCCTATCACATGCCACAAATCTTCTTCAAAACCTGGGTGATGTGGTCGATTTGAAAATTCTACGTGCCCATGATGTGCAGAATAGTTTCGGTTCAGCAACCACGGATTCCAACAATTTGCCCCAACCTCAGGCCATATATGCCAAAGTTCAACGGAGACCCCGAAGTCCTTCGAGCAACACAGATAATGGCTCAACAAGTGGCAAAGCGGAAAAACAAAGGGTTTTCCATGTTACCCTGTTCAAAGATAAAGTATACGATGATTATGGATTTTCAGTGTCGGATGGTCTCTACGAACGTGGTGTGTTTATAAATCGCATACGTTCGGGTGGGCCGGCAGATAAATGCGGAATGTTGAAACCATTCGATAGAATAATGCAGGTGCGTAAAATGAGTTATGACATTACTATTTAAGATTACTGTACGTTGAAGGTGTTTCATACCCTTCACTCTATACCATCCACCACATTCGTCTTTGATTTAAGACCCTATTCTTATATAGGGTCTCTAGACTCAAAAACGACAGATCCGAGTTTCTTGAAATTTTTGCTATTTGTGTAGGTTATTCAAAAAGGTAACAAAGGCTATGTAATTTTTCGATATCTGAAAAGGGGGAATGCTCTCCATTACCCCCGAAACACCAACCAAACGTAAAATTATGGAGTACAAATCGGATATCCAAATTTGCCTCCAAGTTTCAAGAAAAATTTGGACCCAAACGAAAATGATCTTCGCCCATACAGGCAAACAGAAGTTCGGCCGGACCGAATCTTATATATCCTCCACCATGGATCGCATTTGTCGAATTCTTTTCCCGGCATCTCTTCTTAGGCAAAAAAGGATATAAGAAAAGAGTTGCTCTGCTATTAAAACGATATCAAGATATGGTCCGGTTCGGACCACAATTAAATTATATGTTGGAGACCTGTGTAAAATTTCAGCCAATTCGTATAAGAATTGGGCCCATTAGGGCTCACGAAGTAAAATAGAGAGAACGATTTATATGGGATCTGTATCGGGCTATAGACCGATTCAGACCATAATAAATACGTTTGTTGATGGTCATGAGAGGATCCGTCGTACAAAATTTCAGGCATATCGGATAATAATTGCGACCTCTAGGGGTCAAGAACTCAAGATCCCAGATCGGTTTATATGGCAGCTATATCAGGTTATGAACCGATTTGAACCTTATTTGACACAGTTGTTGAAAGTAAAAATAAAATACGTCATGCAAAATTTCAGCCAAATCGGATAGGAATTGCGCCCTCTAAAAGCTCAAGAAGTCAAATCCCCAGATCCGTTTATATGACAGCTATATCAGGTTATGGACCGATTTCAACCATACTTAGCACAGTTGTTGGATATCATAACAAAACACGTCGTGCAAAATTTCATTTCAATCGGATAAGAATTGTGCCCTCTAGAGGCTCAAGAAGTCAAGACCCAAGATCGGTTTATATGGCAGCTATATCAGGTTATGGACCAATTTAAACCATACTTGGCACAGTTGTTGGGTATCATAACAAAACACGTCGTGCGAAATTCCATTCCATTCGGATAAGAATTGTGCCCTCTAGAGGCTCAAGAAGTCAAGACCCAAGATCGGTTTATATGGCAGCTATATCAGGTTATGGACCAATTTAAACCATACTTGGCACAGTTGTTGGGTATCATAACAAAACACGTCGTGCGAAATTCCATTCCATTCGGATAAGAATTGCGCCCTCTAGAGGCTCAAGAAATCAAGACCCAAGATCGGTTTATATGGCAGCTATATCAGGTTATGGGCCGATTTGAACCATACCTGGCACAGTTGTTGGATATAATAACAAAACACGTCGTGCAAAATTTCATTCTGATCGGATAAGAATTGCGCACGCTAGAGGCTCAAGAAGTCAAGACCCAAGATCGGATTATATGGCAGCTATATCAAAACATGGACCGATATGGCCCATTTACAATACCAACCGACCTACACTAATAAGAAAATATTTGTGCAAAATTTCAAGCGGCTAGCTTTACTCTTTCGACAGACAGACGGACGGACATGGCTAGATCGACATAAAATGTCACGACGATCAAGAATATATATTCTTTATGGGGTCTCAGACGAATATTTCGAGTAGTTACAAACAGAATGACGAAATTAGTATACCCCCCATCTTATGGTGGAGGGTATAACAAAGTTCGGCTGATCCAGACAGTGGTTTGAAAGAAATCCTCGACATTCGGGCAACAATGAACGGTTGCCGTCAACTTTGCTTTCGAAACAATCAACACAACTTCTGAACGATTCACAAAACCTTGTGCATACCCTGAACCTACAATAAAATACACATGCAGTGGAAAATGGCACAGCCTGTAGGACAATGTGTCGAGCTTGGTTACTAACGCAATTTCTTCGAGATAAATATAACCTACGAATACACCACCTTTAAAGCTCCTGCTATACCTACAGATTTCTGATGAAGACCCCTCTTATCAAAGGGTCGAAACGTGCCACAAAACCCATCATGAAAAGTAGAACAAACGGGGAAATTTAGGAGTCGAAAGATTGTTATTTTAGAGCATAATACGAATATGATATCCCAATTTGGCGCCAGAGGTAGATAGAGTGCAGTAGAGTAGAGAAGAGTACAAAACATTATAGCGCACTGCAGTAGACTATTTGAAGGTATTGTACAGTACAGTAGACTACAAAAGAGTAGAGTAGAGTTTAGTATAGTACAGTACAGAACTGTATTGTATTGCAGAACACAACAGAAGAATATTGTACTGTGCAGTAGAGTAGAGTAGAGTAGAGTAGAGTAGAGTAGAGTAGAGTAGAGTAGAGTAGAGTAGAGTAGAGTAGAGTAGAGTAGAGTAGAGTAGAGTAGAGTAGAGTAGAGTAGAGTAGAGTAGAGTAGAGTAGAGTAGAGTAGAGTAGAGTAGAGTAGAGTAGAGTAGAGTAGAGTAGAGTAGAGTAGAGTAGAGTAGAGTAGAGTAGAGTAGAGTAGAGTAGAGTAGAGTAGAGTAGAGTAGAGTAGAGTAGAGTAGAGTAGAGTAGAGTAGAGTAGAGTAGAGTAGAGTAGAGTAGAGTAGAGTAGAGTAGAGTAGAGTAGAGTAGAGTAGAGTAGAGTAGAGTAGAGTAGAGTAGAGTAGAGTAGAGTAGAGTAGAGTAGAGTAGAGTAGAGTAGAGTAGAGTAGAGTAGAGTAGAGTAGAGTAGAGTAGAGTAGAGTAGAGTAGAGTAGAGTAGAGTAGAGTAGAGTAGAGTAGAGTAGAGTAGAGTAGAGTAGAGTAGAGTAGAGTAGAGTAGAGTAGAGTAGAGTAGAGTAGAGTAGAGTAGAGTAGAGTAGAGTAGAGTAGAGTAGAGTAGAGTAGAGTAGAGTAGAGTAGAGTAGAGTAGAGTAGAGTAGAGTAGAGTAGAGTAGAGTAGAGTAGAGTAGAGTAGAGTAGAGTAGAGTAGAGTAGAGTAGAGTAGAGTAGAGTAGAGTAGAGTAGAGTAGAGTAGAGTAGAGTAGAGTAGAGTAGAGTAGAGTAGAGTAGAGTAGAGTAGAGTAGAGTAGAGTAGAGTAGAGTAGAGTAGAGTAGAGTAGAGTAGAGTAGAGTAGAGTAGAGTAGAGTAGAGTAGAGTAGAGTAGAGTAGAGTAGAGTAGAGTAGAGTAGAGTAGAGTAGAGTAGAGTAGAGTAGAGTAGAGTAGAGTAGAGTAGAGTAGAGTAGAGTAGAGTAGAGTAGAGTAGAGTAGAGTAGAGTAGAGTAGAGTAGAGTAGAGTAGAGTAGAGTAGAGTAGAGTAGAGTAGAGTAGAGTAGAGTAGAGTAGAGTAGAGTAGAGTAGAGTAGAGTAGAGTAGAGTAGAGTAGAGTAGAGTAGAGTAGAGTAGAGTAGAGTAGAGTAGAGTAGAGTAGAGTAGAGTAGAGTAGAGTAGAGTAGAGTAGAGTAGAGTAGAGTAGAGTAGAGTAGAGTAGAGTAGAGTAGAGTAGAGTAGAGTAGAGTAGAGTAGAGTAGAGTAGAGTAGAGTAGAGTAGAGTAGAGTAGAGTAGAGTAGAGTAGAGTAGAGTAGAGTAGAGTAGAGTAGAGTAGAGTAGAGTAGAGTAGAGTAGAGTAGAGTAGAGTAGAGTAGAGTAGAGTAGAGTAGAGTAGAGTAGAGTAGAGTAGAGTAGAGTAGAGTAGAGTAGAGTAGAGTAGAGTAGAGTAGAGTAGAGTAGAGTAGAGTAGAGTAGAGTAGAGTAGAGTAGAGTAGAGTAGAGTAGAGTAGAGTAGAGTAGAGTAGAGTAGAGTAGAGTAGAGTAGAGTAGAGTAGAGTAGAGTAGAGTAGAGTAGAGTAGAGTAGAGTAGAGTAGAGTAGAGTAGAGTAGAGTAGAGTAGAGTAGAGTAGAGTAGAGTAGAGTAGAGTAGAGTAGAGTAGAGTAGAGTAGAGTAGAGTAGAGTAGAGTAGAGTAGAGTAGAGTAGAGTAGAGTAGAGTAGAGTAGAGTAGAGTAGAGTAGAGTAGAGTAGAGTAGAGTAGAGTAGAGTAGAGTAGAGTAGAGTAGAGTAGAGTAGAGTAGAGTAGAGTAGAGTAGAGTAGAGTAGAGTAGAGTAGAGTAGAGTAGAGTAGAGTAGAGTAGAGTAGAGTAGAGTAGAGTAGAGTAGAGTAGAGTAGAGTAGAGTAGAGTAGAGTAGAGTAGAGTAGAGTAGAGTAGAGTAGAGTAGAGTAGAGTAGAGTAGAGTAGAGTAGAGTAGAGTAGAGTAGAGTAGAGTAGAGTAGAGTAGAGTAGAGTAGAGTAGAGTAGAGTAGAGTAGAGTAGAGTAGAGTAGAGTAGAGTAGAGTAGAGTAGAGTAGAGTAGAGTAGAGTAGAGTAGAGTAGAGTAGAGTAGAGTAGAGTAGAGTAGAGTAGAGTAGAGTAGAGTAGAGTAGAGTAGAGTAGAGTAGAGTAGAGTAGAGTAGAGTAGAGTAGAGTAGAGTAGAGTAGAGTAGAGTAGAGTAGAGTAGAGTAGAGTAGAGTAGAGTAGAGTAGAGTAGAGTAGAGTAGAGTAGAGTAGAGTAGAGTAGAGTAGAGTAGAGTAGAGTAGAGTAGAGTAGAGTAGAGTAGAGTAGAGTAGAGTAGAGTAGAGTAGAGTAGAGTAGAGTAGAGTAGAGTAGAGTAGAGTAGAGTAGAGTAGAGTAGAGTAGAGTAGAGTAGAGTAGAGTAGAGTAGAGTAGAGTAGAGTAGAGTAGAGTAGAGTAGAGTAGAGTAGAGTAGAGTAGAGTAGAGTAGAGTAGAGTAGAGTAGAGTAGAGTAGAGTAGAGTAGAGTAGAGTAGAGTAGAGTAGAGTAGAGTAGAGTAGAGTAGAGTAGAGTAGAGTAGAGTAGAGTAGAGTAGAGTAGAGTAGAGTAGAGTAGAGTAGAGTAGAGTAGAGTAGAGTAGAGTAGAGTAGAGTAGAGTAGAGTAGAGTAGAGTAGAGTAGAGTAGAGTAGAGTAGAGTAGAGTAGAGTAGAGTAGAGTAGAGTAGAGTAGAGTAGAGTAGAGTAGAGTAGAGTAGAGTAGAGTAGAGTAGAGTAGAGTAGAGTAGAGTAGAGTAGAGTAGAGTAGAGTAGAGTAGAGTAGAGTAGAGTAGAGTAGAGTAGAGTAGAGTAGAGTAGAGTAGAGTAGAGTAGAGTAGAGTAGAGTAGAGTAGAGTAGAGTAGAGTAGAGTAGAGTAGAGTAGAGTAGAGTAGAGTAGAGTAGAGTAGAGTAGAGTAGAGTAGAGTAGAGTAGAGTAGAGTAGAGTAGAGTAGAGTAGAGTAGAGTAGAGTAGAGTAGAGTAGAGTAGAGTAGAGTAGAGTAGAGTAGAGTAGAGTAGAGTAGAGTAGAGTAGAGTAGAGTAGAGTAGAGTAGAGTAGAGTAGAGTAGAGTAGAGTAGAGTAGAGTAGAGTAGAGTAGAGTAGAGTAGAGTAGAGTAGAGTAGAGTAGAGTAGAGTAGAGTAGAGTAGAGTAGAGTAGAGTAGAGTAGAGTAGAGTAGAGTAGAGTAGAGTAGAGTAGAGTAGAGTAGAGTAGAGTAGAGTAGAGTAGAGTAGAGTAGAGTAGAGTAGAGTAGAGTAGAGTAGAGTAGAGTAGAGTAGAGTAGAGTAGAGTAGAGTAGAGTAGAGTAGAGTAGAGTAGAGTAGAGTAGAGTAGAGTAGAGTAGAGTAGAGTAGAGTAGAGTAGAGTAGAGTAGAGTAGAGTAGAGTAGAGTAGAGTAGAGTAGAGTAGAGTAGAGTAGAGTAGAGTAGAGTAGAGTAGAGTAGAGTAGAGTAGAGTAGAGTAGAGTAGAGTAGAGTAGAGTAGAGTAGAGTAGAGTAGAGTAGAGTAGAGTAGAGTAGAGTAGAGTAGAGTAGAGTAGAGTAGAGTAGAGTAGAGTAGAGTAGAGTAGAGTAGAGTAGAGTAGAGTAGAGTAGAGTAGAGTAGAGTAGAGTAGAGTAGAGTAGAGTAGAGTAGAGTAGAGTAGAGTAGAGTAGAGTAGAGTAGAGTAGAGTAGAGTAGAGTAGAGTAGAGTAGAGTAGAGTAGAGTAGAGTAGAGTAGAGTAGAGTAGAGTAGAGTAGAGTAGAGTAGAGTAGAGTAGAGTAGAGTAGAGTAGAGTAGAGTAGAGTAGAGTAGAGTAGAGTAGAGTAAAGTAGAGTAGAGTAGAGTAGAGTAAAGTAGAGTAGAGTAGAGTAGAGTAGTAGTAGCTATAGAGGGCACAATTCTTATCCGATTTGGCTGACATTTTGTATGGAATGTTTTGCTAAACCTTCCAACTCCAACTGTGCTAAGTATGGTCCAAATCGGTTCATTACCTTATATAGCAGCCATATAAACCGATCTTATATTTTGACTTCTTGAGTCTCTACAATGCGCAATTATTATTGAATATGGCTGAAATTTTGCATGAAGTGTTTTGTTTCAACTATCAACTACAATACGTCAAGTTTGATCGAAATCTTTCCATAACCTGATATGGCTCCCATATAAAGTAATCCCCGGTTATAATTCTTGAGCACCTAGAGTGCCACTGTTCTCCAGAGGTAAGAATATCCGCCTATAACGCTCAACACCTGTGCTCAAATCCTGGCGAGAACATTAGAAACAAGTAGAAGCGTGTTAAATTCGGTCGGGCCGAATCTTTTATACCCTCCACCATGGATCCCATTTGTCGAGTTCTTTTCCCGATTTCTCTTTTTTGGCTAACATATGATAAAAGGAAAAAATTGCTATGATATTGGAGCCATAATTGAACTGAATGTTGTAGATTCACCCTTAAGGGGTTCAAGAAGTAAAATATGGAGATCGTTTTATATGGGAGCTGTATCAGGCTATAGACCGATTCAGACCATAATTGACATATATGTTGAAGTTTATGAGAGAAGTCGTTGTACCAAATCGGTACAGCCAAATCGGATAATAATTGCGACCTATAGATACTCAAGATCCCAAATCGGTTTATATGGCAGCTGTATCAGGTTATGGACCAATTAAAACCACATTTGGCACAGTTGTTGAAAGTCATATCGAAACACTTCTGCCAAAATTTCAGCCAAATCGGATAAGAATTGCGCTCTATAGTGACTCAAGAAGTCAAGATTCAAGATCGGTTTATATGGCAGCTATATCAGGTTATGAACCGATTTTAACCATACTTAGCATAGTTGTTGGAAGTCAAACGAAACACCTCATGCAAAATTCCAGCCAAATCGGTTTAGAATTGCAAATGGACATGACTAGATCGACTTCATGATCAATGACATGACGATCAAGAATTTATATACTTTGTGGGGTCTCAGAAGAATATTTCGAGGAGTTACAAACAGAATGATGAAACTAGTATACCCCCATTCTATGGTGGAGGGTATAAAAATGTTAATCGATGGTTATCTCCTTATGGCTATCTTAATGCTGGCGACATTTGAGAAGTACTATGCCGTGTTAGAAACTTCTTCGCAATGAGGTGTCGCACTGCGGCACGCCGTTCGGACTCAGCTATAAAAAGGGGGCCCCTTATCATTGAGCTTAAAAATTTGAGTCGGATGTCACTCAGTAATACGTGAGGAGTTTGCTTGAGATCCTTAGTGGAATGTTTTGAAGTTCCGTCCCTGCCGAACTTGACATACTTTAAATGTTATACTATATAATTTATTTCTGATGTTTATTCCCAATTTATTTCAGATAATTGTTTTATTAAATATACTTATAGGTTTTATATTTAATATTTGTTTTTTTTTATAATATTTCAGGTTAACGATATGAAAACACAAGATTTCGATTGTTGCCTTACCGTGCCTTTGATAGCTGCTGCTGGCGACAAAATTGAAATGATTATTCAACGGACCGAATAAAGAACGAGCTTAAATTGAAGACGGCAGCGGCAGTGCCTTTTTAGCAATAGAATTAAAAATGAGAATTTACATCCATTCATAAATATTATTTATTGGGTATACAGAACAAATGTGAAGAAGAACTTTATAATTATAAGTAATATATTAATATAAGCCATCCCCATATATTAAAATGGACTAACCAAATAATTGATTGAATAAAAGTGAGTGATTAAAATATTTATTGAATCAATGGAACAGTTATACAATAAGATACAGCCATAGTATGATTGAATTAAAATGGGGAAAAGTAATTCTAAGACAATTAAAATATTTTATTGTTGCGATAAATGAAGAAATGACTATTCAATTTTTTTTAAACTTCATAAACTACTGACAGTTATATAAAAAAGTTCCAGAATTATTAAGCCTGTTTTGGGTTTCGAAAATGCAATGGGTTTCGAAAATGCAATAAGGAAGCTTGCTATATCTATATTTACAATACTATCACTCAATCTATTATATAAAAATGAAATTGTTGCGCTTCGTTTGTTTGTCTGTTCCGTATAGACTCAAAAACGGCTGAAGCGATTTTTATGAAATTTTCACAGATGGCAGAATTTGGGCCCCCGGAGAAAATAGCGTACTACATCTTCATACCCACCACCGAAGGATGGGGGTTTTGTCATTCCGTTTGCAACACATCGAAATATCCATTTCCGACCCTATAAGGTATATATATTTTTGATCAGCGTAAAAATCTAAGACGCTCTAGACATGTCCGTCCGTCTGTCTGTTGAAATCACGCTAGAGTCTTCAAAAATAGAGATATTGAGCTGACACTTTGCACAGATTCTTTTTTTGTCTATGAGCAGGTTAAGTTCGAAGATGGGCTATATCGGACTGTATCTTGATATAGCCCCCATATAAACCGATCCACCGATTGAGGGTCTTAGGCCAATAAAAGACACATTTATTATCCGATTTTGCTGAAATCGGATAATTTGCTTGGGACAGTAAGTTGTGTTAGGCCCTTCGACATCCTTCTCCAATTTAGCCCAGATCAGTGAAGATTTGGATATAGTTGCCATTCAGACCGATCCTCCGATTTAGGGTCTTAGGCCCATAAAAGCCACATTTATTATCTGATTTTGCTGAAATTTGGGACAGTGAGTTTTGTTAGGTCGTTCGTTAATTTGGCCCGGATCGGTCCAGATTTCATTATGGCTGCCATATAGACCGATCCTCCGATTTAGGGTCTTAGACCCATAAAAGCCACATTTATTTTCCGATTTTGTTGAAATTTGGGACAGTGAGTTGTGTTAGGTCCTTCGACATGCTTCGTCAATTTGGCACAGATCGGTTCAGATTTGGATATAGCTGCCATATAGACCGATCCTCCGATTTAGGGTCTTAGGCCCATAAAAGCCACATTTATTATCTGATTTTGCTGAAATTTGGGACAGTGATTTGTGTTAAGCCATTAGACTCATTTCTTCAATTTGGCCTTGATCGGATCAGATTTGGATATAGCTGGCACATAGACCGACCTCGATTTAAGGTTTTGGGCCATAAAAGGTGCATTTATTGTCCGATGTCGCCGAAATTTGGGACAGTAAGTTCAACATCTCTCTTTAATTTCACTCAGATCGGACCAGATTTATATATAGCTGCCATATAGACCGATTTCTCGATTTTTGTCTTGGGCCCATAAAAGACGCATTTATTGTACGATGTCGCCGAAATTTGGGACAGTGAGTTGTGTTAGGCCCTTCGATATCCTTCTTCAATTTCACTCAGATCGGTCCAGAATATAGCTGCCATATAGACCGATCTCCCAATTTAAAGTTTTGAGCCCATAAAAGTCACATTTATTATCCGATTTTGCCGAAAATTGGGACAGAGAGTTAAGATAAGCCCCTCCACATATTTTTGCAATTCGCTCTAGATCGATCAAGATTTTCATATAGCTGCCATATAGACCGATAACTCGATTTGAAGTCTTGGCCCCAAAAAACGCCGCATTTATAGTCCGATTTAACTAAAATTTGACACAGTGACTTATGATAGGCTTTACGACATCAATGTTGTACATGGTTCAGATCGGTTTATTTTTAGACCAATATTTTGTTATACACAAGTGAACAATGACTCGTACTTATTAGTATTTGGTCCAAATCGGAACATGTTTCGATATAACTTCTATGGGGCATAAGGTATGCAATTTTCACCGGATGAAAGGTGGCTTACATATATACCCGAGGTGGTGGGTATCCAAAGATCGGCCCGGTCGAACTTAACGCCTTTTTACTTGTTTGATATGTGGACGGGTGGGCGGACCCTCCCCCATACCTCAATTTTCAAAAACGCGAGATCTCGGAGATGCTTGCCCGGTTTCAGCAAAATTTTGTATGCCACCTTATGATATCCCAAAATTTTTTTTCCTTGATGTCTGAGGGGCCTACCCACAAAAAAAAAATTAATTAGTGAGGATCTGAAAGAGACCCGTTGCCCTGAGTATCTTGATAGCCTTCAAAATGCTTGATATTATAGGGCCAAACAAAATTGTGCTCTAGCACGTTGCTAATATTACTTCAGGGTCCGTTCCTTGAACTCCTTCTTTCAAACTATACTATGGCAATTGATAGTAGAAAACGAATTTGATATCAATTTTTGAGGCCAAGTATTTTGGGGTCGTCCCACCCCATATACACCCCCCTTAACCAATGGTAATTGGGGCTCTAATAAATGAAATTTGAGAGTAGAGCACTATGCTGATATTTTATCATGGCTTAGTGCGTGGGTGACCGCCATAAACTACATACCCCTCAAAATGGACAAATTTGTATCTGTATGGCAAAAAGGTACTCAAATCTGGTATCTGTTTAATGTCCAAGTGCTACAGGGACCTCTCATCTCACAAACTCCCCCTGAACCACACATATAACGACTATAGCAATATGTAGCTCAAATGTGTTTCTTGGGAGTAGAGTATAAATCTGATATACACTTTCGCGGCAAAGGGTTTGGCAACGGTAATCCACCACCAAAACCAAGAGAATTAAGAAGAAGACCTAACATCCAAGCTTTAATGGGCGAACCCCCTTCCCCCCATTTCCATATTTTCAAAAGCGCCAGATTTCGGAGATCGACGGGGAGATTTTCGCGGAATTTAGTACGTTTATAAAAACTCAAAAACAGAAATTTGATATACTTATTGCTTGCCCAAAAAGTAATTGCGGATTTTTTAAAAGAAAGTAAATGCATTTTTAATAAAACTTAGAATGGACTTTAATCAAATATACTTTTTTTGCACTTTTTTTCCAAAGCAAGCTAAAAGTAACAGCTGATAACTGATAGAAGAAAGAATGCAATTACAGAGTCACAAGCTGTGAAAAAATTTGTCAACGCCGACTATATGAAAAATCCGCAATTACTTTTTGGGCAACCCAATATTTAAGGTGCTATGTCTAGGGCGGCCGCTCCACCCACAAAGCCCGCCAAATTAAAATTTAAACCAATAATGACAATATTAGGCTCAAATAAAATATATTTGAGACTAGAGCATGAACCTGATATTGGGTTGCCCAAAAAGTAATTGCGGATTTTTCATATAGTCGGCGTTGACAAATTTTTTCACAGCTTGTGACTCTGTAATTGCATACTTTCTTCTGTCAGTTATCAGCTGTTAATTTTAAGTTTAAGTTGCTTTAGAAAAAAAGTGTAAAAAAGTATATTTGATTAAAGTTCATTATAAGTTTTATTAAAAATGCATTTACTTTCTTTTAAAAAATCCGCAATTACTTTTTGGGCAACCCAATACATGTGGATTCACCTCACCACAAAAAACACCCCTCAACCAAACAATTTTACCGACCATAGCAATATAAGGCTCAAATGAGAGAAATTGAGAGTAGAGCACCAATATGATATCCACATTCGGGCGAAATATCTGAAACTAGTACGGCCTAGCACCCCCAAACAGGATTTTTTCCTGACCGTGGCAGTATAGGGCTCAGATGAAATAAGAGAGTGAAAGAAGGCGCAGCGGGCCCTGTCCAGCTAGTACACTATATATTAAGAGGAACCGCAAGTGATATACAACCATAAAAAAAAGATAACTTAATATAGGCAAAATTTGTTTTTTTGCGTTTTGCGAATTCGAAAGCGAACAGGCTAGTTTATTTGGAAAAACAATTTCCCCAATTTTAAATGTAACAAAAAAAAATATTTTTTTTTTCTTAAATAAAATATATAAAGCTCAGTCTTTAAAGATTTCGGTAAACTGAAATAAATTTTTGTATCTTGATTTTCTTGTGTCAATTAAGTTTTTAATTATCTTAGAATTAGTATTTCCCTTTCAAACTAAACACAAAAAATAAAAACGCACACTTAAATGCCAAATATTTTACTTAAAAGTATACATACATAGTATAAAAAGAATTTTGTAATAGATTTAGAAAATTTATCCCTATCAAAATGTTGTACACTACACCATCAGAGTCTTAGGCATTCTCTGTCTAAGGAAGTCCCCCCACTCACTCGATAGGACGCGATTGCCCCAAAGGGATTTATTTCCATATTGATTAAAATAGTTTTTTTTTTTCCATATGATAATAACTATATTATTTGAATACATTAAGTTTTAACATGGTTTTTATTAATGTTAATCTAATCATAACATACACACACGACCACACAAAACATACAAGTATACAACAAATAACAACAACAACAAAATACATAAGCATACGTACATTAGTATATGTGACAATAACTATAATTTGTAAATGAGCTGAATATAAGAAAGTGCTTTGATTTCACTTCTCTCGATATGTAAAAGTAAAATCGATTATCGGTTTTAAACTTAAACTGTATCACAATTTTATTTTTTGCCAAATATTCTTTATTTACATCATTTAAAAAACTATTTAATAAGGTGTTTCTACGTTTTGGGTTCACCTGGAAATATGTATATGTTAGCACCTAAACCAAAACAAAAAAAAATATTTCAAGATGCTAAAATAAAAAAAAATGTGTTTTATTTGCTTTAATTTTTACTTTATACAAAAATAAAAAAAAAATAGATTAGTTAACCAAAAGAATGCGTCTTATTTATATCAATACATAAATATAACGGGAATATATGGCCGGATTTCTGTGCCTCGTAAATCCGCAAATTGGAACAGTGACCTACTCCATTATGCATTTTCGAGTATTAAGTAAAAAGGCATTAAGTTCGGCCGGGCCGAACTTTAGATACCCACCACCTCGGGTATATATGTAAGCCCCTTTCGTCACAATCTGGTGAAAATCGGATAACTAATACACCCAAATTCCGCACGGACATTGAGTGGTCTAATAAATATAAGTCACTGTTGAATTTTGTATTTCAAATTTCAACAAAATCGGGTAATAAATAAAGCTTTTATGAGCTTCAGACCCTTAACCCGCATATCGGCCTATACGACAGCTATATCTAAATACAATCCTATTTTTACCATATTTAGGTGGGATGGCGGGTGGCCTAAAACTACTCACTGTTTCAAATTTCAGTGAAATTGGATAAAAATTAAAGCTTTTAAGGGCTTCAGACCCTTTATCGGGAGATCGGTCTATATGGCAGCTATATCTAAATATAGTCCGATCTGAACCATATTTGGGTCGGATGTTAACAGGCCTAAAACTACCCACTGTTCCAAATTTCAGCGAAATCGGATAAAAAATAAAGCTTTTATTGGCAGAACGGTCTATATGGCAGCTATATCTAAATATGGTCCGATATGAAGCATATTTGGTTCCTATACTAGAAGGCCTAAAACTACTCAATGCTTAAAATTTCAGTGAAGTCGGTTAAAAAATAAAGCTTTTATGGGCTTCAGACCCTTTATCGGCAGATCGGTGTATATGGCAGCTATATCTAAATATAGTCCGATCTGAACCATACTTGAGTCAGATGTCGGGAGGATTAAAAAAACCAACTGTTTAAAATTTCAACGAAATAAGTCAATAATTAAACTATTATTGGCTTTAGACCCTTTATCGGCAGATCGGTGTATACGACAGCTATATCGAAATATAGTCTGATCTAAACCATATTTGGGTCAGATGTTGGTAGGCCTTAAGCTTCTCACTGTTTTAAGTTTTAGCGAAATCGGATAAAAACTAAAACTTTAATGGGCTTCAGACCCTTTATCGGCAGATCGGTCTATATGGCAGCTATATCTAAATATAGTCCGACCTCAACCATTTTAAGCTCGGATATCGGGAGGCTCAAAACAACTCACTATTTCAAATTTCAACAAAATCGGTTAAAAAATAAAGCTTTTATAGGCTTCAGACCCTTTATCGGGAGATCTATATGGCAGCTATATATAAATGGGGACCGATCTGAACCATATTTGGATTAAATGTTGGGAGGCCTAAAGCTACTTACTATTTCAAATTTCAGCGAAATCGGATAAAAAATAAAACATTTATTGGCATTAGACTCTTTATCGACGGATCGGTCCATATAGCAGCTATATCCAAATATGATTCGATTTGGCCCGTTCAAGAACTTAATCAGCATGCATCAAAAAGCCGTCAATATGACAAATTTCAGCTCAATATCTCAATTTTTGAATGCTGTAGAGTGATTACAACAGACGGCCGGATAGACGGACAGACACACGGACATCGTTAAATCGTCTAAGAACTTTACGACTATCCAAAATATATATACTTTGTAGGTTCAGAAATTGATATTTCGATGTGTTGCAAACGGAATGACTGAATGAACATACCCCCATCCTTCGGTGGTGGGTATAAAAATGTGGGAATCTATTCTGAATTTTGCAGAATAAGTAAAACAACGTGAAAAAATAAAAAAATGTTCACCTTTGTTAGTTTTAAGGTTTTTGTTTTTCTGATAAGACGGTGTTTGAAAAATACTACCATTGCGTTGAAGGTAACATCAACCATTGTTATCCCTTACAAATTTAAATGCGGAGAAACCTGACGACCCTCACTGAATTGTTATAAAGTTCTCTTTCTATTCTCTCAATAAAACAATCAAATCATTTACATAATTCTAATTGCGAAATTTTCCGAAATTTATTATACCCACCCCCTTAGGATGGGTGGCATACTAATGTAGTCATTCCATTTGTAACACCTTTCTGGATCGTCTCGACATTCTAAGTCGATCTTGCCATGTCCGTCCGTCCGTCTGTCGAAATCACGAAAGCGGCCGAACGCGTAAAGCTAGCCGCTTAAAATTTTGCACAGATATTTAATATTGATGTAGGTCATTGGGGATTGCATATAGACCATTTCGGTTCAAATTAGGATATTGCCCCATATAAACCGATCTCCCGATATGACTTCCTGAGCCCCTGGAAGCCGCAATTGTTGTCCGATTTGGCTGAAATTTTGCTTTGCGTGGTGTTCTTTTGCAACTTGCAACATCTGTGCAAAATGCGGTCTAAATCGGTCTACAACCTGGTATAGCTCCCATAAAAACCGATCTCCCGATTTGACTTCTTGAATCTCTACAAGCCCCAATTGTTGTCCGATTTGGCTGAAATTTTGCACATTGAGTTTTGCTATGACTTTTAACGTCTGTGCCAAGTTCGGTCCAAAACCTTATATAGCTCCCAAATAAACCGCTCTTCCGATTTGACTTCTTGAGTCCTTACAAGCCGCAATTTCTGTCCGATTTAGCTGAAATTTTGCATATAGTGTTGCGTTCCTCCAATAACTGTGCTATGTACGGTCCAAATCGGTCTACAACCTGGTATAGCTCCCATATAAAGCGGTTTATGGATTAGACTTGTTCGGTTCCTAGAAGCTTTAATCTTTGCTGGTTTCACAGAAGTTTGGTTTTTTTTTATTTAAGTCTATAAATAATAAATACCCTTATAGACTAATAACAATATATTTACAAATGTATTAACCTAAGAATTTAAATATAATACAATTTTCCTTCTAAATTTTCTCGATTTTCAGATAGGTCTATTATATCTTTCAGTTGATTAAATTGATAACATAGGTGACGAAAAGTATCATTATTGGCATAATTAGTTCTATAATAAGAAATTTTTAAAATATCTGATATGTCTGTAGAATAAAATGATGCCCTTTCAGCTAAAATTATTTTGTTTAAATTTTTAGCAGAATCCATGGTGGTGGGTTCCCAAGATTCGGCCCGGCCGAACTTAGCACGCTTTTACCTGTTCAATATCGTTATATTTAGTTTCTTATAACTGATAGTAGGCATTTATTTGTATTATTGTTTGTTCTTGCGGCATTTAAGAAATTCCAGTAAGTACTTGCGTCAATCCAGAATGCGATTTAACAGATAATGGTGACGACAAGTATGCAACGCAAAATGCATTTTGAAAACAAAAATATTGATTTCGAATTTTCACACAAAGCAATTAACCTGAGTTGCAAAAACAAAAAACAATGCGGAATGCGCCTATTAAAACGTTTTGTTGAACTCGGCCACATTGATTTTTTTTCAAGCGTTAATTTTTTTTTCTTTTTTAATTGGGGTGCTGAAGGCCGTCACATGGAGATGTGGACTTTGCTCAATACAATTTTTGTTGTTGTTTTTTAAGAGATTATTTTACAAACCGAGTAGGTGTTTATTCAAAGGCTATCAATCTGTGAGAAGCTATACTTAATAAACACTAAGCTGCCGGTTTTGCGAGAATGTCATGTTTGAGCAAGAAATGATTAAGGCAGTTTAAAATTGGCCACAGGGGTTTAGATGGTGTTGTTATTATCCATTTAACTGTAAATGACACTCACTTATTCCCCATGTTTGAGGAACTCCTTCCCAATATTCATATGTTACAATAACAATTAAGTCACCTTAATTTAGCACAACACGAAAGCTGTTAAGCATAACTACTAATTTTACCCCTAAGGCTCCCCATATAACCAGAACACACTATCTACTTTACACATAAACGACTCCTACAAACAATCCACCGCCCCACCCTCTCTATAAAACGATCTTCACTCACTTATTCACACATGTCGTTACATCCACATTTGTATGTACATGTGTGTATACATATATGTACATACAAATTCTAACCTCCTCACCCAACTCCATGTATTTATTAACCACCCACCATTGCTTCAATATTTAGACATTGCTCTCTTTCTCACTGATTTAAACAGTATGAATTGGCATGCTATTTCTCACTTATAAGCTCTTTCTTTCTCTTTTACTTTATGCAATCATATTAAAACTTAAACCAAATCATCTATGGACAACAACAACAACATGCCCCATTACATATATGTATTTTGTACTATACTTGTGGGCGTACTTTATGTATTTTGTACACTGTAAATGAACTCTCTTATTCTAACTCTCTGACTTTATCCTAGATTTACTACCATTCGTAGGCATAACGGATTTCTCGAAGATTTTTTATCCACACAACATGAATTGTTGTTGGGAATCTAACAATGGGGTCAGCAGTAAAGTCTCGCTAAGCCAGTTAATACGTTGTATGTGTGTGCCATTTAATACGTTTAAAAAACTGCTCCTAGAATCATCTATTTATCTATTCTATCTAATCTATATATATATATAAAAATTAATTTGTGTTTGTTTGTATGTTTGTGGGTTTGTAAATTTGTTTGTTCCGTATAGACTAAAAAACGGCTTAACCAATTTCTTTCAAATTTGAACAGATTGTGGGGGTGGTCCGGAAGGAGCAATAGGCTATATAATTTTTTGATATCTCAAGGGGGCGGACTCTCCCCCTTACCACAAAAGTACCACCCATGAATAAAAGTGGACCGATTAGGGCGATATGGGACTCAAACGATAGATATTCGGGATTAGAATACAAATTTAATATCAAAATTTGGGTCCCCTTCAAATAGGCATATTGGACGATAATGACAATATGGGACTCGAATGAAAGGTATTCGGGAGTAGATTACGAATATGGTCAGGAAGGAGGAATAGGCTATATAATTTGTTGATATTGGAAGGGGGCGGACCCTCCCCGTTACCCCATAAACACCACCCAAAATCAAGGTTGACAGATCGGGACAATATGGGTATCACAGGAAAGATATTGGAGAGTAGAATTCGAATATGGTATTTTAAGTCCAGGGGCCACTCCAACCTCAAAAGTTCCCTAAACATACATATTGGACGGACATATCAATATGGGACTCAAGTGAAATATATTCAGGAGTTGATTACGAATATGAAATAAAAAATTATGTCTAAGTATTGGCGGGTGGCCCCATCCCCAAAATGCCCCCCAAGTGGGAATTTTATTCGATCATAGGTATATATAGGACTCAAATGAAGGGTATTTGAGAGTGGATTACGAATATGACATTAAACTTTGTGTCCACGAATCTTGGTGGCGCTTTACCTCCAAAAATCGGCTCCAATAGATTATTTGACGCATTTAATCAATGAGGGATCAAATGATAAATATTTTTGAGTAGAGTGCGTTATTTAAATATGTGCTGGAGTGTGGCGTACAACCCTCATACAGACACCTTCTACCAAATGGATGTATCCATCAATCATGACAATATGGGGTTAAATTAAAGGCATAAGGTTGTGGACTACGAATCTGATATATTCATTCTGCTCATATATCTAGCGGACCACCTCACCCCAAAACTGTCAATCAATCATAATGATCTAACAGAACACTGTGTGATTTAATTAATGTGTGGGCACACAAATAAATGTAGGCCGCCACACTCCAAAAATTATAATGTTCGCCGTGATAGGAGGAGTTGCAAACTTTAAGATTGCAACTATTTTTAGTTCATCGATAGGCAAGACCAAACGACATGCTGCTGGGCAACACTATTTTGTTCAAAAGTTTTACTTCGTTTAATAGTAAGAACTATCTCCACAGCACCAAATAGTAGTAGCACTAACATTTAAGTTAGCGCCATCTACTGGCTGTTTTTAAATGGATTTAGTTGATCCAACTGAAAAATGCCAGTAAAATTGCAAATTTTGCCCATGAACATTCCACTAAGGAACAGGGGCAAAAAAGACAGTAAATGGCTCTAATTTGGAAAAGCCAACATGAACAGAAAGAGGTCAGAGTGGTGAAAATTAATCATATAGCATTTATCTTCGTTATGACTTCGTTGCGATTGTTTGCGGTATTATTTTTTAACTTTCTCACTCTAAGACGGGTCTTAAAAATTATACGCGAAATTTTGTTGGCACACTTACATTAACCTAAAATCAAAAATTTTATATCAGAATCTGAGTGAGGTGCCTAAGAGAGCCGCCCACATCCAAAACCCGCCAAACGGATTTATAGACCAATCACTTCAGTATGAGTATCAAATTAAAGGTATTTGAGAGTAGAAATCGAATCTGATATCCGATTGTGGGGCTAAGTGTGGGGCTCAAATCGGACATATTTACCGACCATGGCAGTCGAAATTGACTTACTTTTCTCCAACATAGCATTATCGGGCGAAGCAGAGCGGGCCGGGTTCAGCTAAAATCGGACATATTTACCGACCATGGCAGTATGGAACTTAAATGAAAGGTCTTTGGTAGTAGAGCTCGAAATTGATTTACTTTTCTCCAACATAGCATTATCGGGCGAAGCAGAGCGGGCCGGGCTCAGCTAGTTAAAAATAAAATTGCAGTAAAGTGTTATAAAATGCAAACTGATAACGCATTCTATCACTATTTCATTGGGGGAGGTTATAATGCGATTTGTTTACACTTATTATAAATAATTGTGTAGATTATTTATCTTTTTTTTAGAACTAATTGCAAGTTAAAAATAGATTTACCTTATGATTATTTACGCACCCAACTATCTCAAATATCGCTGTCGGTGTTTTTTGTTTTTTGTTTTTTTTTTTTTTTTGTCAAAGGTTGTGTTCTGTGCAACGTGCTGTCTTATTATGCATTTAAGCAAGAAAAACGCATTATTGATAAGAACAGATTTATTGGAGCGGCTTTATTGACTCCTTGATCACCTATACTACAATCCATTGACGTCAATAGACACAAGACAAGTTGTTAATAATACTACTGTTTTCATTGGTTCATGGTACTGCACAGTTCCATATGTGATACACAGACAAAAAATACATAAAGATTAAGGGCATCAAAATCTTGAGATTACGAGGCACAGTGTACAAAACTCATGTAACAGATTATACAATAATGTTGAGATAATGTGCATAAAAAACAAGAATTTTACTAAAAATGGATTAATCATGTGGCAATCTAAGGCAAAATTAAAATTATTCTAGGGTTTCCAAGGACCTTTTTGTTTTTGAGACTTCATTCGACTCCACACCAAATCTTTTTTTTTTTTTTTTTTAATTGGCTATGACAGAATATTTGTTCCACTAGCCGAACGTACAATAGAATAGCGTTCCAAGGGGCTCGATCTTCTGCGCTCATTCTAAAATCTCGAACACCAAGTTTCGAGGTGTCTCCCACAACTTGATCTTTTCATCGGGCTTTTGGTCTTCCCGGTTTGCGTGTACCACCGTGTTTGCCTTCAAAAGACTTCTTTGCTGGAACTTCTTCATCCATTGCGACAACATGACCTAGCCAACGCAGCCGTTGTATTTTGATGGGTGTAACTATGCTATCGTCGTCATTAGCTACAAATAGGCGGTTGAAGGGAAAACCTTCACTATGTGCCTCTATTCGTTAACTGCTTATGATTTTCTTGGGTTTGTGCTTACTCCAAGAGCAATCCAAATTTAAAAAAAATTTAAAAAGTTTCACAAAAATCGACAATACTGCATTTTTTTACTCTCTTTTACACAAATGTTTCCTTTTTTTAACCCTTCTTACAATTATTTTACGCTTTTTGCTGCTAAAATGTTGACATCCCTGGACATAATCTCTCATTTCCAGAGTTGCTGTCTTTGATTTTAATCCTATCTGGTGTGTTTCAGATGTAAATACAAATTTGCTCATGAACATTCCACTAAGGAACAGGGTCAATCTTTTCACATATCAATGAGTGCAGTCCGATTTAAGTTTAAGCTCAATGATAAGGGGCCTTCTTCTTATAGCCGGGTTCTCGCCGCTGTGCGACACTTCTTTGGAGAAAAGTTTTACATGGCATAGTACCTCACAAATGTTGCCAGCATTAGGAGGGGAAAACCACCGCTGAAATTTTTTCTGATGGTCTCGCCAGGATTCGAACCCAGGGATATTCATCTTCAGATGTTCTTGATAAAGTGTCAGTGCCAAGTTGTTCTAAATAGACATTGATATCATGATATTGGGTTGCCCAAAAAGTAATTGCGGATTTTTCATATAGTCGGCGTTGACAAATTCAAATTTCAAATTTCACAGCTTGTGACTCTGTAATTGCATTCTTTCTTCTGTCAGTTATCAGCTGTAACTTATAGCTTGCTTTAGAAAAAAAGTGTAAAAAAGTATATTTGATTAAAGTTCATTCTAATTAAAAATGCATTTACTTTCTTTTAAAAAACCCGCAATTACTTTTTGGGAAACCCAATATATATTTGGTGAAGAAAAAACTTTCATAAAAAGGGCCAAATGATCCGTCAAAAATTTTTGGTGTATCCATAGCCTACTCCTACACCTACTACTCCATTCTTTTTCCATCTCTACTTCCATTCCCAAACACTGTGTTTATTTTGTTTTTGTTTATGGCTTTAATAAAAAATTTCTAACAATCTTCGAGGTCAGACACTGTGACACTTTCTTTCTCCAAGACTGATTTTTTGGACTGTTGGACTTTGTTCCCCCATACTTTGGTATTAAGTTCAAAAAAACAATAACAAAGATGAGTTTTTCCTTTCAAAGAACAATTAATGGCACATTCATAAAGATGAATGGCGCACGCTGTCCGATTTCAAGCAATGATGAACTTCGAATTTTGAGTGATCATTTTTAATAAGTCCCAAAAAATCACATCAACTATGAAAGAAAAAATGTTAATCATTGCGCAGACTTACATAATTCATTTAGATTACTATTGAGACTATAGTTAAGATGAAATGACTACAAAAACAAAGAAACGCACTGCTCATTGGGTAGAATACCCCCAAAAATTTGACATAATTCTCTATATTTGATAAGATTGATTTCAAATAGTTTTCACATGTGGGACTCAGCTCTCTGCTTGGGAAGGCCGACTTATGGTTTGTGTGTGAGGTCGACCCGATGGCACACACACGAGTCCCTGAAGCGGTAGTCATTGATATTTAATCGGATTTGTTGGTCAATGATCTAGTTGAAAATGAAATGCAGCTAAGTCTGCAATAGATGGAGGGGATATACAATATGTGGAAAGAAGCTTTTTAAAAAATAATTCTCATGAAAGCTAGAAAGGTGCTATTAGAGCCAATTTTAAGCTCATCTGAATGATGATGATTTTACCCTATCATGCATCAGCCATGATAAGTATCATAACTGGAAAGTTAAATTCGTTGTGGAATTTTAAGAATTCATGTATCCACTTTTAAACAAAACAGTTTAAAGCCAAGTTTGTAAACAATTATATTAATATGGGAGTTATATCGATGTGTGGTCCCACATGAATCATTTTTATATCCACCAACGAAGTATGGGGGTATATTTATATATTCAGTAGTACCCACTTCCAACCCTATAAGGTGTATATATTCTTAATCGTCCCAAAAATCTAAGACGATCTGGCCATGTCCGTCCGTCTGTCTGTTGAAATCACGCTACAGTCTTTCAAAATAGAGGTATTGAGGTGAAACTTTGCACAGATTGTTTTTTGTTTTTGTCCATAGACAGGATAAGTTCGGTCTATATCTTGATACGATATATCCCCCATTTAGACCGATCTGCTTATTTAAGGTTTTTCTCCAATTAAAGCTAAATTTTTTATCCGATTTTGCTGAAATTTAGGACAGTGAGTTGTGTTAGGCCTCTCGACATTCACACGGCTCAGACTGATCAGATTTGGATATAGCTGCCATACACTACGATGGCTCGATTTTAGGTCTTGGACCCATAAAAGGCGGAATTTATTGTCCGATTTTTCTGAAATTTGGTTTACTGAGTTGTGTTAGCCTCTTTCACATCCTTGTTCAATACAGCCAAGATTGGTCCAGATTTGGATAAAGCTGCTATATATACCGATCTGGGGTCTTGATTTCTTGAGCCACTAGAGGGTGCAATTATTATCCGATTTGGCTGAAAATTCGCATGAGTTGTTTTGTTATGACTTTCAACTGATGTGCTTAGAATAGTTCAAATCGGTCCATATCCTGGTATTGCTGCCATATAAACCGATCGGAGGTCTTGATATCTTGCGCCACTAGGGGGCACAATTATTATCCGATTTGGCTGAAATGTTGCACGATGTTGTTTGTTATGACTTTCAACAACTGTGCTAAGTATGCTTCATATCGGTTCATAACCTGATATAGCTGCCATATAAACCGATCTGGGGTCTTAACTTCTTGAGCCACCAGAGGGCGAAATTATTATCTGATTTAGCTGAAATTTTGCATGAGATGTTTTGTTATGACTTTCAACAACTGTGCTTAGAATAGTTCAAATCGGTCCATCACCTGATATAGCGGCCATATAAACCTATATGAGATCTTGACTTCTTGAGCCTCTAAAGGGTGCAAGTATTATCCGATTTGGCTGAAATTTTGTACAATGGCTTCTTCATTACCTTAAACATACGTGTTGAATATGGTTTAAATCGGTTTAAAGCCTAATACAGCTCCCCTATAAACCGATCTCCCTATTTTATTTCTTCAGCCCCTAAAGTGCGCTATTCATACTAGATTTGGCTGAAATTTTACACAATGACTTCTATCATGATCTCCAATATTCAATTCAATTATGGTCCGAAATGAACCATAACTTGATATTGTTCCAATAACATAGCAATTCTTTTCGTTTATCCTTTGTTTGTCTAAAAAGAGTTACTGTGGAAAGAGCTCGACAAATGCGATCTATGGTGGAGGGTATATATTGGGTTGCCCAAAAAGTATTTTTTTAAAAGAAAGTAAATGCATTTTTAATAAAACTTAGAATGAACTTTAATCAAATATACTTTTTTTACACTTCTTTTCTAAAGCAAGCTAAAAGTAACAGCTGATAACTGACAGAAGAAAGAGTGCAATTACAGAGTCACAAGCTGTGAAAAAATTTGTCAACGCCGACTATATGAAAAATCCGCAATTACTTTTTGGGCAACCCAATAAGATTCGGCCCGCCTGAACTTAGCACGCTTTTACTTGTTTTACTCTTTATACCCATCACCATACCCAATAAAGTATATATTCTTAATCGTCTAGACGTTCTGAGTTGATCTAGCCATGTCCGTCTGTCGAAATCACGATAGAGGTGGAAATTTTGCACAGGTACTAAAAATCGGTGAAGGTCGTTGGGGATTGCGAATGGGCCATATCGGTTCAGAAATAGATATAGCTCCCATATACACCGATCGCCCGATTAGACTTCTTGATTTTTTTGCATTGTATGTGGATTTTGTCCGATTGCATGTAGTGTTTTTTAATGACTTCCAATTTCTGTGCTAAGTAAGTACGGTTAAAATCGGTCTATAACCTGATATAGCTCCCATATAAACCGATCTCCCAATATTACTTCTTGAGCCCCTGGAAGCCGCAATTTTTGTTCGATTCGGCGGAAATTTTGCATTTAGTGTTCCGCTATGACTTCCAATAACTGTGCCAAGTACGGTCCACATCGGTCTATAATTTCATATAGCCCCCATTTAAACCGATCGCCCGATTTGATTCCTTCAGCCCTTACAAGCTGCAATTTTTGTCCGATTTGGGTGAAATTTTGCATGTAATGATTATTATGATTTGTGATTTCCAATAACTGTGTCAAGTACGGTACAAATCGGTCTATAACCCGATATAGCCCTCATATAAACCGATCGCCCGATTTGACTTCTTGAGCCCTTAAAAGCCGCAAATACGTTCTACACCAGTCTATAACCTGATATAGCTTCCATGTAAACCCGTTTCTCGATTATCCTTGTTCGGTTCCTAGAAGCTTTAACTTTTGCTGGTTTGACAGAAGTTTGGTATGTAGAATAAAATTATGCCCTACAACAAATTTTATTTTGTATAAATTTTAAGCGGAATCCATGGTGGTGGGTTCCCAAGATTCGGCACGGCCAAACTTAGCACGCCTTTACTTGTTTTATTTTATTCAGATTTTGAGAGCCTACAAGAGTTTACCCCATAAAATCCATTGCCAAACTATTCAAAATGAACGTTGAACCCTATATTATCCCCAATATCAATATCCTCTACCTCTTATACTTCAGTGTTTTAAAAACCCTCTAAAAACTTTATTTCAATTATTTACACCATTCTTCTCAGTGTAACGCTTGACGCACATTTATTACAAAACACACTTGCCATTTTATAACGTGTGGCAAAAGTGTTGTTACAGTAACATCTGTAATGACAACAAATACCAGCGGTGGTAACCTGCAGGTGATGAGAAATCAAAACACCAAGATCACATAAACAAACAATCCCTCAATTACAAACATTACACAAAACGAGGAGGCTTTAGCGTAGCCTATACATTAAACCGCTTAAAGGCGGCAAAACTATCAATAGTTGAGGCAAAAACAAAAACACATTCCCATCTACTGATAAGGCCCCCACAATAATACTACTGATGACGATTTGGAGTCAAGGGAGAGCTAAGAGAGGTTTATTATGTTTACTCGTTAAATCTGTGTACTTTAAACCTTCTCTTTGAATGAATAGCTTTGGCTTAATGGAAGAAAAAAAAACCGAAAGAGTGCAAATAAAATAAAATAAAGAGAAGGACTGTGGTTTTAATTAACACAAGAGACTAACATAATAAACCGTTTGGGGGGCTTGCTTTGGTGGGCAATAACAAAAAACGCAATGCAGCTGATATGAACGTGAGACTCGCAGAGTACTACAGAGTAGGCGAGAGTGTGTGGTGGGCATGGAATCAGTATAAAATTCCTTGAAGCCCGTGTATAAATCTCAGTATAGCGGTGCATTTAAAGAAAGAAGGTTGTAAAAAACAGAAAAAAAGCAACCAAGAAAACAAACCAAAGTACTAATAAAAAAAAAGAAGAATAAATGACAAGATATACGCCAAAGAATTTTTATTACAATAAATTATTTTTTAAAATGAAAAAAGTGTGCGCTAATAAAAGCTGTTAAAAGTTACAAGTGAAAGAAGTTCAGAAAAAACAACTCAAGACAAGTTCTTTAAAAACCAAAAGAAACACTTAACGACTTTTTGTAAATATTTAATTAAACACAAACCAAGGAATTCGTGGCCAAGAAATTAAAAAAAAAAAATATCCCGCCACATTGAAATCACAGATTCCAACAGCTCGCAATGTATGTTGCAAATTCCACTGGTGGTCTGATGTTGCAGACCATGCTGTATTTGGCCAATCACACAAATAGAGCGGCCATGGATACTCTAATCGATTTACCCCCCTCCACCAAAGCAGGTGAGTGAGTGTTCGTTTATCTTTAATTGTTTAAACAGAAATCTCCCAACCATAATTGTGTTGAAACCCATCTCGAATGTTCCTTCCAAAAGAAAACCAACCTTGTAAGGTGGCAAAAAGAGCAGCCAAGATGAAGAAAAAAAAATTCTAGAAGATTACATTTTGCATTCGCCACTAACTATGAGGCAATGCAACGTGAATGAACAAAATTGGCACACTTGCTATCAGCACTCCATGTGCTAACAACCGGCGTTTTTTTTTGTGCTTTTCTAAATGCTCTGTCTGTCTGCGTTATTTGTGGCTGCATTTCGTTGAGGTTTATAATCTGAAACGTGTGCCTTTGTTATTCTGTGCGATTGCATTTGATTTATTTTGTGGTTTTCTCCTCAATTCCAAGGTATTATCTGTTCAGTTTTATTTGGCTGGGGGATTAGGGAGAATGATTATTGCCTCGGCTATCAACACTGCACTGTAATCAGAGTTTATGGCAAACATGGGGAAACCCGATGTTGCACTTGGTAATAAAGCGACAAATACAAATTTTTATAGAAAAATTTTTAATTATTTACTTTTATTATTTTTTCTCATAAACACTCATTCAAGTGAATGATGATTCATGCATGTGCTTTAAAATAAAAGTGAAATTTATCAATTATGTTTTCGGGGAGTCATAAAAGATCAATCTATCGCCCTAAACTTTTTTCAAGTCATTCACTTACAAGAAGACATGACTCATTGCTTGTTTCCTTAGTAAAAGACAAAAATAAAAATAAATGGTTTAAAACGTTAAAAGTCGTTACGATTGATTGGTTCGAATGCCCGCCACTTAGTTTACATAAATAGTCATGGACAAATAAAAATCGGGTCACTAAAAGTTGTTGCTCATAACAACTAGAAACGTGCAAAGTGCGGCCAGGGCCGAACCTTGAGAACCCACTACCATGGACACCACTGAAAATTTACACAAAAGAAACAAGTTAAAGAGCACATGTGTACTCTGGGGTCGGGCGGAACCCCTGATTTTTGGTCCTAATGTTAATTATAGATTAATCTGCTATCAAAATCCTTTCAATTGAGTTATTTGAGTAAGGTTTAAGATCGGTGCAATTAGTCTCAAAACGTAATTCGTATTCTACTTCCAAATATATTTCATTTGAGCCCCATGTTGTCCCATCCTGTATGTTAGTTTGTTTTTTTTTTTAAGTAGGGGATTCCCCCCAGCTAGTTTACCCCCAATTTGGGTATCGTATTTGTGGCCTAATGAAAAAGTCACTTAAATCGTGTCAACATTCGCTGACATATGACACTTGTTACAACTAAGTTAAGGGGAAGGGTCCGCTCCCCTTTTCGATATTGAAAAATTATAATGTCTTATATTCAGAAACAGATTGGTACTGGAATTTGTACGCGTGCTTTATTTGCCAGCAGAAGAAAGCGAGAGAGGGCGCATATTGAGAGAATATACATTGAGAGCATGCATTTTTCAATTGCAAATTTTTCACACAGCAGAAATTTGCAGCATGGAACAGCTGTTTTTATACCCACCACCGAAGGATGGGGCTATAATCATTTTGTCATTCCGTTTGCAACACATCGAAATATCCATTTCCGACCCTATAAAGTATATAAATTCTTGATCGTCGTAAAAATCAAAGCGATCTAGCCATATCCGCCCGTCTGTTCTTCTGTCTGTTGAAATCACGCTACAGTCCTTAAAAATAGAGATATTTAGCTGAAACTTTGCTCACTTTCTTTTTTGCCCATAAGCAGGTTAAGTTCGAAGATGGACTATATCGGACTGAATCTTGATAGACCGATCCGCCGATTTAAGGGCGTAGGCCCATAAAAGACACATTTATTATCCGATTTTGCTGAAATTTGGGACAATGAGTTGTGTTAGACCCTTCTTCAATTTGGCTCAGATCGGTCCAGATTTGAATATAACTGCCATAAAGACCGATCTCTTGATTTAAGGTCATAGACCCAAAAAAGGCGCATTTATTGTCCGATTTTGTCAAAATTTGGGACAGTGAGTTATTTTGGGCCCTCTGATATCCCTCCTCAATTTGGCAATTTGGATATAGCTGCCATATGAATCGATCTCTCGATAAAAGACGAATTTATTGTCCGATTTCTCCGAAATTTAGGACAGTGAGTTGTTTTAGGCTCTTTGACATATTTCTGCAATTTAGCCCAGATCGGTCCAGATTTGGATATAGCTTCCATATAGACTGATCTCTCGATTTAAAGTCTTAGTCCCATAAAATGCACAATTATAATCCGATTTCGCTGAAATTTGACACAGTGACTTATGTTAGGCTTTCGACATTCGTGTCGTTTATGGTTCAGAACGGCCTATATTTGGAAATGGCTACCAAAAAGACAAATATTTTTTTCTACAAAATTTAACAATGACTTGTACTTATTGGAACACTCAATGTCCGTGTCGAATTTAGTCCAAACCGGACCATATTGCGATAAGGTTGCTATGGGGGCATCAATTATGCATTTTTCACCGGACTATGACGAAAGGTGGTTTATATATATACTTGTGGTGGTGGGTATCCACCATTTAACGCCTTTTTACTTTTTTTTTTTTAAACGAGTTGTTTAATTCAAATAAGTAGAAAAAGCGAGTAAAGGCTTTTCTTACTCTCCTGCAAATTTTTAGTGGTAAAGTACGCTAACAGACCTATTATTTTCAGACCATACTACGTTTTTGGGTGTAAATGGGACAAACCAATAAACAAACTTTCTTCGTCTTATCAGCAATAGCGACACACCAACACTCTTGTAGGAGTCGAACCCAAGACTCGCGCATGAATAAGTTGTTTTTGAAACATAGTCTCCGGAGTGTCTCGGTACAGTTCTTAAATGGGCCAAATCAAACAATATTTAGATAAAGATCCTTTATGAACCACCGTAGGGTAGAGGTTAGCATGTCCGCCTATGATGCTGAACGCCTAAGTTCGAATCTTGGCGAGAACATCATGAAAATTTTCAGCGGTGGTTATCTCCTCCTAATGCTGGCGACATTTGTGAGGTACTGTACCATTTGGTATGGCAGCCATGTAAAAAGTTCTTCGCAAAGAGGTGTCACATTGCGGCACGCCGATCGGACTCGGCTATAAAATGGAGGTCCCTTATCATTGAGCTTAAAAACTTGAATCGAACAGCACTCATTGAGATGTGAGAAGTTTGCCCCTGTTCCTTAATGAAATGTTCATGGGCAAATTTGCATTTGCATCCTTTATAAACCGATCTTAAGCTTATATCAGAAAATTGTCCACTCAAATGCGTACAAATTTCGAACATAGTCAACATTTATTTGTCACCATATGGTATTTGCAATACTTTAGTCCATATAACACAAATTAAACTTCACTCTTGAAGAAGAAGGAAGAGAGATTGATGCCACTCATTCAATGTTCACATGCTTCTGGTTAGTTGTTTTTCTAGTACATGTTTTTCTAAAAATTAAAATTAACAGAATGAAAAACCACAATTTAAAACTTAACGTGTTACAAAACACGTTTATTGGTGTGTGGTTTGGCAAAGTTTTGGTTATAATTGAATGTCAATTTTTGGTGGGTTTTTCCAAAATATACATAACTCAGAAGTATTTAACTTCCCGACATTTCTGTGTGTTCGTTAAGAATGCAGAATAAAACCATCGACGTCAATGGGCCAAATACTGTTTTCCAGGGTTCTCACTGCTTCAAATTCTCTCTCTTCCAAATTTCGTAAATTCTGGGTAAGAAATGCGGCTTTTGAGTGTTCATGCCTTCAATCGGAAAACAGGGCTATATGGCAACTGCATACAGATCTGGTCCATACTTAAATGTTGAGGGGTCCACGCAACTCACTTTAACGGCGAAAATGGGTATTATTAGTATGAATTTCTGGGTTCAAACTATTAAATCGCGTTTGTTTATTAAAATCGGGGCAATAATACGACATTTATGAATTCAAGATTTTTTATCGGGAGTTCAGTATAAAGGATGCTACATCTTTGAGCTTGAGACTGTAGAGTGATTTCAACAAACAGACGGACGAACAAGTCTGGATCGTTTATGAATATAACTACGATCTGGTATGTATACCTTAGGGGGTTGAAAATGTATAACTTGATGTGTTACAAGCAGAATGGCCAACTCTCCGGTGGCATGTAGAAAAACATACACCACATTTTTGGCTTGTTGTAGAAAATTTGGTGGGTTTTGTTCGGGTCTGGTAGGATTTTTCTTAAGTTTTGGTAGGAAATAATTTTCTTGAGTGGCAATACTAGTTGTAATCATGCAAAAGATTTTGTTTTATAAACGCTGATGTTTGATGATCAAAAATTAACCAGGACAATTTTTCAACTTCCTAAAAGTAGGTTTTAGCATATTTCTTGAGTAATATAACTTAAAATGTTTGTATATCATTAGACATATTAAATATATTAGTTGTCTGTAATCTGATTGAGTTCAAATTAAATAGTCATTAAATGGTATAGATATTCTTTAGGGAAGAAGAAAATTCTTCAGGAAAGAAGAATGTTCTTCAGGGAAGGAGAAAATTGTTAAATTGTTTTTAAAAGATTTGCCATTTTCAAATGTACCAGAGAGAACATATTGTAATCATGCAAAAGATTTCCTTTTTTAAACGCTGATGTTTCATGATCAATAATTAACCTGGACAATTTTTCAACTTCCTAAAAGTAGTTTTAAGAAAATTTCTTGAGTAATATAACTTAAAATGCTTGTTTATCCTTAGACATATTAAATATATTGGTTGTCAGTAATCTGATTTCATTACATTTTGTTAATTTGTTATAATGGTACAGAAAAACTTCTTCTCTTTAATTCTTCTGTATTTCCTTCAGTGTGGGGTAGATTTAATAAATCAAATTGAGTTCAAATTAAATATTCATTAAATGGTCTAGATCTTCTTCAGGGAACATTATATGCAAATTCAGTAATCAGAAATACATCTACCATGCCCATACTTTCGATGCCTTTGGTATTACCTTAAATGTCTGCATCTACTTTGGTTTGATATGTTTTTAGTGATAGCATATCACAGAATATATGGAAAATATTCTTCCCCTCCATTTGATCCTAATCTAGTCCCAGGTTTTCTTTTTAATAATCAAATAACCATTTTCTGATTACTGATACATCAACCTCATGACCTTAAACTTAACCGCATAAACTCATGTACTTTTTCTCATGCCTCTTCGTTCAATTAATGTTTTGCCCCAATCATTTCATAGATTCAATTTCTTATTTATTGTCCAAGGTCAGTAAATACAAAACTCTCTTAGGAGATATTGATCAATTGTTGCAAATGGAGGGAATTAATCACATTTTTGCTATGCAATCATAAAACTGACCATTATGACCTTATTAAAATAAATGATGCATTTTCTTGACAACAATGTTCCAATTTGCACATGGAGACCCCAAACGAGTTTTTTTTTATACCCTCCACCATAAGATGGGGGGTATACTAATTTCGTCATTCTGTTTGTAACTACTCGAAATATTCGTCTGAGACCCCATAAAGTATATATATTCTTGATCGTCGTGACGTTTTATGTCGATCTAGCCATGTCCGTCCGTCTGTCCGTCCGTCTGTCCGTCCGTCCGTCCGTCCGTCCGTCCGTCCGTCCGTCCGTCCGTCCGTCTGTCTGTCGAAAGCACGCTAACTTCCGAAGGAGTAAAGCTAGCCGCTTGAAATTTTGCACAAATACTTCTTATTAGTGTAGGTCGGTTGGTATTGTAAATGGGCCATATCGGTCCATGTTTTGATATAGCTGCCATATAAACCGATCTTGGGTCTTGACTTCTTGAGCCTCTAGAGTGCGCAATTCTTATCCGATTGGGATGAAATTTTGCACGACGTGTTTTGTTGTTATATTCAACAACTGTGCCAAGTATGGTTCAAATCGGTCCATAACCTGATATAGCTGCCATATAAACCGATCTTGGGTCTTGACTTCCTGAGCATCTAGAGTGCGCAATTCTTATCCGATTGGAATGAAATTTTGCACGATGTGTTTTGTTATGATATCCAACAACTGTGCCAAGTATGGTTTACATCGGTCCATAACCTGATATACCTGCCATATAAACCGATCTTGGGTCTTGACTTCTTGAGCCTCTAGAGTGCGCAATTCTTATCCGATTTGAATGAAATTTTGCACGACGTGTTTTGCTGCGATATCCAATAACTGTGCTAAGTATGGTTTACATCGGTCCATAGCCTGATATAGCTTCAATATAAACCGATCTTGGGTCTTGACTTCTTGAGCCTCTAGAGGGCGCAATTCTTATCCGATTGGAATGAAATTTTGCACTACGTGTTTTGTTATGATATCCAATAACTGTGCCAAGTGTGGTTCAAATCGGTCTATAACCTGATATAGCTGCCATATAAACCGATATTGGGTCCTGACTTCTTGAGCCTCTAGAGGGCGCAATTCTCATCCGACTAGACTGAAATTTTGCACATAGTGTTTTAGTATCACTTCTAACAACTGTGCTAAGTATGGTTTAATTCAAGCCATTACCTGGTATAGCTGTCATATAAACCGATCTTGGGTCTTGACTTCTTGAGGCTCTAGAGTGCGCAATTCTTATCCGATTAAAATGAAATTTTGCACCACGTGTATTGTTATGATATCCAACAACTGTGCCAAGTATGAGTCAAATCGGTCCATAACCTGATGTAGCTGCCATATAAACCGATCTTGGGTCTTGACTTCTTGGGCCTCTAGAGAGCGCAATTCTTATCCGATTTGCCTGAAATTTTGTACGACGGATCCTCTCATGACCATCAACATACGTGTTTATTATGGTCTGAATCGGTTTATAGCCCGATACAGCTCCCATATAAATCGATCTCTCTATTTTACTTTCCAACATATAATTTAATTGTGGTCTAAACCGGATCATATCTTGAGCTCTAATAGCAGATTTTTCTTTCTTTCTTTTCTTATATAATTTTTTGCCTAAGAAGAGATGCCGGGAAAAGAACTGACAAATGCGATCCATGGTGGAGGGTATATAAGATTCGGCCCGGCCGAACTTAGCACGCTTTTACTTGTTTTTTATTTAACATTGTTACGAGGCGGGCAATTTAATTAAAATACAAACATATGTACATAAATTGTAAAGCATTTAAATAAACTTGGCAACAAATATGACAAAGCAAAACCATAATACCAATGAAGCGAAACGCAAGCCCCCAACATTACTTTCCACAGCCTAAGGAAATCATAAACACAAATCTCACATAAATCCTAAGCAAAAACAAAGCAAATACGTCAAAGTGGGATTATCAATGACCTCTTATGGGAAATGTACTTGAAGGGTTCAATCCATGAAGATTACGAACACATATTTAAATAATTTCACAGATAATAATGGTATTTGTTATTTCTTCTATAGAAGAAAATAGAGAGAGAGAGGGAGAGAGAGAGAGAAATTTGTTATTATGTATTGATTACTTTAACTACAGATAAGATTATTGTTTTTGAAGCCTGGCTCTTATATTCTTGGAATTTTTTTGTTTTTCTTCTTTAAGATGTGAATGAAGTCAAGTGCTATGGTGTCTATGGCTGTTTCCCGCTAAATGGTCCCTGGCATACCAAAACCCGTCCCATCAATGCACATCCCCAGAAACCCTCTCAGATAGAGCCTCACTTTACTTTGTATACAACGCGCGCATTCGATGACCCTAAGTATATTGACTTAAATGATCCGGAAGCTATACGTTATATGGGCATAAATCCGAATGGAAAATTATATATCATAGCACATGGTTATTTGGAGGCAGGAGATATACCATGGGTAAGTTTAAACATAGATTTAATTTAAATAATAAAAACAAATAAAAGGGCAATAGGTTCGGCAGTGTCTAGAAGTATAAATCATTGGAAGGGTTTGTCAAATTCTTTGAACACTTTCTATTTATAAGCAGATGCTAAAGATTGTAGCCTAAAGAGATAGATTAGAGATTCTCAAAGGTCGTTATATGTCATATCGGTCTATATGAGAGCCATATTAAGTTTTAGCTCGATTTGGATCATATTTTACATAGTTATTACAAAACATAACAGAATTCTTGTCATGAAAAATATCAGGTTAAGAATCTGAATCTCCAAAAGTTTGATCGGTTTATATGAAAGCTTGATCAGGTTACAGAATGATTTGCAACATACTTGACACGAATGTTAAGAGTCCTAACAGAAGTCATCATGTTCCCACTAGCAGTTAAACAAGTTAGACGGTGAGATAGATTTATATCTGGATATCTCTGCCCAAGTTATACACCTAGTATACTGTTACTCAACATAGGTTTTTGTTTAATGAGTTTATTCTGACCTTGTTAAAAAAGAATGAATTATTATCAATACGCCTAAGGAGAGTGTCTTGATCGAAACAAAACAATTAAAAGCGTGCTAAGTTCGGCCGGGCCGAATCTTGGGAATCCACCACCATTTATTCCGCCAAAATATGGGAGCTATATCTAGTTATAGACCGAATTGGACCGTACTTGGCGCAGTTGTTGGAAGTCATAACAGAACATCACATGCAAAATTTCGAGACGATCAAGAATATATATACTTTATGGGGTCTTAGATCAATATTTCATGGTGTTACAAACGGAATTACTAGATTAGTATACCCTCATCCTATGGTGGTGGGTATAAAAACTGGAGGGGAATACGATTAATGTACATGGTTATCAAAGTAATAGCTCACATTTTGAACAAGATGATATCACATGCTAATTAGAAGGGAATTACTAGTGTACAAGTTGGTTTCCGGCCACAAATGTCCAGTATTGACCAAGCTGACAGCTTAAGGTTTATTGTAGAACCGTAAATAATAATTAAATATGGAGTGCGTTGGCCTGTAAAGCCACAAATACCCCTTATAAAGTGCCCATATTCAAACGTTACCTCCACGATAGGATGGGGATATACTAACTTCATCATTCTCTTTGTAACACCTCGAAATATGCGTCTGAGACCCCATAAAGTATATATATATTCTTGATCGTCATGTAGTTTTAAGGCGATCTAGCCATGTCCGTCCGTATTTCTGTCGAAACCACCCAAACTTTTGAAGGAGTGAAGCTAGCCGCTTGAAATTTTGCACAAATACTTTATATTAGTGTAGGTCGGTTGGGATTGTAAATGGGCCAAATCGGTCAATGTTGTGATATAGTTTCCATATAAACCGATCTTGGGTCTTGACTTCTTGAGCCTCTAGAAGGGGCATTTCTCGTCCGATTTTATTGTAGTTGTGCACGTAGTGTTTTTGTAGCACTTCCAACAACAACGCCAAGTATGGTTTAAATCGGTCCATAACCTGATATAGCTGCCATATAAATTCTTATCCAATTGGAATGAAATTTTGCACGACGTGTTTTCTTATGATATTCAACATCTGTGCCAAATATGGTTCAAATCGGTTCATAATCTGGTATAGCTGTCATATAAACCGATCTTGGATCTTGACTTCTTGACCTTCTAGAGGGCGCAATTCTTATCCGATTTTATTGAAATTTTTCCCGTAGTGTTTTGGTATCACTTCCAATAACAACGCTAAGTATGGTTTAAATCGGTCCATAACCTGATATAGCTGCCATATAGACCGATCTTGGGTCTTGACTTCTTGAGCCTCTAGAGGGCGCAATTCTCGTCTGATATAACTGAAATTTTGCACGTAGGGTTTTGGTATTACTTTCAATAACTGTGCTGAGTATGATTCAAATCGGTTCATAATCTGGTATAGCTGTCATATAAACCGATCTTGGATCTTGACTTCTTGAGCCAATTGAGCGCGCAATTCTCATTCGATTTGGCTGAAATTTCGCATGAGGTGTTTTGTTATGACTTCCAATAACTGTGCTTAGTATGGCGTAAATCGATGTAGAACCTGATATGGCTGCCATATAAACCGATCTGGGATCTTGACTTCTTGAACCTCTAGAGGGCGAAATTCTCATCCGATTTGGCTGAAATTTTGTACAACGGCTTCTCTCATGACCTTCAATATACGTGTCTAATATGGTCCGAATCGATCAATAGCTTGATACAGCTCCCATATAAACCTATCTCCCGATTTTGCTTCTTGAGCCCCTACAAGGCGCAATTCTTATCCCAATGAACTGAAATATTACACAATGACTTCTACAATGTTCAGGTATAGCTCCAATAGCATAACAGTTCTTATTCAATATTCTATGTTTGTCTAAAAAGAGATGCCGCGCATAGAACTCGACAAATGCGATCTATGGTGGAGGGTATATAAGATTCGGCCCGGCCGAACTTAGCACGCTCTTACTTGTTTAATATTAGGGTAATAAGAAGTGCTTTCTAGGGAAGACATTTTGACTCAAATATGGATATTAAATTCGTGCTCCACTCCCAAACCCCTTTAATTTGAGCCCGACCATGGCAAGTATGAACCGTTTGGAAGGTGCTTTGGGGCTGGGGCGGCCACCGGCACTTTGCCCTGAAAATAGATATCAGATTCATTCTTTACTCCCAAATATCGTTGGTTTGAGCCCCATATTGCTATAGTCGGAAATAAAGTTCAGTTTAGGAGGTGATTTAGGGCGTACCCCCAAACATTTGGCTTTAAAATTGGATATTAAATTCATTTTCTACTCTCAAATACCTTTCATTGGAGTCCCATATTGCCATAATGGGTCAATTAACCTATTCGATGTATTTTTAGGAGGAAAAGCGCCACCTAGACTTGAACGCAAATTTTAATATCCTATTCGTAATCTACTTCCAAATATCTTTAATTTGAATCCCATATAGCCATGGCCGGCTGATATGCCCATTTAGGGATATTTGGGGAATGGGGCGACCTCCCATTACTTGGACCTAATTTTTTATGCCATATTTGTAATCTAGTTCCGAATACCTTTCATTTGAGTCATGTATTAATAGGAACGACGAATATATCTGTTTGGAACAGTTTTAGGGCTGGGGCGGCCCGCTTGGTACTTGGACCCAAAATTTAATACAATATTCGTTTTCTAGTCTCCAATACCTTTCATTTCATACCCATATTATGCCTATCATTCCACTTTTGGTTTTGGTTGGCGTTTTTGGGATAAGGGGAGGGTCCCCCACCATCCGATACCTAAAAATTTTATAACCTATGTTTCCTTCCACAAAACCCTACACAATCTGTGAACATTTTAAGAAAATCTCATCCGTTTTTGATTCTACGGATCAAACAAACAAACCGAGTCTCATATAGCCATGATGGGTCATATGCCCATTTGGTGCGTTTTTGGGGGATGGGGTGACCCCCTACTCTTCGATCATATTTTGATTACCAGATTCATAATCTATTCCCGAATATCTTTCATTTGAGCCCCATATTAATATGGACGTTCAATTTGTCCGCTTTTAGACGTTTTGGGGTTAGGGCGACTTCTTGGGTACTTGGACCCAATTTTTAAAACCATATTCGTATTCTACTCTTCAATAAGTTTCATTTGATATCCATTTTACCTTATCGGTCCACTTTTGATTTTGGTTGGGGTTTTTTGGGGAAACGGGGGAGGGTCCGCCCCCTTCCGATATCAACAAATTATAAAGGCTTTTCCTTCTTCCTGACTATATTCGCAATTTTCTGTCAAATACCTTCCATTTGAGTCCCATATTGTCCTGATCGGTACAGTTTTATTTTTGGGTAGTACTTTTGGGTTAAGGGGACGGGTTCCCCCCTTACATTTTATTTTAATAGATGTATATTTTATTTTTTTTTAATTCTATTAATTCATTAAATATTTTTTTTTTTTTTGTTTCTTTTAAATTTTCTTTGCAGATGATTGAAATGGGCAAAACTCTGCTGCAGCATGAACCCGAAGGCCAAGCTGCTGTTGTACTCATCGATTGGGGTGGTGGTTCAAGTCCACCATACATTCAAGCTGTGGCCAATATACGTCTAGTGGGTGCCATCGCAGCCCATGTCATTCATATGATCTACGAAGAGTTGGGCATGGACAATTTACATAAGGTGCATTTTATTGGTCATTCATTGGGCTCCCACTTGGCCGGCTATGCTGGAACGCATTTGCAAAAGGATTTCGGTTTGAAATTGGCTCGCATCACTGGCTTGGATCCTGCGGCCCCTCTATTCGGCGAGACCGATCACATAGTTCGTTTGGATCGTAGCGATGCTCATTTTGTGGATGTCATACACACCGACGCCTATGTGGTGGCTGGCCTGGGTCTTTATCAGCGCATTGGTCACTTAGATTTCTATCCCAATGGGGGTATATCTATGCCTGGTTGTGATATGAAGCTACAGGACTATATGCGCAACCGAGATAATACTCTGTTCCAGAATATGCAGGAGTATTTGGGCTGCAATCATTTGAGGAGCTATCAATATTTTACAGAGAGCATAGGCAGCAAATGTCCGTTTATGGGCATTACCTGTGATTCTTTTGAGGTATGTACAAAGATATTGGAATTTTAAACAATTTTTAGAACCTTTAGTTTTTTTGTTAATTTTTAGAGCTTTAAAGAGGGCAAATGTTCCAGATGCAATGAAAACGACAAACATTGCTTTAGAATGGGTTTCCATAGCTATGAGGATTATCGTCCTATGGTTAAGGCACGCAAATTGGATCTCAAAAAGCCTCCTGTACTTTATCTGATGACCAGTGACAAGGCTCCCTTCTGTCGTAAGTATATAACAAAAATTTCTTTGAAAATTTGTATATCTAATTTTTTCCAAATTTTCTCAAATTTCAGGTAATCACTACAAAATCACTGTACGCGTTTCCGGCCACGACCAGAGTACCACCCATGGTGGTGAAATTGGCACTCTATCTTTGAGATTACATAGCAAGAGCAAAAAACATGAGACAGAGACCATGCAATTTTCACCAGAGCCCAAATTCTTTGAGCCTGGTTATGAATACTCCAGCATGGTGGTGGGCCATCACATTAAGGATCCCGTCTACGCCAGTGTCTTTTGGGAATATCAGACGAGCTTATTCAATCCCTTGACATGGCGTCTGCTCACATCGCCGCGTATATTTATTTCGTACATAATCATAGAATCATTGGAATCACCTCATGTTTATCTCAAGCTATGTCCCATCAATGAATCATCTGCTGTTATAGCTGGAAGTGAAAATATAATGCAAGAACAGTATTGTCAACATGCCTCCTCCTCACACACACCTAAGACGATAAAATAGGGAAACAGAGGACATAGCCTGCCCAAAAACAGGGCTAAAAGGAATTTTAGTCCTTATATGTAAACAACGAATAATACCTGCCACTTTAGTATAAGAAAACCCATCAAAAACTCAGTATCTTGAAGTGAGAAAGTTTGGTTGTGCAAAGCCAAATTGATCAAAATTCAAAATTTCAACTCAAACACAGACTGACACAGAGATGAAATAACGACAGCAACGACATAGGGTGACTCCAAATTATGTATTAATAGAAAAGTAACATCTAGCCAAGCCACAAACCCAGAGGGAGATTTTTAAGGGAATTATTGATAAATAACCCAACCGAAATTTCCCCTTATTGACTTTGACCAAGCCACAAACCTAAGTACGTTTAAAAGGAAATTTTAAATTTGAAATTTCCCCTTATTGACTCTAATGGTTTGTGTATTGGCTACATTTACTGGGTTTTGGTCGTTATTAAGTCTTTTGGTTCCGTTATTGTAATTGGAAAAAATTAACGGTATTTATTAATTGGTTTATTTTTTACTCCAAAAAGTATACTACGAAACTAAGCAATGCATATTTATCCTTTTCATGGGATAACCCACAAAACACAGGGTGAGTTATGGTTTTGCAATGCAACAAAATTTTTAATTAAAATATATAATTTATTTGTTTACTATTTTATTCAATAATATAAATGTTGCATTGCATTGCTATTCCCACCAATGGTTTTTGGGGCATTTGTAAATAATTTCAGTACAAAAGAAAGAAATCATCACTAAGCTAATATTTATTTAATATTTATTATTCATTTTGAAATCTAAAGTCAAGCTTTTAAATTCAAATTTTAAATATATTTAGATATTATCATCCTTATGGATTGTTTAATCAAATAACTTAATCGAGTACCAATTAACCAAGAGTACTTAAGAATTTTTTGTTCTTACGAAAAGTTGGTTTTGCTTTTTTCGCATTTTGAGAGCTTTGATTTTAGTTGCATTTGGATGAACAGTAAAAAAGTTGCTTATTAACAACTATATGAATCAGATTGGAAGTAAATTGGATTTCTCATAGCTAAAATTTAATTATAATTATATTGTAATATTTATGAACCATTGTATTTATATACATATATATAAAAAACATAAAGAAAACTATACAACACTAATATAAGAAAACAAAGCAAATAAATACTATATAAATAATAATTGTTTTTGATTTTATTTTTATTTAAAAAACACACAATTGACAATTATCCGCAGATAATTAAACAATTACTAAAAAAAAAATTCCAAACATGTAAAGTCTTAATGATTGGTTTTTTTCAAACCTTTGAAGTGGTGGGTTTTTTAAACCGGAGAAATTACCGATTTTTCAAGGCGGTGAAATGACAAATTTTTTTGCATCAGTGAAATGACCAACCAATGAAATGACCGTTTCAAAATTATTGGTCCCTAGGTATAACATGCCTATACAAAAATAACGGGTAATATGGATAGTCAGGGGACCAGTCACTGGTCACTGGAAGCTGGTGAAATGAACAGTTTGCGACCGATTCAACGTCCTGCAGGGTGGTTCAGAATTGGATACATGTGCTGGAGTGCTTAATATTTCCAAGCCCATGAGCTGATGTTCTTGTTCGCGTACACAAATATGTGCAATAGAGTGTGTGTATTTACCCGCCACTGCTTAAGTTCATTCCGCTTCCCGATTAATCTAATATTGTGTTATTTTAGGCATTGGGAAGCTTGGAAACTCTGTGTGCGGAAAAAAAATAAATTCAAAAATTCGTCATGTATGGCAAAATATAATGACTCTCGCTTAAAAGTGTCAAAGTTGAAAATTCTTTTACTTTTCCGTGTTGTTTTTGTGGGATTTGTTTGCAGAGTTGCATTTTTTAACTCAAAGCTCAACGCGCTCATTCTGTTTTAGCCTTAAGTGTGCGGGGAAAAAAATAAATTCCTAAATTCCGCAGCCCGATTAAGCTAATATTTTCTTATTTTGAGCATTGTTTTCTTTATTTCGATCGTGTTTACACTTGATGTTGTCAAATTAGACTGTTGACACTTGAAATAAGTATACTTAGTGTGGGCGTACTTGAATTTTACAAGTACGAATTCAAGATTAAAATAAGAATTTTAAGATTAATTTTGGGACAGCCAAAATCCCTTTAATGGACACGAAGGCCTCAAGTCAAATTAATGGTAATTTCGATTGTTAATGAGCTGTAGCATTTTGTGTTCGTTTGTCTAAAAAAATTTAAACTTACCACTGGATGTTTTCGTTTGTAATGGTGTTGCCTACAGGAAGTGCAAAAATGTTGCATTTCCTGCACCGTTTCAAGTCTACGGTGTAGAATGCAGTATATTTAAAATAGCTGTTATCATTTCATTGGTATCTACATCAAAATAGCGGCGTACACTGAATAACAAGCATATTCATGAACGCCAATATTTAAGTAGACTGTGTGTAACTTTACTCATGAAACAGCTGAGTTCGGCCACGGCGAACTTTGAATACCTACCACCAAGAATATAGTCTATTACAACTCCACTACCATATCCTAAGTCAAATCCAAATATGGACTAGTCTGGATCATATTTAACTCGGGTCACGAGAACTCTAATACAAGTCACACTTTCAGCGAAATCCAACAAAAAATACGCTTTTTATGGAATTAAGACCCTAAAATGGAACATCAGATTATATGGCTGCTGTATCTAAATATACTGAGATATGGACCATATTCGGGTCGGCGGACGGAAATCTTAATACAACTAACTGTCAAATCAAATTCCATCGAAATCGGATAAAAAATGCTTCTCTAATGGGCTTTAGACCCTATGTCGACAGATCGGTCTATATGGCAGTAATAACTAAATATGGTCCGATGGGGACCAAATTCGGGTTTGAAGAAGGTAGGCTTAAAACAATTCACTATTTTAAATTTCAGCAAAATCGGGGCACGGACATCGTTAAATCGCCTTAGAATTTTACTAAGATCAAAATCTTGTATACTTTGTATAGTCGGAAATGAATATTTCCACATGTGCAAACGGAATGACTATGGTGGTGCCTATGAAAATCACAAGATTTTTGAAAATCCAGAACGAGTTGTGCGGACTAATGCACATAAACTCCCCACTGCCTTTTGGAATAGAATCCAATTTCAAGCTCTAATGACAACAAACTTCAGCTCTTTATAAATTTTTGCCAAAGTCATTCATTATGGCCCCGTTTAGATCATCTATGGTATTTCTCTACATAAGGGTGTTTCCACCTCCGCTATTAAATAGCTTAAAAATACTTGCACGGCCTCATTCATTCATTTATTGGCTCAGCGAATTTGATGTCTCCATTGTTTTGCTCCCCCTTCTTCAGAAGACACACTCGCACTCATTCACATACATAGACTCAGCCAGATGCCATGGGCAAAAACACCCCCGTCCTATTCATTTCCCATTGTATTTTTCCAAAAAGGAAGACTTTATTTTGACTTTTTCCTCCCCAACCAGGTATCATCATAAATTATTGCCCTCCGACTATGTCCCTATGTTCTGATGTTCTATTTATGGGGATTTTTGCTTTCCTCACTAATCCCAAAGATTTAAAATGTTTTTGATGATGACAAATAAATTTTGTTAAGCACCATGCCCCAGTATCACTGATGTGGCGGCTACCGAAGAGTTTGGTGAAAAGTGAAAGCCATCATAAATTCTGAATGCACTCGCTGCGATGACACCAGCTAAGAAGTATTAGCAGCAAGAATTGATTTGGTTCAGGGCAAATGGATTGCATAGTTCATGCAAAAGACTAAATTGACAATGTATTGTTAGTTGGTTGGTCAGTATAGTGGGAAAATGCCTTAGAAACGAAATAAAGTGGAAAATACCATGGCAGCATGTAATCTATTAGTCGAATGTTTTGAAATCAATACGCTTTGCGTTCCAGGGAAAAGTTGCAACATTTTTTTTTGTTGAAAATTGGAAAGAAGATATGCAGAGAAATGCCATCAGATGGGTAATAAATTTATTTAGGGAAAATTTTTTCCATAACTTTGGTTTTACAAAGAAGTACCATCTGATAAGCTATTGGGTTGCCCAAAAAGTAATTGCGGATTTTTTAAAAGAAAGTAAATGCATTTTTAATAAAACTTAGAATGAACTTTAATCAAATATACTTTTTTTACACTTTTTTCTAAAGCAAGCTAAAAGTAACAGCTGATAACTGACAGAAGAAAGAATGCAATTACAGAGTCACAAGACGTTGAAAAAAATTTGTCAACGCCGACTATATAACAAATCCGCAATTACTTTTTGGGCAACCCAATATAAATTTTTTAATTTAGAATTATTTTAATAGGCGTAGCATCACTTCGCCCAAAACGACAAATGTCATATCGCCCCAAAGATGTCACAAAGCCCAAAAACGATTTCTTGGAATGACAGAAAGCCCAAATGAATGTCTCAAATTTAAAATTTTTGATTTGGATGTTATGACATTTTAAAATTTTAATATGTCATAATATCCTAAAAGACCTATGGTACTAAGCCCAACTTTACTAATGCCATAACACCCAAATCGAGAAAATGCCATAACATCCAAAAAAAATCCATTGGATTTTTGGGCTTTATAGGTTAGGTTAGTTTAAAGTGGCAGTCTGCCATCAGACTCACTTAGACTTTTTCGTCAATTGTGATACCACACGAACAGAAGAAGAAAGATGCCTTCTATTGTAGTTCCTTTCGTTGATCCATCTATTGTAGATCGCTTTAAAAAGCCCAATAACTTGGGAATATTCACATCCGCTATGTTAGGTTAGGTTGAAAAGAGAGTGCGGATAATAATCTGCCCATGCTACTGTGGGCATACACCTAAGCCAGTAATCGGCTTGTTGTGATCTCTACAAATTAAAAAGTAACCTCGAAAAAGAAAATGTTAAGTTAGGAACTCCGTGCTTCTTAAAAAATCCCTAATTGTTTTCCCTACCACTCCCCTATTTTGGTTCATGTCTGGTATTGTGTCCCCCACCTAAGTAGGAGGTGCTGATCTTGCCCTACACATGCTATCACCTGTCCCACCGATTTTGCATAAGTCAGCTCGTAGTCCTATGTGTTCCGTTACGATACCAAAAGCTATACAGACCTTCTTCTTACTTGCTTTCAGTAATAGCCTCGTCCTCTCACGATCCGGATAACCCCATAGAATTTTCACCATCCTACCGACTGTTTTGCTGTTCCGAAGTAGCGTTCGTCGCCCACGCCCTTAATTCGTACTGCGTCGACCCGAAAGGGTTCGGGTTAATCAAGTTTCTTGATGGTAGTCCTCTGGCCTTCCCTTGTCTGCCCTCTCAATCCCCCTTACTCCGTTATGACCCGGCACCCAAACGATGCGGATTTTGCCATCCTCAGAGAAGGCTTCAATCGCCTTCTTAAACTGAAAGACTGTTCGTGACCTTACCGTTTTGGTTGTTATTGCCCTTATGGCCATTTTATTGTCCATAAAGACGTTCACACGCGACGTCCTTGGGTTAGCACCACTCCACCTCACCCATTCCGTAATCGTCCC